>NC_041221.1:144433097-144504999 GCF_002837175.3 Physeter macrocephalus | reverse complement strand
GAGCCTGCGCGTCCGGAGCCTGTGCTCCGCAACGGGAGAGGCCACAGCGGAGGGAGGCCCGCATACCACAAAAAAAAAAAAAAAAAAAAATAGTAACTACCTTGCAGGGTTATGAGTGAGTGCTTGTAAAGTGCTCAGCATGGAGTAATTGTGCCATAAATACTAAGTGCTCCCAGCCCCTCTCATAGGGGGCTCTTTTGTTAATGCACCTCTAGCCCCATGGCCTCTGTCCAGGTTTCACCAGTAAGTCATCACTCCTGAGCTAACACAGGAATTGTGAACCTCTTGGGGATAATGTCCCTGGAACAGCCTCTCTTACCCTGTGCAGCCCGTTTCTTCTGTAGGCAGGCAGGGAGGCAGATTTGGAGATGAGGGGGTCTGAAAAAAAGGAGCCAAGACAATTACCAGGAGCCCCAAGCCAGGATTTCCTCTCCCTGAGGTCATCTGGCTGCAAATGGCCAATGTTACTCATGGGAAGGGGGACAGACAGGGACCACCAGCTCCTTCCACTGCTCTCCGGGCTTACAACTAACAGTCTTAGGGGTGCCCCACCCTGGCAGAATTCTAGGCCCACCCCAAGTACCCACTCACAGAGTCTGCTGGTGTTAACCTGCACACATCTATCCTCCTATGATGGACCCATGTATCCTGGAATTGGAGTTGAGCTGGAACTCAGACAGGCTCCCACGTGGGTGGAAGAGGTGTGTGCTCGCTCTTTCTCTCTGGGAGCTGCTGGGCATGGCAACACCGGTTCCAGGACCAAAGATTAAGACCCGCTATCTGACAAACACATGGGGTGGACGGTTTCAGACGGGGACTGTGCTGGGACATCCACGTTGTACGGTCATCACAACTAAGGGGGACCTGCCGCTGACTCAGCTCTGGCCCTCACAGAACATGATGGGCTGAAGGAAGGGCAGGCAGAACATACCACTGTCAGCCAGGTAGTGGGACCGAGGGGCTGCAAGAGAGGGAAGCCAGAGATCAGCATTCATGGAGACAGACAGAAATGGCTCCCATACCTGGGCCACCCTGGCCGGCGGGGAGGCAGGGCCCTCCTTCAGTACCTCCTTTCCCACTGGTCAGTTTCTAACTGTTGCACCTGCACCCGATTCTCCCTCCCCCACCCAGCCTGTAGCCCAGCACCTGGCACAGTGCAGGTGCTCTGTGATATTTGTTGCACAAATGCCATTGAATGGAGCTGAATTTTGAGCAGCACTGGCGCAGTGTACAGAGCCAGGGGTTGAAAACAGTGCCTCTCAGTGGTGAAACAGGGAAACAGCCCATCAGTTCATCCTGGCTTGGCCATTAAAAGATACCCAATCTCAGATAAGTAAATCATGCTTTGTTTTCTTATCTGTAAAATGGGAGGGATAGTGTTTCCTTTATAGGGTTATTGTGAAGAATATAGGACACAATATAGTAAGGTGCTTAGCACAGTGCCTGACAGATACAAACCCTCAATAAAACTGGCTTTATCATCATCACCACCACCACCACTGTCATCTTTGAGCTCACCTAGAATCAAGGTGCAGTACAGCAAAGAGGGAAGAGCTTATGGCCTTGAAGTCACTCTGTGCTGGGCCTGATCCTGGCTCAGTCACTTACTGGCTTTCTGACCTTGGGCAAGAGGGTTAACCAGTCTCTCATCTATAAAGTGGGTGATAATAATCCCTCTACATTGTGGGTCTTTGTGAGGACCAAGGGTGATGATGTATCTATAAATGCCCAGCACACAGGATTGTAATAAATGGTACCTTTTATTATCCATCAAGTATTGACCTGAGATAGGATTTCCTGGCAGGACTGAATCCCACAGGGGTAAGTAAGAGAGGAGGCAGGAAGAGGATGTGTGAGTCCAGGAACAGCGGGGAGCTTACAGTGAAAGACTCTCAGGGCAAAGTGCTTGAACCAAGCCTCTGCTTGTATACCTCCAGTGATGGGAGGCTTGCTACCTCAAGAGGCATCCCCTTTTATCTTCAGACTATTAGAAGAGTTATTTCTTTACATGGAAACTGATTGGAAGTCATGGCTTCAGATGACCCAGAGAAGCAGAAGTGACTGCTCAGGACAGAGCATGGTCTTATTTATTAGTCTGTATTCTAGACCCTGGTGAGGCCATAGAAGGTTAGATTCACTAATGGAAGAACTGATGGGGAAGAGAGTGCCCCCACCCCGGCAGGTTATAGGGCAGTGCTTACAGCCATTTAGGGACATATCATAGCCAGCTGTGTGCAGGGCCTCTCGGCTGCTGGTGGAGCTCCGGGGTGGGGTCCAGGGATCCGCGTAGGAACTGGACCGGGCCTTCATCTCTTCCTTCAGAATTAGTCGGCCAATTCCACTCTGGAGCTGGAGGTGGGGGAGGAACAAGATGAAGTTAGAAGGAAGCAAAGAACACGGAGATGGAACAGGCTTAGGAAAGGCTGAGGGACCAGATTCTCTGTGCCAGTGAACCTCTGGCACTTTTTGCCTTTTCAGTGTCCCTCTTTCCTTGCAGCACCCATATTTTCCTTTGTGGGACTTCATTTCTCGTCCACAAGTAGTCCCGTGGTCAGGGTGGGGCTCTGGTGGTATGTACCAGAGCCCGTATACAATATGTGGGCTTTTGTGTGTGTGGCTTCTTTCACTAAGCATAGTGTTTTCAAGGTTCATACACATTGTGTACGTATTAGCGCTTCATTCCTTTTTATAGCTGAATAATAGTCTGTCACATGGATATGCCACATTTTGTTCATTCATTTGTGAGTTGATGGACATTTGGGCTGCTTCCGTCTTTCGGCTTTTGTGAGTAGTACTGCTAGGAACCTGTGTGTACATGTATTCGTTTGAGTACCAGTTTTCAGTTCTTCTGGGTATATACCTAGGAGTGGAACTGATGGGTCTGTGAAGAAAGAATGTCACCTAACATGGGTCAGTAAACAAAGGATGTTGCAGCCATCCAGCCAACAACCTCTGCAGCCACCACCAACAGTATACCCTGAGAGGATTCAGAATGGAGTAAAACAGGATACTGGCCCTAGGTAGTTAAGGTGCATATCAAAGGAATGATTTCAGTGCGTCTTCCCATACACAGAAAAGGGCTAAATTCATTAACGTGAGATGTCTGTTTTTTTCTTTAATTAGAATCTTTTGACGTTTGACTATCTGCTTTGTTTTGTTTTGTTTGTTTTTGCAAAAATTCCTTTATATCCTGGTTCCTCCCTTAGCTCTTCAGAACTGACCCTCAGAGCTATCTGAGAGGCTGTCTCCCGGGCTTAGGTCCTTAGTATGTCTGCTGAATAAAACATAATTCTCAACTTTTAGGTTATGCAGTCAACAGTTTTGACAGCTGCAAAGGGACCCAGAGCAGACTTTTCTCCTTTGCCTGAACTCTCCAAGGATCCAGAGCCTAGGTACCAGCAGAGGATTCTTGGGCCCATCTGCCACCTCAGAGTCCAGATGAATTTGGGTGAGTCTCTCCTGATTCTCAGATCTTCTGTTATTGCCTGATGATCCTAAGTTTTATTCAGTGATGTTAAACTCCTCACTGGAAGAGTAGTAGGTTATTCTTGAAACTTAGTTTCAAAAAGAGGTACCTGGGTTATGCTCAGTTGAAAGACACTGAGTAAGGCTGGACTGGGTAATTAGGTGGAAGACTGGCCTGTCGTTTTTCCTTGAATTGGCTACTTTAATAGAGTTTGTCAAAATAAAAGTGAAGATATCTCATGAGAGCTTTCAGCTCAGAAGGAACATCACCTCCTGGCTGGCAACAGCTTCCTCAGGCAAGTGAGAAACTTGTGGGAGTGGTAGAGGCAAGTCCTCATACTGTGCAGTTAGTTGTCCCTAAAGGGAAACCCACTTTTTAAATTAAACACTTGCCTGCCAGGGACATGCATAAGAGCTGGCCACTGCATAATCCGAGTACCCATGGTGGTTGTAGGCTACTGAAGGGAGAAACCAAGACTCATAAGAGGGCTAAAATGAATCTAGGGTAAAATCTAGAGGAGTTAAGCTCACAGCAGCACATTGGCTCACCACACGATCATCACTAGTGATTTTACCTCCACAAACTGACTCTGGAATGGGGAACAAAGCTTTCAAAACAA
Source organism: Physeter macrocephalus (assembly GCF_002837175.3). NCBI lineage: Eukaryota > Metazoa > Chordata > Mammalia > Artiodactyla > Physeteridae > Physeter > Physeter macrocephalus. The sequence continues at coordinate 144,500,914 of NC_041221.1, read as the reverse complement.
AAAGAAAAAGGAACGACAGATTGCCAGCTTCTAACTAACACACCAGCCAGATATATGTACAACACGTTACAAGTACTTACTTAATTGGGAATTAAAGGAAATCTCTCCCTGAAAATGACTAAGATGGGGCTCTTCTATTGCATACACAGTTAAGTTAGAGAAAGCCTGCTTGATAAAACATCTTTTCAGAATTCTGACCTTAAAGAAACAAAAGCCCTTCTAGGGGGAACTTGGATTTCTCTCCCTGTGTCTTTGAGATGTAAATGTTCTACCTGATTTTCTTAGGTATATTGTGTGTATGTGTATATGTCTGTTTTTGTGTTTTGAGTACTTGGTCTTTGCCATCTGGAAGGTACACATATGGTATACAATTCAGCAGCCAACCGAATAGACTGGGATTCTGAGCAGTCTTTTGTCTGTGCCAACTCTCAGGGGCTTTTGCCATCTTAACCTTCGTTGCATTGGCCTGTGCAATGAAGGCCTTTACTTTCTTAGGCTATTTTGGGGAGTAAACTTTCTAGATTTTGTGAAGGCTACATCCTCACACTGTTGTGGGGACTTCTCTGGTTTGCATCAATAAGATACATCTTGTTAATGGCCAGATGATGGATCCTTTATATTGGAGAAACTTCTAAATTGGTAAATTTTAAAAGAGCTGTGTTACTGGTACTTATAAGAAAAAAACTTAGAAGGTGGAAAACATATATACGGTTAACCTAAGAACTCCCTTAATTGAAAACAACAACAACAAAAAACTGCTTTGGGAAGCCTTATTTGTGGTCTCTGCTTCCCCTCAGTGAGTCTTACAGATGCTAATAAAAACATTAGGGTAATTGATGTTAATTAGGTTGATTTACAGGGAAGTGAACTGAAGAGAAAGTTTAGAGACTTCTTCCCAAAAAGGTGGAAATTTTAAAGGGACTTATCCCAAAAGGATAAAGAAATCTTTAGATGATTATTTTAAAATGGGATAAATAAAACGGATGTTAATGGGATTAAAACAAAGGTTTGATACAACACCACGTAAGGCTGGATGGAACAAAGGGGCCCCCTATAGGTCACCAACATTAAAGGGCCCCAAACAAGTCCACTCTATTTACCCCACTTAAAAAATATATATATATTTAGGGACTTCCCTGGTGGTCCAGTGGGTAAGACTCTGTGTTCCCAGAGCAGGGGGCCCAGGTTCGATCCCTGGTTGGGGAACTAGATCCCACATGCATGCCACAACTAAGAGTCCACGTGCTGCAACTGAGAAGCCCACATGCCACAACTAAAACCCAGTGCAGGCAAAATAAATAAATATTTTAAAATATACATATATATTTACATGGCTGGAAGTAAATTACACGGAGATACCTGGCCGACAATTACTTGGGGCAACAGTTAGGCCGATTAATCAAGTAACAGATTGACAAAAGGGCCTGAGTCCCTTGGCTCAACCCCTCACTGGGGACCCCAGAGCCTTTTATTAAAAATAGATAAAAGAGTCAGAGGATAAAAAGAAAGGAAAGCTTCTAGGACTCCTTGAAAGACCAAGGCTTGATGATTGGGTCCTAATGGAAGATAAAGGTAAAGGTATAAAAGTTGATAGAATTGAGATGAAAGTTTATAAAAATTGGTATACCTAAACGGGCTTTATACAAGATGGTTATTTCTCTTTTCTGTAATTATATTGTGTGATATACATGTTTCACTGGGGTATGCTTCATAAGACAGGGCGTATGAATCTGCCCCTCAGGAAATATTATTAAACATACAAAAGGAAACCAGTAGGGTTACCTAAGTCTGTATAATATAATGTAAAAACTGGGAGCAATATTCAGGGGCTAATAAAAATAATAGAGATTTTGCTCTGGGTCTCACCTGTGCACTCAGAAAAAGGACCTTTGTTGAATGCCTTATGCAAGCTTTTGAAAGCATGATAAATTAAACCCTAAAATTCTAGAACATAGAACTCTTGAATTTTGGCTTAGTCAGAAATCTTCTCACTGATATAAAAAAGCAAATTAAACAAAGTACAGTTGGGCAAATCAATCTTTTAATATCATTTAGGCAGCAGACCAGTTTTTTTGAGAATTAAAAGCAACTGTCTTTGTTCTGCAAATCTCTACAAATAAGAAATGTAAACACAGCCCACATTGATCTGAGACTGAGCCTAATTAGCTCAATCAGGTAAAACCTGAAACCAAGGAGGAAAAAAAAAAAGCAAAAAAGTCCTTTTAAACTCAAACTGCTGGAAAGGCTCCCTCACCCCAAATCTAATTCATAGCCTCCTTAAGGGTTTATCAAGGATAAATACAAATCTTAAAAGTCTTTTCCACAAACAGCAAAGCCTTAGTCATCTGAGCAAGCAAATTTAACTTATTCCAACTGTTATTTATAAACTAGTAAGTTTATACTGTAATACCTGATTCATAACTAAGTTTTTAAGGTGAAGCTATGAGATCTCTAGTTAGGTCTGTTTATATGTCTGTGTACACATTATACATATGAGATGTTTCTACCTCCGGAAAATACTGTCAAAATTAAATTTATAAAAGAGTTCCATTTAATTGACTTAAAAGTAAGTGCTTACAAATTAAATACTTCTAAACATAAAAGAAACTGGCCAGAATGAATTTCAGGTTCATGTATCTAGGAAATATTCAATATTAAATTAATATCTGGTATTAAAGCTAGCTTCAGCTTGCTGGTTTAATCAGTCAATACAGACATATCTTACTTGGTACAACTTCAGTGTACCAAGGTTCACTGAAGGTTAATAAGTTCATGTTATTTCTGTTGCAGAGTTTGTCAGCAAAAAAATTAACTTGGTATGATGATATTTTCATAAATTATAAAGGAAAATAAGAGTTTTCAGGTGAACCCTTTAGGAATAATTATGCTTTGGGTATATTGATTTAAAACAGTTTCTCCAGATTTTTGGTAACTTAAAACTTTAGAGTTTTTCCTATTTGTTTTTAATTTAATTTTTATTTTATATTGGAGTATAGGTGATTTACAATGTTGTGTTAGTTTCAAGTATACAGCTAAATGATTCAGTTATACCTACACATATATCTGTTTTTTTTCAGATTCTCTTCCCCAGAGGTTATTATAGAATATTGAGTAGATTCCCCATGCTATACAGTAGGTCGTTGTTGATTATCTGTTTTGTATATAATACTGTGTATATGTTAATCCCAAACTCCTCATTTATCCCTTCCCCCCACCCCCCCCACGTTTCTCCTTTGGTAACCTAAGTTTATTTTCGAAGGCTGTGAGTCTGTTTCTCTTTGGTAAATAAGTTCATTTGCATCATTTTTTTGGGTTCCACATATAAGTGATATCATATGATATTTGTATTTCTCTGTCTGACTTACTTCACTTAGCATGATAATCTCTAGGTCCATCCATGTTGCTGCAAATGGCATTATTACATTTTTTTATGGCTAATATTCCATTGTAGATATGTACCACATCTTCTTTATCCATTCCTCTGTAGATGGACATTTAGGTTGCTTCCATGTCTTGGGTATTGTAAATAGTGCTGCAATGAAGATTGGGGTGCATGTATATTTTTGAATTATGGTTTTCTCAGGGTATATGCCCAGTAGTGGGATTGCTGGGTCATATGGTAGTTCTATTTTTAGTTTTTTAAGGAACCTCCATACTGTTCTCCATAACAGTTGTACCAATTTACATTCCTACCAACAGTGTACGAGGGTTCCCTTTTCTCCACATCCTCTTCAGCATTTATTGTTTGTAGACTTTTTGATGATGGCCATTCTGACTGGTGTGAGGTGATACCTCATGGTGGTTTTGATTTGCATTTCTCTGATAATTAGTGATGTTGAGCACCTTTTCATGTGCTTTTTGGCCATCTGTATGTCTTCTTTGGAGAAATGTATATTTAGATCTTCTGCCCATATTTTGATTGCATTGTTTTTTTTTTTTTTTTGATATAGAGCTGCATGAGCTGTTTGTATATTTTGGAGATTAATCCCTTGTCAGCCACGTGGTTGGCAAGTATTTTCTTCCATTGTGTGGGTTGTCTTTTCATTTTGTTTATGGTTTCCTTTGCTCTGCAAAAGTTTTTAAGTTTAATTAGGTTCCACTTGTTTATTTTTGTTTTCATGTTCATTACTCCACGTGTTTGTGTTTTTTACAGGATTTTTTCCTGTAATTGATTTCTAGTCTCATAGTGTTGTAGTCAGAAAAGATGCTTGATATGATTTCAGTTTTCTTAAATTTACTGAGGCTTGATTTCTGGCCCAGGATATGATCTATCCTGGAGAATGTTCCATGTGCACTTGAGAAGAATGTATACTCTGCTGCTTTCGGATGGAATGTTCTGTAAGTATCAGTTAAGTCCATCTGGTCTAATGTGTCATTTAAGGTTGTGTTTCCTTACTGATTTTCTGTCTGGATGAACTGTCCATTGATGTAAGTGGAGTGTTAAAATCCCTCACTATTATTTTGTTACTGTCAGTTTCTCCTTTTATGCCTGTTAGCATTTGCCTTATATATTGAAGTGCTCCTATGTTGGGTGCATATATATTTTCAGTTATTATATCTTCCTCTTGGATTGATTCATTGATCATTATGTAGCATACTTCTTTGTCTCTTGCAGCAGTCTTTATTTTAAAGTCTATTTTGTCTGAGTATCACGACTTCAGCTTTCTTTTGATTTCTATTTGTATGGAATACCTTTTTCCATCCCCTCACTTTCAGTCTGTATGTGTCCTGAGGTCTGAAGTGGGTCTCTTGTAGACGTATATATATGCCTCTTGTTTTTGTATCAGTTCAACCAGCCTCTGTGTTTTGGCTGGAGCATTTAATCCATTTACATTTAAGGTAACTACCGATATGTATGCTCTTACTGCCATTTTGTTGTTTTGGGTATTTTTTTTTTTTTTAACATCTTTATTGGAGTATAATTTCTTTACAATGGTGTGTTAGTTTCTGCTTTATAACAAAGTGAATCAGCTATACATATACATATATCCCCATATCTCCTCCATATATATTTTTTAACATCTTTATTGGAGTATAATTGCTTTACAATGGTGTGTTAGTTTCTGCTTTATAACAAAGTGAATCAGCTATACATATACATATATCCCCATATCTCCTCCCTCTTGCGTCTCCCTCCCACCCTCCCTATCCCACCCCTCTAGGTGGTCACAAAGCACCGAGCTGATCTATCTGTGCTGTGTGGCTGCTTTTGGGTTTGTTTTTGTAGGTCTTTTTTCTTCCCTTCCTCTTTTGTTCTCTTTTGTGATTTGATGACTCTCTTTAGTGTTGTGTTTGGATTCCTTTTCAATTTTTGTTTGTATATCTATTGTAGATTTTTGGTTTGCGGTTCCCATGAGGTTCTGATATAGCAGTCTGTATACATATACAAGATTTTTTAAGTGGCTGGTCTCTTAATTTGAAATGAATTTCCAATATCCTGCAATTGTACTCTCCTCAAGATTGCTGGTTTTGATATCATATTTGTGTGTGGCTGATTTCCTACCTTTAGTGTATGTTTGCCTTTATTGGTGAGTTTTCCCATTCATAAGTTGCTTGTTTCTAGTTAGTTGTGGCCTCTTCTTTTCTGCCTAGAGAAGTTCCTTTAGCATTTGTTGTAAAGCTGGTTTCATGGTGCTGAATTCTCTTAGCTTTTGCTTCTCTGTAAAGCTTTTGATTTCTCCATCGAATCTGAATGGGAGCCTTGCTGGGTAGAGTAATCTTGGTTATAGGTTTTCCCCTTTCATCACGTTAAATATATCATGCCACTCCCTTCTGGCCTGCAGAGTTTCTGCTGAAAAAATCAGCTGTTAACCTTATGGGGATTCCCTTGTATGTTATTTGTTGCTTTTCCCTTGTTGTTTTTCCTATTTTATCTTTGTCTTTAACTTTTGTCAGTTTGATTAATATGTGTCTCGGCATGTTCCTCCTTGAGTTTATCCCGTATGGGACTCTCTGCACTTCCTGGACTTCATTGAGTGTTTCCTTCCCCATGTTAGGGAAGTTTTCAGTGATAATCTCTTCCAATATTTTCTCAGGCACTCTCTCTCTCTTCCCCGTCTGGGACCCCTATAATGCGAATGTTTGTGCATTTAATGTTGTCCCAGAGGTGTCTGAGACTATCCTCATTTCTTTTCATTCTTTTTTCTTCTGTTCCACAGCAATGATTTCTACCACTCTCTCTTCCACTTATTCATTCTTCTGCCTCGTTTATTCTTTTTTTTTTTTTTTTTTTTTTTGTGGTATGCGGGCCTCCCTCTGCTGCGGCCTCTCCCGTTGCGGAGCACAGGCTCCGGACGCGCAGGCCCAGCGGCCATGGCTCACGGGCCCAGCTGCTCCGCGGCACGTGGGACCCTCCCAGACCGGGGCGCGAACCCGGTTCCCCTGCATCAGCAGGCGGACGCGCAACCACTGCGCCACCAGGGAAGCCGCATGCCTCGTTTATTCTGCTACTGATTCCTTCTCGTGTGTTTTTCATTTCAGTTATTGTATTGTTCATCTCTGTTTCTTTAGATCTTCTAGCTCTTTTTTAAACATTCCTTGTATTCTCAGTCTGTGCCTCCATTTTTTTTCCGAGATCTTGGATCATCTTTACTATCATTACTCTGAATTCTTTTTCAGGTAGATTGCCTGTCTCCACTTCACTTTGTTGTTCTTCTGGGTTTGTATCTTGTTCCTTCGTCGGGAACATATTTCTCTGCTGTCTCATTTTTTCTAAATTTCTGTGTTTGTGGTCTCCTTTCCACACGCTGCAGGATTGTATTTCCTCTTGCTTCTGGTGTCTGCCCCCTGGTGGGTGAGGTTGGTCCAGGGGCTTGTGCAGGCTTCCTGGTGGGAGGAACTGGTGCCTGTCCACTGGTGGGTGGATCTGGGTCTTGTCTCTCTGGTGGGCAGGGCCATGTCAAGGCGTATGTTTAGAGGTGGCTGTGAGCTCAGTACAACTTTAGGCAGCCTGTCTGTTGATTGGTGGGGCTGTGTCCCCCGCCCTGCTTGTTGTTTGGCCTGAGGTGTTCCAGCACTGGAGCCTACAGGCTGTTGGGTGGGGCCAGGTCTAGGTGCCAAAATTGTGCCCTCCCTGAGAACTCATGCCAATCAGTATTCCCTGGGGCCTTTGCCGCCAGTGTCCCTGCCCCCACAGTGAGCCACAGCTGGCCCCCACAGTGAGCCACAGCTGACCTCCACCTTCCCTGGACACCCTCCAAGATCTGCATGTAGGTCTAGTCCAGGCTCCTGTGGAGTCACTGCTTTGTGCTGGGTCCCTCCAAGAGTGGAATCTGTTTCCCCTTGTCCGTGGAGCTTCTGCACTCAAGAACTGCTGGCCTTCAAAGCCAAATGCTCTGGGGGCTCCTCCTCCCAATACCAGACCCTCAGGGTGGGGACCCTGACGTTGGGCTCAGAACTCTCACTCCTGTGGGAGAACCTCTGCAATACAATTATTTTCCATTCTGTGGGTCACCCACCCAGCAGGCATGGGATTTGATTATATCACAAGAGTGCCCCTTCTACCATCTCATTGTGGCCTCTTCTTTCTCTTTGGGTGTAAAATACCTTTTTTGGTAGGTTCCCGTCTTTTTTGTCAATGGTTGTTCAGCAGTTGTGATTTTGGTGTTTTTGTGAGATGAGGTGAGCTCAAGTCCTATTCCACCATCTTGTCCGGAATTGAGATGCTTTTAGTTTGGATGCTTTCTGCCTCTTTCCTTAGTGTGTGCTGGCCATTATTCCTTTCAAATGGTGTGTGGATGTGTGGCGGCCTGTCCACACTCCTGGTATGGCAGGAGCAGCAATCAGCGGCTACTCGTGGGTCTCGCAGCAGCAGCAGTGGCCCGTGTGCCCCCAGGCCAGTAGGGGCAGAGATTGTTGTCGCTCCTGTGTCTCTTAGCAGCAGTGATGGCCCACGCACTCCCGGGACAGCAGGGACTGTGATTGGTGCCTGCTCGCTGCCTGTGTGTACTCTCTGGATGGTGGGGGTGGGACTGGCGCCTGCTCCCGGATCTCTTATTAGCAGCGGTGGCCCGCACACTCCCAGGACAGCAGGGACAGTGACTGGAGCTTGTGACTGTGCGTGCTCCCCGGACGTTGGGTGCAGTGATTGGTATCTGCTCGTGGGTCTCTTAATGGTGGCGGTGGCCCACACACTCCCGAGATAGCAGGGACAGTGCTTGGTGGCTGCTCGCGGGTCTTGTATCTGCGGTGGTGGCCTGCACACTCCTGCGACAGCGGGGACAGCACTTGGCGCCTGCTCACGGTTCTCTTATTGATGGTGGCTGCCCGTGCCTGCCTCTGGAGCCCAAGATGGCATTGGTGGCTCGCGCCCACCCCTGGAGCTCATGTAGGTGGTATCCTGTTGCCTGAGAACGTGCACACAGGGAAAGAAGCTCCTATGGTGGTCCCACCCCTCTCCTTGCATGCCCCCCAACAATGGTACCTTGCCTCCATGGCAGGCCCAGGCTTCTTCCGAGTGCACCCTCAGTTGCCACGCTCCACCCTCTTCAGGCTGTCTCCGCATAGCCAATCCTGGTCCTCTCCCTGGCTCTAACTTCCAAAGCCGAGGCTTCAGCACCCAGCCCCTGCCCATGCAGGTGGACGAGGGTCTCAGGCTTGGGGAGCACAGGGCGGCAGTATTGACCATCTGTGCAGGTCACTGTCCGTTTTGCCTTCCACAGACTGGTTGCTGCACTCTACTCTGAGGCTCTGAAGCTCCCCCTCTGTCCCAGCTGATCTCCCCATGGGTGAGGGAACCTCCCAGGGTGTGGGAACCTTTCCTCTTTCACAGCTCCCTCCCTGGGGTGCAGGTCCTGTCCTGATTCCTTTCTTTCTTTTTCTTTTGTCTTATCTGGTTATGTGGAGGTTTTCTTGCCCTTTCAGAAGTCTGAGGCCAGTGTTTAGATTTTCTGTGCAAATTGTTCCACTTGTAGATGTATTTTTGATGTATCTGTGGGAAGAGGTGAGCTCCATGTCCTGTTCCTCTGCCATCCTGATTCCTCAGCCCTTGCTAAATTAATTTAAGTAATGGGAATCCACTGACTACCCAGGTCACTTCAAATAAGATAAAATATTCAAACATTATTTGCTAAACAGGTCTAAATTTACCTACTTTTGTCTCCTTACAAGAAGGAAACTAAAGATGTTTGGGTTTACACTAGACACAACTCTTGTACCACATTGAGGAAAGAAATTATGCTATGAGAGGATGTATGTTTCTAGAGGTTAAGTGATATGCCAATCAGGAATGCTGGTATGACAAACAGTTCACAAGTACTTGCTACTTGTCAGTTTTCACTAGAGATTAATGTTTTTAAGGGTTAAAATTATAATATGTAATTAAAGCTACTAAAGATAATAAGGGAAACATTTCAGTATGCAAGGAAAGTAGGGTGTGTTTTTTTCAGCAGAAGAAGGTATGAAGAATGGAAGTGCATTTTGTTAAGTGGAAAGAATGATTTTGTCCTAGAGCTGGTTGTTTCTGGATGGAAAAATAAGGGACAGACTAACAAGAATAGAGAAAGTTGTGGAAGGTTCGTAAAAAGGGAGCCCTGAAAAGGAGTTTTGTACATGGTCAGGCTGGAATTGGATTAAATTTAATTAGGTAAGTGGATATTACTATTAAAAGTAGGCTGGTACAAGACTGGATTTGGTTCCTCTCTCTGTTAAGAGAACAAAGTTATCTTGAAATACTGCTTTTGAAAACAGATTATGTGAGATTCCTTTTCTGTAAGTCATCTTTGTTTTTGAAATGTTTTGTCACTTTAAGTGAATAAGTATTGTTTCACAGTGACCTATGATCCTATTTGACCAAGTGTTTTGAAACCTTTTTGATATTTTTGACAAAACTTCCCAAATAACAAATTCTAACTGAAGTTCTTTTGACTTCCAGCTAACTCTGGGATTCTTCAAAGAAACCCTGCGACATCTCAGAGAGAAATGTTAAACTAATTAGGCTAATTTGGTATGTTAAAGTACTTGAGAAGCACTGTCAAGTGATTGGAGATAAACCTTCTTAGGTTATATGGTATGGGTAAATGTCATTAATACAGATATTCCAAAATTTATACGGAATTCCTAAAAATGTGGTATGTCCTAGTATAAGGTTATCAGTCATAATTCTAGGTGTTAGGATGTTGTATGTCACAGAAATATCCAAGTTTCTTGTCAATTAAATTATAATCAATCAGATCTTTAACTATGCCATTTAAAGTCTTGTTGTTTATACACAATCATTGTTTTACTCTGATGCTTTTATATATGAAGATCTTAGTGAAGATTCATAAAAAGCATTTTTGATAAATACAAGTTTCTGATAACTTTTAGATCTTACTACTGAACTGGGTAAGAAATTTAAAAAGACTAATGGAAAAGCTGACAACTTCATCTAGATGAACAGGAATTAATTACATGGACTGAATGAATTGATGAGTATGACTTATAATTTTATGACTTTTTTCTGAAATATACTGGTTTTTAATCTCTGTTTTCCAGAAAACCTTTCCTCTTACGCTAACTGTGACCTTCAACAAGTTGATAAAGTATACCTTTGTAAACGAAGATGAAACATTTATCTTTTTCTCTCTACCTGATCCCTCCAGAATTTGGTTTCTCCAGTTGGCTCCCCCGTGGACTTGATGGCTTATTTTGACCAGATTACAACTAGTTATACTAATCACTGTTTTAGTTTGTTCTCTCTTGGCATTTTCAAATTATTTATGCCTTGTGCCTCTCTCTGCTGCACTGTCAGTTTATTAATGTTACTAGCTATATTACTTATGAGATTGTTATCTCTTACATTACCAAAGTGTAACCAAGCCTCCAGCAAAATTAATGACATCTCGAGTTAGTTGATCATGTACATAACTCTACATAGAATAATTGTAATAGTGCAATTCTAGATCTGGGAAGAAGCAACAAGGGAAAACATTTCCTGGATCACAACAGACTAATAAAACAGGTGATCCAGAGAATTTTAGATTATCAACAGGGTCTAATCCAAAACACATCAGCACATTGAGTGGCCTATCAACAGAATCTTCGCCTGATCAAGGGATGAGCCTTCCTAGCCCTGAGGGACAAAATTGGTCATAAAATGCCTCCCAAATATTGGTTGAATTTATGGCCAAGAGGAAGCACTGTGAGCAAAGAATGTCACCTGCCATATCAGTAAACAAGCCATGAAGCCTTCAACCTCTGCAGCCACCACCAATGGTGCAGCCTGAGGGGATTCAGGATGGAGAAAAACAGGATACTGGCCCTAGATAGTTAAGGTGCATATTAAAGGAATGATTTCAGTGAGCCAAGGGCCTTGCATCTTCCCATACATAGAAAAGCACTAAATTCATTAAGTGTAGATGTCTGTTTTTTCATTAATTAGCAGCAATCTTGTGATGTTCGACTTCCTGATTTTATTTTTGCAAAAACTCCTACATATTCCTGGCTCCTGCCTTATCTCTTTGGAACACTCTCAGAGCTATCTGAGAGGCTGTCTCCTGGGCTTAGGTCCTCGGTATGTCTGCTGAATAAAACATAATTCTCAACTTTTAGGTTGTGCGGTTTTTTGTTTTTTTTCAGTCGACAGTTTCTATGGTAGTTCTATGTGGTAACTTTTTGAGGGACCACAAACTCTTTCTCAGCAGCTGCACCACCTTCCATCTCCACCAGTGATGCACAAGTCACTGGCATCCACTGACCACAACATGAGAAGAACCTGCTTGGGCATGAGGCCAATGCAGAGGCAATCCAGTGTAAGAGCAGAGAGAGAGAATTTCCCTATGGCAATTTGTTTAGCAGCTGGATCAAGTTGTACCTGCAGCTAATCCTACCAGTTGACTTTTCAGTTTTGCCAAGTTTTGCATTTCTCTTTTCTATCATGAGTGAGTTTGAATTTGGTTTCTGTCCCTCACAAATGAAAAAATCCTCAGTAACATACCATCTAAGCATCTCATTCAGTGGTGTGGCCTGCTTACCTTGTGCATGCTGCGGTCAAAATCGTCCTCCTCTCCTCCAGATGAGAACCTTCTGGCTCGGGGCACTGCCAAAAGACAGCTAGGATCAGCTCCCGCCCACGCTCCCCACTCTGCCTGCTCAGGCGAGAGGGCATAGGGGGGCAGTACAGCCTTGACAGGTGGGGGTTTCCTCTTGGCTCCACCACTTTCTAGCTGAGTGACCCCGCACAAGTGCATTTTGGTGAACTGCCTCCACCATGGGCCTCCCTATACTGAGGTGGCCAGCATCCCTTCCCATTCTTGGGCTGGAAAGTGCAGGTGAAGCTGACTGCCCAGACAGATCTAATAAACCTCAACGTTGGGACTTTTCCTGCCGCTGGTAGGAGAAAAAGCCCTCTTTCTGCCAAGGATGGGAGGTAAGCCTGGACCTGCCAGAACTCGTCTTCCCATGATAAGGACAGAATCAGCCTGAGACTGGAGCCACCCAGCCCACAGGACAGGTCAAGTCCTGATGATGTTCATCTACCTCTAGATCCAGCTATGCCTCAAAAACTTTTGGTCACATGACCCAGAAAATCCCTGTTTTGGCTTAAGCCTTTTGGAGGTGGTTTTTCTTTTTTCTTTTTTTGTTTCTTTGTGTGTGTGTGTGTGTGTGTGTGTGTGTGTGTGTGTGTGTGTGTGTGTGTGTGTGTGTGTGTGATTGAAATAGTCTCATCTAAGATTCCCGCTCTCCCCCCTCAGGCCTGTTGGGTCTGGTCTCTCTTGCCTGTGCAGCCTCTGAACACTCTCTCCCATGGGCACTGATCACTGTCCATTTTGGGTTATAGTTGTGCTTGTGTCTTATCCCCTTTCTAAAGTGGAGAATTCTTTGAGGGTGGCACAGGGTCATCTCTGAGCTCCCATGAAGCTTTGTTCAAAATGGACATTCATTACTAAAGGTATGTGTCGAATCAAAGTGGCACTTACTGACAACTCTTGCACATACTTAAAAGAAACAGCCTGGGATGTCTGATTAGGTGGGATAGCACCTTGAGGACCATTAGGACCCCTTGCCAGGGTGCCTGTGAGAGACTTCCATCTCCCAACATCCTCTCTTTTCCATTCTCTAAGCCATTTTCCACCTACAGCCAAAGTGGTCTCTTAAAAACACAAATCTGATCATGTCACCACTTTTAACAACTTCCTCCTATTTTGGATAAAGACCCAAATCCTGACCTCAACCCACAAGGCCCTGTGGGATCTGGCCTCTCATCCCCCACCCCCTCCCCTCCCTCTCTGAGCTCAAGGTTGAGCTGACAGCCATTCCTTTGCTCCAGTGGAGCCTACCCTCCCATCTTGGGTCTTTGCAGGTGCATTTCTACACTCTGCTGGCTTACCTGCTCCTCACCCTTCCTGTGGTAGCTGAGGCTCTGCATCTGAGCAGCTTCTGTCATCTTCCAGACTAGACAGCATGCCCCTAGCATCAGCTCTTCTACCTCCTGTACCTCACCTGCTGTACATCACCTCCCTCTCCATTTGGGGCCGATGTCTCATACACAAGGGCAAGGACCTGATCTGGTTTGCTTCCTAGTATCTCCCTAGGGCCCATGGCTGCCCTTAGTACCTGTTTGCTTAATGAACAAATGAACTGTCGTGTGCAGGAGTGGGCAACTGTCTGTGCCGGCCCTGTGTCCCTGGCGTAGGTGACGGGGCTCTGGTCCTGGCTCCCCTGTAAGGGGTGATACCTTTGGGGGACCCATGGTAGGTCCAGTACTCAGACTCCGCAGCATAGTAGGGGTCTGGCGAGTAGGCTGGACTGTACTTGGAGGCCTGACTGATGTCTTCACTTGTTTTGCTCTTGGTTGCTGTCGACAAATCACCTGCAAAGGACCCAAAGAGAGAGCTTCAGGGAGGCAGAATGTCCTAGAAGAGTGTCCTGGACATACTCTCCCTTGTCTCAGCCAGGCTCCAGCCCTGGGGAGTGAGGCCACGTCCAGGCCAGGGTCTGGGACATGGAGCATCGGAGCTGGAAAAGCACCGAGGCCAAGCCTCTCATTTTACGCTTGGGAATCTGAACACCAGAGAGGGGAAGGGTCTTGCTCAGACCACACAGCAAGTTAGACCAGAACTGGATCAGACCCAGATCAGCGCAGGGCTCCTTCTACCAATTCCACAGACTCTCCTAAGTGAACACTAAGGCCGTGGCTCCTTTAAGTAAGATTAGACAGGTCCCAGGTGAGTCCTTGCCCTTACTACGTTCCTCACCCTCTGGAAGCCAGCCTTGTTGTGGATTTGAGCCACATCTTGGGTGGGATTGCCAAGCAGGGCCTGCTGCATGTTGAGTCAGGTCACCTTTCTCCTCATGCTGAAATGACAAATCCTGCTTGGGGGAGACTAGATGGCCTGAGGGAAGGAGCACTGGCCGGGGAGTCAGTAACTCTGGGTTCTGGTTCCAGTTCTGCCACTTAACTCAGCTGTAACACTGGGCAAATCGTGCCCCTCTCCACCTGTTTCCTTGTCTGTATCAGAACTGGTCTGCTGGCTGAGATGTCATCCAGCTCTAAGCTTCCCCCTGAAGTCCACATCATGGGGGTGACCATCAAACCCACTGTAGGCACAAAACCTTCCAGGGCAATGACTACCACCCCCAAGACTGGCGAGAAGCTGACTAGGGCAGAGAGAGGGCTGGGGAAAGGAGATGGGGCCCCTGATCATTTCTCAGGAGGGAGAAGCTCTAGGGACAAGCCCTAGGCTCCGCGGAGCCAGAGCAGCAGAGGGTCCTGGGATGGCTCTCAGCCAGCCAGCAGCACTTGCTCCCAAAGCTTGCAAATCCTCTTTGATGGGGGTCCTGTGCAGCCCCTCCCACTCCAGCCGTTCTCATTCAGCCCTTTCATCCACCCTCTTATCTGCACAATCCACCTCCAGCCCAGACTCCTCCTGAGCCTGCTGTGCTGCTGCCCCTCAGGCCCACCTACAAAATCCCACACAGTCCTGAGGGGCTTGGGACCTGGGGGGCCTTTTCTGGATGTAAACTACCTTTGTCAGGGTTGGTGCCTTTCTGTGGCCACTGGGGGGTACATGGCGTGTCCTCCACAGCCACAGGTAGATGTGCACTGCTCAGGACTCACCTGGACCCCAGCCCAGTCCGCTCTGAAGTCGAGGATGTTTGTCTAAATTGTCAGATCGTAAGCACCCAGAGCCACTGTTTATACTTGTACCACCTCCTCCGTCAGCCCAGTGAGTTTAGATCCCAGTACAGGGTTGCTTCTGCCTGTCTCCGTGCTCGTCCAATTCTGTGTTCCCCCTGTGATCCCATAGGCACCCATAGGTACCTAAGGGTGATACAGGGTGGCAGCTGTGCCTCTGCATCCTCGGAGGAAGGGGTGTGCTCATTCAACTGAGTGCTTTTGCAAGAACGAACAGGTCTCAGTGGTGGCTCCCACAGGGAGCACAGGTAGGAATTGTGAATGGAACTGGTTACAGGGCAGATTCGTAGGGCAAACTCTTAGTATTCCTAAGTAAGGAAGTCTAGGGCACGGGAGGGGGCCAAGGTATCTGTTTTTTAAATAAATCTCTTGGGTGCAGTTGGCCCACAGACAGTTCTGTAAGAAACACTATATGGATGAATGAACGAAGGCACCCTCAGCTCCTTTCTCATCCGTGTCCCCTCTCCAGGCCTCCATCTACTCTCAGGACATGGTGACTGAGAACAGTTTAGAGCAGTGGTTCCCAAGCTGGGCTGGACGTTAGAATCACCTGGAGAAACTGTAACAAATAGAAAATTTGGATTCATTATGTCTGGGGTGGGCCCAGGAATCTGTATGCATTCCACATGATTCTAACGAACGTCCAAGTTTGAGTACCAGCGCCTTGGAGTGTCACTCTCCCAGGGCTACATGCATGTGACAAGGGTTTCCCTGACCATGGGCTTTAGGATAGCAGATAGCAGGGCAAGGCGGGTAGTGAGGAGATGGTGGGAAAGGATGCAGGGGATACAAGACCTTTCTTGCCGTTTTGAAATGACACCAACCCCCTCCCCAAGGCCAACTTGAGTGACTGGGGGGCAGCCGACAAGAAGGACCGAGTTGCAGCCTTGTATGTGTCCCTCTGGTGGCCCTACAGAGCCATCTGCACAGATGATTAACTGCCCCTCCCCTTGCCTGGCCAAGCCCTCTCTGCCCCTGACCATACCATGCCGTTTGTAGATCGGGGGCTTCCGGTAGATGTTACTTTCTCCAGCTGTGCCAGTCAGACCGGGAAGGGACAGCGGGGAGGAGAGAGAAAGACAGGAGAAAAGGAGACGGCCAGTTGGTCAGTGGGTCCCAGAAGAGAGACGTGGTTAGCAACTTCTCCCAAGGCTCCCCCACCTTTCCCCCAGTGGACTTCCTCTTCCAAAGGTGAGCTTCCAACCTCATCCCATCAGGTTCCAAGAAAGGTGAGGGGAAAGGAATGGACGGATTCAAATGGGGCTGAGGCAGGGGGGCTTGGGGCTTGGATGGTGGGCATGAAGGCATAAGGCAGGCGCGTGCTCAGCAAGACCCCATGCGGGAAGGTGCCCACCCAGCAGCCATGCCTCATTCCACGTGGGGGTCCCCAGAACCCTGCAGCCACAGTTAGCACTCTCACCCGCTCCTCCCCAGGAGGCTGGATGGGACCTTTCTGGGGCAACTGAGAAAGGTGTAGATGAAATGGCAAGACCAACTCTTGGGGAAAAGTGAGTGGGGAGTGAAAACCTGAGCTCAGAGTTGGGAGACTGGGGTCTAGGCTCGGCTCTGCTGTAGCTCAGGGTGAGACTGACTTTGTCCCAGGTCACCCAGCCCCTGCCTTCCTCTTACCGCCCATCACTTCCCCTCATGCTCACCACCTCCAGCCATGCTGGCCAGCTGCAGGCTCAGCGTTTCAGGGCCTTTGGACTTGCTGTTCCCTCTGCCCAGGATGTTTTTCCCTGGGATCTCTTTTGGCTTCAATGTCACCTCCTCCAAGAAGCCCTCCCTGACCACCTCACATAGCCCAGCCTCCCCCACGCCATCACTCTATCGCAGTGCCCTGTTTTATTATGTTTGGCACCTATATGTCCTGAAATTATCATTTTACTTATTTGTTTACTCATTTATTAGCTCTCTCCCCACATTAGAACTTAAACACCCTGAAGGATCTGGGCTGGTTTGAGCACAGTTGCACTTTCAGGACCCAGAACAGTGCCTGGCTGTCCAGAAGGAACAACACAGGCTCAAGGAAGCTAAGTAGCTGGTCTGAGGTCACAAGCTTATAAGCAGCAGAATCAAGGATTCAATCCCCAAAGCCCATGGCCTTCAGCACAGTTACTGCCATGTCCCATCACAGCCCTTGGACATTCGAGGCACTTCCCTGGGCTGCTTCCTGGTGGTCCTAATCAAGGCTGGTTCTGTCTAGGGAGTGGGCTAAGGCCAGTGGGCGTGTCGGAGCTGGAGGCCAGTTAGTGCGGGTGACTGGTTAGGGAGGGTCCCCAGCACCCGGTTTCTCCTCGGTGCCGGTGCAGGGCGCCCGGCGACCCCACAGAGCATGCACCCATGCCAGGAATTCTGGGCTGGCAGCCTACCTGGGATGTGAAAGTGCTTGGGAGCCTGGTAAGAGGTTGGAGTGGAGGACCTCACATCTAACTGGCTATGGTATGGAGAGCTCCGGCCACTCTCGGGCCCTGGAGCACGCAGGCAGTGGTCCCCAGAGAGAGCAGAGGCACAGAGAAAACAGGCATTAATGCAGTGGCGGTGGTTACGGCAGCAGCGAGGTGATGACAGCAGGGATGGGGGCTGTGCTCTCATGCACCGGGTCTGCAGAAACAGGCTTGGCCCTGTTGTCTTGCTTCACCCCAAAGTCAGATTTTGTGGGTTGTAAGAGTCAACAGCACTGAGCTTCAGGAAGGCGTCTTTGCTCCTCTTAGCTCCCCACCTGGGCCCCTCCCTTAATTGCTCTGCCTGCTTCATCCCTAACCTCAGGGTGGCCCTCAGGTGAAGGCCAGGACACTGCCCCATTTCTCATCCTCTGGTTCTGCCCTCTGGATGGGACAGGACAAAGGATGAGGATGGAGACGTTTTCTTCCAGCCAGGACGGCTGGGCTTCCTGCCACTCCCCTCCCCGCAGCAGCACACCACCCACCTTCCTGCTGCATCTCAGTACCATGTACCCCTCTTCTTCCCCTGCCAGTGGCATCTGCAGGGACTCAGTGAGGCCTGGGTGGCCAAGAGCCTCCAGAGGACCATGCTGTAATGGAGATAACCCAGGGAAGCCCCATGCTGTCTCAGCAGCTGGGGACATCTAGGCACTGTGTTGTCACCCCTGGCTCTTCCTGTCCCTTTGGGAGCTTCCCCCTTCCTTACCGGAGCGGTAATAGTGATGAGGAGAGCGAGAGAAGGTGGGGGACATGCCCTGCCGGCTGTAGGTGGGGGAGTCGATGTATCCTGGGCTAGAGGCCCGTCTCTGCCGGAGGTCCAGGTTCTCATAGATGTCCTGGGGGAGGAAGCAGGGCCATGAGCAAGATCTGCAATTAGGGGGGCCTATAGCCCAAGGGTCCAGCAGTCAGGAGGGGAAGTGACATGGAATCTGGGATCCCAGGGGCTGAAGCACGGTTTTGCCCTTCTGAATACAGAGACCCCCTCCCTGGGTTACATGCACAGCCCGAGGAAGGCTGCAGAGACTTTCCAGGGCCTTCACCCATCACTCACATGCCCTTGAATGGAACCTGTGGGTCAGACCCTAGAATCCTGGCCAAGGATCACAGAAGCATCAGGGAGGCCATCTCTGGGTAGAAAGGTTCACTCCCAGCCATCTCTACCCTTTAAGCCACTGCCACTTTCTTCAGGTCATGCTCCTAAGTCTCCCTGTCTCTGCTTGCACTGCGGGAGCACCTTCAGGGGCTTCAGTGGGTGGGGGGGAAATTGGGGGTCTGCTTGGTCAGCATAAAGGACACAATTATAGAAAAGGTCTCCTGGAACCAGTTTAATTACCTGGGAGTAAGGAGATAAGGTCCCCAGCGACTTGGAAGCGAAGTTTGAAGGCAGCCATGGAAGGAGTGAAAGGAGAGAGGAGGGCAAGAGGGAGGGACAGAGAGTGGTTACAAGAAGCAGAGAGAAGCCTGCAGCTGCCCCTTGTCCCCCACCCCAGAGAACAGCCTCAGCTTCCCTGAATATCAGCAGTGCTCAGCGGGTGGGAGGAAACCTTGAGACTATGCTCTTTTTACAAATGGAAAAAACCACAGCCCAGAGAGGGGATGAGATGGCTCGGGGCCCCTCAGGGAAGAAGCGGTAGGGTCTTCACCTGGGCCCAGGCTTCCCCACTGCAAGCCCAGGGCCGGTTCATGGCCCTTCCCTGTGCCTCTACCAGTTCATGCCCTTCTGTGGCTCATAAGGACAGGACACAGGACAGAGCTCCCAAATGCAAGGCCAAGCAAGGGCCAGGCTGATGCCATCAATGCAGGAGTTGGGCCGGTGGGGGGGGGCAAGCTGGGGGATGGAAGGCACAGCCTGCAGAGGGGATGGCGCTCAGCTCCAGGGCACCCGGCCCAGGCTGGACTGTCCATCCCATGCTAACACAGCTTCTTAAGTTTCCAAGACAAGGCAGAAGTGCAGACTCTTCCGTGAAATCTCCTAATGTTTAAATGTTGACAACTAATTTACATTTTAAAAAGACACTCTGTGAGTGAAACAAAACAAATCTGGGGGCTGGCTGTGGTCTATGGGCCCCAGTTTGCCATCTCTGGCTTCAGGAGAATCAGTTTCTACCAAACGCTTGGTCCCCTTTTCCTGGTCCATTTCAGAGGCCAGAACTTAGAGAATCTCAGCATTGGGCTCTTAAACCAAATGGAACCCCATTCTCCTTAGAGAGGAAGGGGATAGTGGTAAAGTACAGATGAGGCCGGGGCTCCTTCTGAAGCTCCAAATGATCTCAGCTCAGGGGCCTGGGGTGGGGGTGAGAAACCTCCTGGGATGTAAACTGCCAGGACCTCCAGGGTAACAGCCAGCCTGCTTTCTCCAGGAAACACTTTCTCTTGTCCAGCAACCATTTAATTATTTCAAAAGCCTTCCGATGTGGACTTTTTATAAGAGTGTCTCTTGCTCTGAGCACAGGGGCTTAAGGCCAGGGGCAGCACCCAGAGAACCTACCTAACTAGGGATTATAAACCTAAATGGCCACTGAGCACAGCTGGGGATGAGAGCCGTAGGCTATGTATAAAATCTCTCCACTGTAAGAGAAACAACAGCTCAGGTGATAAGTGGTCACAGGTTCTTGGCTTTTATGTTGGGGTTCTCAGAGAGTAGTGGGGAGCGGGGAGAACTGGGGAGCCCATGTCCTGCCTATAGAGGGAGCTGCTCCCCATCTCTAGGTGGTGGAAACACTGGTGTAGTGTTGCCAGCTCCGATTTTTCAAGAGAAGCCAGATTTTGGGTGAAATCACTTGATTTTTAAGTGTCGACTATAAATACCAGTTTAAAAGAGTCTGGGGGCCAGCCCTATGGAGGCTGAAGTCTCTGTGATGGAGGGGCCTGGGGACCCTGAGGGCCCTCCTCTCCTCCAATAGCCCCAGAGAGAGGGTGAGATGCCGTACCTCTCCATAGCCACACCTCTCCAGCATCTCGTCGGACGTGTATCTGGAATGAGGCTCGTAGGAAATGAGGTCGGGGCGTTGTACCTCGTAGATGGACTTAACCTTGGGGAGAGCTGCCAGGTCTTTGTAATTAAGGATCTCATTATCCACTTTAGCCTGAGGAAGAGGGAAATGGACAGGAAAGAAGCAGAAAGATAAGCGGCAAAGGGGAGAGGAAACAAAAGCCAGGCACAGAGGGGGATGAGCTTCTCCCGCTAGGATGGAAGACTCGCAGAATGTAAGAATAAGGTCATCCATTCCACCTGGGCTCACATTGACACCACATTGACAGAATGTGTGAGGTCCTGTGCTGTATAGGAATGATCTCCTCCAAATGTCAGGATGCCTCTGTGAAGTAAGTGTCAATATTATTCTTATTTTTTAGGACAAAAAATTTTTAAAATTTGTATGGAAACACAAAAGACCCCAAATAGCCAAAACAATTACGAGAAAGAAAAATGGAGCTGGAGGAATCAGGCTCCCTGACTTCAGACTATACTACAAAGCTATAGTCATCAAAACAGTATGGTACTGGCACAAAGACAGAAATATAGATCAATGGGACAGGAGAGAAATGCCAGAAATAAACCCACACACCTATGGTCAATTAATCTATTGACAAAGGAGGCAAGAATATACAATGGAGAAAAGACAGTCTCTTCAATGAGTGGTGCTGGGAAAACTGGACACCTACATGTAAAAGAATGAAATTCGAAAGAATCTAAATATACATTTCTCCAAAGAAGACATACAGGTGGCCAAAAAGCACATGAAAAGGTGCTCAACATCACTAATTATTAGAGAAACGTAAATCAAAACTATAATGAGGTATCACCTTATACCAGTCAGAAGGGCCATCATCAAAAAGTCTACAAACAATAAATGCTGGAAAAGGTGTGGAGAAAAGGGAACCCTCCTACACTGTTGGTGGGAATGTAAATTGGTACAGCCACTATGGAGAACAGTATGGAGGTTCCTCAGAAAACTAAAAATAGAACTACCATATGATCCAGCAATCCTACTCCTGAGCATATATCTGGAGAAAACCATAATTCAAAAAGATACATGCACCCCAATGTTCATAGCAGCACTATTTACAATAGCCAAGACATGGAAGCAACCTAAATGTCCGTCGACAGAGGAATGGATAAAGAAGACGTGGTACGTATATACAATGGAATTATTACTCAGCCATAAAAAAGAGTGAAATAATGCTATTTGCAGCAACATGGATGGACCTGGAGATTGTCATGCTGGGTGAAGTAAGTCAGACAGAGAAAGACAAATATCATATGAAATCACTTATATGTGGAATCTAGAAGGATGATACAGATGAATTTATCTGCAGAATAGAAACAGACTCACAGACTTTGAAAGCAGACTTATGGTTGCCAAGGGGGAAAGGTGGGAGCAGGAAGGAATAGACTGGGAGTTTGGGATTGACATATATACACTACCATACATGGAATGGACAGTCAACAGGGACCTGCTGTATAGCACAGGGAACTCTACTCAATATTCTGTAATAACCTATATGGGAAAAGAATCTGAAAAAGGATGGATATATGTGTATGTATAGCTAAGTCACTTTAGCTGACTTAGCTACAGTACACATGTACACCTGAAGCTGACACAACATTGTAAATCAACTATACTCCAACATAAAATAAAAAGTAAATTAAAAAAATATGATTCCTATTTTCCAGATGAGGAAATTGAGGCTCAAAAGATTCTGCAACTTGTACCACTTAGCCAGTAGGGCTGAATCCAGCCTTCCAAACCCCACACAGTGAGGGCATCTTCATTCACAGCATCCTTGAAGAAGATGATGAAGATTGTAAAGACAGAATTAATCATGGCAGTAAAACACTAGCTAACACTTGATGACCACTTATTAGGAACCAGACTCCATCCTAAGTCCCTTATATGGTTTAACTCCGTTAATCCATACAACCACCAACTCTAATAGCACATACTAATATTATCCTCATTTTTGCATAAGGAAACAGGCACAGAGAAATCAGTGAACTCGCCCAAGGTCACAGCTAATAAGTAGCTGTACCAGAATTCAAACCCAGGCAGTCTAGCCTGGGAGCCTGCCCCTTCCACTGGCCTCTCCTGGCTTCCCAGGATGGCGAGTTCACCGTCTTAGCAACTGGCAGAGGGCTGCACTCAGAGAGCTGCTCCTCGCATCGAACTGAAGCGAGCCTCGAACTACCACCTGCCTTGGCCTGAGTTTAACCCTCTAGAACCACAAGGACTTAGACAGCTTCCCCCGCTCGGGAGAGCTCCCATCTCATGGCTCCTGAAGCCACGTCCTTTCCACGTCTGCGTCCTCCAGCCATTCCCTCTGTTCCTGGTCACCCGGTTTCTGCTATGGTCAGTCAGGATCTGTCCCCCCAAACCACTGTGGCTTACAAGGTCCTGAGATGAGGTAGATTAAGAGAGACTCCAAGGAGACTGTATTATCCTATAATGTTCTCCCAGTGTCTGGGGGGCCAGGTAAGTCTCAGGGCCAAGACTGCCATAGAGAGAGCAACTTTCATAAAGACCTTCGGACTGTGGATGTTTTAAACACTTCCCAAGGCCCTTCCACTCCTTCATCCCCATCCCATCCCACTGCTGTCTGGGCTCCGTGCTGTTCATTGTCCGCTCACCCGAGACCCACTGCCCACTCCTCCTGGCCCTGGTCTGAGCTCTGAGGTCCCACGGACTGTGTCACAGGCTCCCTGGCTTTCAGCTGGGTTTGGCTAATGAGGGGCACCTGCAGGCTGAGGCTGAGTGGAGAGAGGGGCTGTGAACGTGTCTCCCTTGCACCAGCCCTGCCCGGCTGTGATGGACTTGGTTCCTGTCCCGGCTGCTCTGCCACAGCTGCAGCTCTGGCCAGCCCTTCCCTTTAGGCTTAGGGTGGTGACAGCCTCCTGCTGTTGCTGACTCTGGATGCCGCACTAGGTCTTGTGGGTCCCCTGACCCTGCCCCCAGTTCTGTACACACTCCCTCCACACTTAAACCCTTTGAGGTGTGCCATCTCATTCCTGCCAGAGACTGCCCAGGCCAGACACCCACAACTGTACCAATTTGGCGGGGTGTGGGTAGAGAGAACCTTATTAGGAGAGTCCACTTGCTGAATTAACTGTTGCCTTTTATCCTGGGATGTTAGATTTTGACCTTGAGAGCTCTTGGCATCTTACAAACTTGTCAATATTTATCTGGGCACTTTACTCCAAACCTCAAAAATACTAAATTTATATTTCTTCCTATACTTCCTTGTTTACTGGGTTATAAATGAGCCTTAGGTCTGGAGGCACAGTGATGGAACAGAGGCATCCTTACATAATTAGCCAGGAAGGAAGGAAGAGAACACATTGGGCTGGAGATGATTCTAGCAGTCAAGTGGGGAGTGGAGCAAAGTTTGAAAGAACCTGCCCCCTCCAGGTTCACTGATCATTCTATTTTAATACCAAACCTCCGTATTTATGAACACTGAACCAATACTGGATCTCTCTGCCTGTTACTAAATGTCCCCAAAGTGGGTGGATGGATTCTTCCCTGAATTTGGAAACCATGTGCGGAATGGTCTGACTTAAAACGTGGCTCACATGACAAGGGCACTCATTCCCCAGAGCAGCTGGAGGTGAGAGCAGGAGAATATGGGAGGGGAGACACAGGCCAATGCTGGGATATGCCAGGGGTAACTGGTCTCAGTGGATAAGCCCCCATTTGAAGGGCACAATGGCAGGTGTCTCCAGCTGCTGCTGTTCATCCGTAGCGGGGCTGCTTCTCACAGGGGCAACTCTACGAGCTTCCTCCAGAATGCCAGGGTGAACGTCATCTGGGCCTAACTTACTTCACAAAATTTAAGGCGGCTTCCCAGAAGCACAGGGAGGCCAGCTAGGGGGCAGTGGCATTCTATGCAGCTGTGTGTGTCTGAGCTCTCATATCCTGGTAACGCTCTTCCGGAGACACGCTCACTTTTGTCAGTAACCTTCTCACCCGGTAGGCCCTGAAACTAAGCTCATTAATCCTACTGTGGTCTGGCCCCATTCACAGCACCAGGGGAGCTATCATCTCTCTTGTTCTGGACTGGAATCTTCAATGAGGACAGCCTGTGATCAAAGTCTCTTATCTTTTGTGGGAGCCACATGCTGACCCATATTGAAGTTGCAGTCAATGATAACTCTTACGTCTTTTTTTTCACTTGAACAGAGGAAGAAAGGAAAGGAAATAGTCTCATCGATGGGCATTATCCAGGGATCAAGGACGAAACTGAATGGGGATCTGCAGTGAAATAATGATGAAGCAATGGTGGGCAGGGCCTACTCAGGGCTGGCTTGTTTGGGGACTGTCTCTAGAGCTTCTCATGAGGAGTGGGTTTCCTGCTCTGGACCACTTCCCTCATTTCTGGTCTTCCTGGCCCTTTGACATGAGAAAGGCTGCAAGAGGTCTGCTGACTGCCAGGCCCCTCCCCTGCTCACTGCAGTCCTCTCCGGCTCTGCCTTCCTCACCTCCGTTACCTAACTTCTGTTTATCTCTCAGGCGTGGGCTTAACTGTTTCTTCCTCAGGACTCTTCTCCCAACTGGTCCTAGACTGTCAGGTCCCTCTGTCTATCTGCAGCATCATCAGAGCACCCTGCACTTTTTCTTCCTAGCACTTATTAGAATGGCATCTGATTATCCACGGACTTATGGGGTCAATGTCATGAGGACAGGCATCAGGTGGGTGCAGCTCACCAGAGCCCAGCACTTAGCCCAGAGGAGACATTCAGGATGCATTCGCTTAATGAATGAATGAATAAATTACATATCCAAGGGACCTGTGAGGTCATCTGACTCAACTCTTGTTGGTTCTGCCACATCCCTGCAAATGAGGAGTGTCTCTGTGTTTGAATGCCTCTGGGGCTGGGAACTCAGACACATGCGCGTAGTTTGCTCCGTCCCTGGACTTCTCACATGGCTAGAAAGCTCTTCTTTATGTGTGCAAACCCTTTATAGTCATGTTTCCACATTCATATGGCTTCTTCCTCCTGTCTGCCTCTTTATCACATGCCACTATCTCCACATCAACATCCCACCCAAGACCCACTCCAAACACCACTCTGACCCAAATTTCACTTTGCCCTGGTCTCAAGGACTCATGGGGAAGAGGCACATCATATTGGTTTCAGAGCTTCTACTGAACTTGATGTTATCCCTGTAACTATTTACGAGGCTGTGGGTTCCGTGAGGGTCCATGTCTTCCCTGTCCCCGACTGCATCCTCAGGATCTAGCACGGAGTCTAGCACATGACGGGCACACACTAGATATCGGCTAGATGGAAACCTGACTGCTGTCTTTGGCTGTCCTTAGAGACTCTTTAATTAACAGGCCTGGGGATGAGCAAGGCTGTTCGGTGGCTGAAAAGTGATACATACGCAGATGACTCGGTTGGGTGACCCGATGCTAGATCCAGGGGGTGAGATGGAAGTTTCAGACGTCCGCCTATGCTGTGGGAGAGATGAAGACAGAGGGTGAGAGACTGCGTCTCTAACCTTGTGGGGAGCGGGGAGATGGGGCTGTAAGAACGCAGTTCTTCGGGGAACATTAGCAATACTGCTAAAAGCACTCTCTGGCTGTTTCTATACTGTCTCTTTATTTTCTGCCTTTTTAATCAATGTCTGACTGTGAATGAAACTGGAAATGCACAGGACTTTATGCTGTTGAACAGGATTTTTTTTTTTAACATATTTTTAACTGGCCTTTTAGATAGGAAGCTACTCATAAAACTCTTCATTTTGGCTTATCCCAGTCAATAAAGTATTTACTTTAAGTGAATAAAACTAGTTAGCATCATTCCTTAGCAGTTTGTTTATACAAAACATAAACATAGGTTAAACGTCATGTAATTGCACAATATACTGATTCTTTTTATAGTGTATCCATTGCAAAATGACATCAACCTAAGTGAGAAACTTAAAAAATCTTTCTCTGAACAATGGCAATGATGGACTAATGGCTCCTTTAACAGAACAGCACAATGTTTATCTTGCTGCATCTAAGAGCATGATGTGGTTAAAAAGTAAACAGATTGGAAATCAAGGACCACTGGTAAACTCTGCGATTTTAGGGATCTTGAATTCCTGATCTGTGAAATGCAGGGGCTGGTCTCAAGGACTGCTACATTCCCTTCCAGACCTCTCATCCTGCAATGTAAAGCATTCTAAGTTGGACTATATAGCACTGTTTCCCAAACTGTAGATTGCGAACTAGTGTGGCTCTGGGGAGATGAATTTTGGCAGAAAATTTGATAATACTGAGTCACAGAGTGAGAGAATAAAATGTAAAATTCTATTTCAGTCCTCTTGGTTAGATCAAGGAGGAAGTCTTAATTCGGTCCTAATACATTTCAATAACAATTGCTAATTCCACCTTCCACACCTCACCCCCCACTCCTTTTTTTTAAATAAAGAGAGTTCAGGTAACATGATTTAGCTAGAATTTCTAAGAGTTATTGTTACGAAATAGTTCATTTTCAATGAATTTATTTTAGGGTTAACCTTCTATTTATAAAAAATAATACTGGTTTTCCACTGGGTGATAAAAAGTTTTATTTTCAAATAAGTTTGATTAAGTAAAAAGTAGTGAGTTGATGTAAAGAAAAAAATGAAGCATATAATAATACCGGTGATACACAGATACAGCAAAAAGCATCGGGGTTGTAGAGGGATAACTGAAATTTGAGAAATGCCAACAAAGAGAAGGAAACTGTGGAAGAAAAGGACAATAAGGTTTTCTTATACCTTAAAAGGGAGAAGCCTTGGAAGAAACAGGGGAAAAAACTCACAGCTCAAAAAAAATATGCACCAGTAGACCAGCTCTTTCACAAATGAAACAGATGAGATGGCAAAGGGGATAATGTTTAACCAGCTGGTCAGAAACTGTACACATGTGTTTTTAGTTGAGATTCTAGCAGGTAACTTTAATAGCGTCCCAAGGGCCAAGTTGATATCTGGGGGCCAGAGTGTAGAGACACCTTGGAGATCATTGAGGGGTCCCCCAACACACAACCCAGGTCTCCCCTCCATGCCATCAAAGACTCAGGAGCTGTGCCCCACCCCTCCTGCAGTCCTTGGATCAAGAACCCAGATTCACAGGACTTCATAGTACTTGTCAGATCACAGTCATTCAGAGGGACACAGGACCTCAGCTGCTCTAGCGTGTGCCTGCGGACACTGGCTGTGCTTCTGCCTGGCTGCATTACTGTGGGCAAGTCACCGCCCTCTTTAAGGCCTTGGTTTTCTCACAAGCAAAGCAAAGATACAATTCCTAACCCACCTGCCCAATGGTGTTAAATCAAATCAGACGGTGGCTGTGAAGATGCCTTGCAAACTGTCCATTTCTGTGACAATTTTAACCACTGTTATTAATGACCTTCGGCTGGGGAAAAACCACGGCCTACGTGCCTCAGAGAGGTCACCATCTTGGTAAGTAATGGGAAGGGTATAGCCTCACCCCAGAAACACTAAAAACTCATATTCATACAGTGCTTTACCGTTTTCAAAGTGCTCTCACATCCAAGGTCTTAATCCCTTCAAAAACCCCATGAGGTGGATGTTACTATTAAGGAAATCCAAGGGTACAGGCACACATTTGAAAGTGTACACACTAAGGAATGACTCTCTAGTAAAGCACAGTGCCCCCAGCCTGTGTCTAGAAGTAGCTGGTTTGGTATCACCACCAGCTTGCTTACCTTTAACTTCTTCTCTGCCCGGGCTGCCTGTTTGCAGATGGGGTGCCAAACCTCAGAGCCTAAGGGGCCAGGAAAATAACAAAGCCTCAGACCTTTCACACCTACTAGAATTTGGGGTCTCTCCCCATCCTCCACCTCCATTTACTCCCCTGGCAGCGCATGTGCCCTGCACAGCAGCCAGGAGGACCCCCTGGTTTTCAGATATCTGCCGCCACATCGACTCAACCACCCATGCACTCTGCCTGTCCAAACCCTGCCCTTTCTCAAGGTCCACATCTCACATGACATCCTGTGACCCTTCTTACCTGCCAGCTGGGAGTGACTTCTCTCTCCTCTATGATCCATCGTTCTTCGTATCATTCCCAGCACATATGGCCTTAAAACATAGTAGCTTGTGGATTTATCACTCCCACTAAATTAAGAGCTCCTTCTGGGTGGGAGCTGAGCTTTCTTCATTGCTGGGTCTCCCATAGCATCCAGCACGGAGCTTTGCTCTCAGCAGAGGCCCCGTACATGTTTGTGGGGTGATTACATGAGTGGACGATTGGCAGTGAGTGACACAGAGCAGGTGGTCAATAAATATTTGTTGAATGAATGAATGGCAGTGGAGGTGAAATAAAGCGACACAGACTGCGGTGAGCTCCAGCCTTCCTTTCTCTTCAAAGCCTGAGGACAGTCTACCAGAGCTATCACATTTAGGGGGAGGGCGTGTCATGATGTATATTCCGCTTGAGAGCACTATCCTGACCTGCTAATTTCTCAGAGACTCCAGACTTTTCAAACTTAGCATATTCGGCTGCCCACATTCTATTGTGGATGGGGATCCAGCTGGCCAGCTCCAAATCGGAGAGGCCAATTTGGAAAGGCATGAGCAACAGGTGGCTGGTCACGTGCTGAGAAGCAGCCCCCAATAGTACACATTCCCCAAAGAAAGGACAGGTGTCCTGGATTAGAGGGAAAAATAGGAACATATTATCTCTCTGGTGCCAGTGCTCTTGTAATCAACCCTAAAAGGAAAGGAGCCAGCAAATGGCGAGATTCCTGAGCACCCAGATGGCATTTGTTTGTCTGACTTCGTTTTTAGAATATCTTTTCCATTATGGTGTGTGGCCTGGAACCCCTAGGACTGGATACTGGCTAAGTGACAGGGGGGTGGTGTAAGGTTGAACAATGAAGCCTAAAAACATGGTGGTGAGAGGAGGGGCCCAAAGTAAGGAGCCCTGCTGGGGCTCTGCTCCGTCCTAGTTTCTTCATCTGAATAACAATGAGGTGGACTTTGGATGGTCTTGGAGATTATATCTTAAAAATTCTAATTCTAGGGCCAGTTTTGTCACTTGTGGGATGGGGCTCTCTGATTCTTGTTTGCTGATGTTCTTGGGTGTTCCTAATTGGTTCTGTATGAGATGACTTCCTTCTAATGTAAAGTGCAATGGCTCTCAGAGCCCAGTAGAGGGACTCTAGGTCTGCAGCTTGATCCGGCAATCTTAGGGTGTGTCCACTACCAAGTGGTGGGGTTGGGACCCTAGCTTCGGGAATTATTAGGGAGAGCATTTCTGGTCCTCTCCGAGTTGCTGCTGAATCCACCAGAAGTTGTTTATTGCCGTGGCTCTGGCAGGAAGCACATGTTACAGGTCACTGTAGGAAATGGATGAGGTGGACACAGATGCCTCAGAAGGTTGTGAGATTAAGTGAAAGAGGCATAGGGAAGGTAAAAGGTCAGACAGAGGTTCTCAGAGGGGGAAACGGTGTGTAAAGCGAGGGCATCAGACTAGATGGTCTCTCCATGCCATTGACGTATCTGTTCTGAAATAAGGCTGAACCACAGATGGCTTCAGCATTCTGCATACAGGAAAGCAGGTTATTATAAGAAGTGTGTGTGTGGGGTGGATGGGCGGGGGAGGGATCAAAAGGGAGAAAGAAACTATAATTAATTAGAAATTTTAAAAAATCAGAAGTTTGGGTTTTGGCAGTGTATCATTTAAATTAAAGAGGGAAGGGATTTGTTGGAGGTTAGCGATCAACTTAGATAAATGAAGGTAAGAAAAGATGATTTGTTCATGAAGACCCCTGTAGGATTAGGGTCTGCATATGTCATCAGTCAGTAGCTCTCATCCTAAAACACTACCTGATTCAGAAATGAATGAGTGACTGGCTGGATCCCATCTTTGTATTTTAGAAAAAGAGACAGACTGATATGCACCCACAGGACAATGGTAACCAGGATGGAGAGGCGACTCAAAATTAGGCCTTAAGGCAGGGTGTTCTCCATGGAGAAGAGAAGACATAACAGAATGGGAAAAAGGGTTTTTGAATATTTTAATGCCTCTCCGTGGGAAGAGAGATTAACTTGCTCATCATGTCTGATAAAGCAGAACAAGGATTAAGGGCAGGGGAGTGGGAAGTACAAAGTATTGGGTGTAAGATAGGATCAAGGATGTATTGTACAACATGGGGCATATAGCCAATACTTTGTAATAACTGTAAATGGAAAGTAACTTTTCAAAACTGTATAAAAATGAATTAAAAGATTTTTTTAAATTGAGAAAAAAAGGAATTAAGGGCAGAAGTTTCAGGGAAGGAGACTTTAACATCTGAAGATTGAATGGGTTCATTCTGAAAGTGAGCTACCTGCCGCTGGAAGTATTTAAGCACACACTGGGTAGATAAATGCTCAGCTGGGATATTGTTGAGGAGACACATCATGTGGTATTACACTAACGGACATTTACTAACCCTCCAAACCCTTAGATTCTGTTTCCAACTTAACAGGCTCTTCTATGTAGAAAAGAATAATTTTTTAGCCCCTATCCAACAGTCTTGACCAGAATGTAGGTTCAATAATAAGGGGCAGGGTTCACACTTGTTTTATCTACAGATATACCTTCAGGGACTGCAGATTCTAAATAAACACTCATTGAGTTAATGAATAAACTAAAGAAATGTGATATCCTATTTTAGGCCAATTGCACTCTCTAAGCTGGACTCAGAGATGTGGACAACAAGTATAATCTAGATTCTGATTGGACAGCCACAATTCCAGATTGAATGCCTATAAGAATAGTTACTGGATTGGGGTTTGTTACAATGAGACCTGTGGACCACCTGTCCAGCAGCTTTTAAATGCAGATTCCTGCCTCCAGCCTCATCCCCCAAGAGCCCCTGAAGTCAATCTCCTAGAGGTGGGGCCTGGGAATCTGCAGGCTTAACAAGCTCCCCAGGTGATTTGTGACTCTAAATTAGAGAACCACAGGCCTAAATTCCAGTTAATACTCTGAATCTGTTTCCCTGGAATGTCATGGGATAAAGAAACCAATGTTACAAGACAGAACTCTTTAACTTGGAAGAATTCAACACATTTTGCTTGTTAGACTCCTGATTCCACGAGTTACACGCTCATCCTCTGAGACTATCACCCACAATTCCAGATTCTGAAGTTAAAACCTCCTGTAAATGTGATGCAAGTGAAGGATTAGCTATTTCTGTACCAGCTGACTCAGAGATAGAAACCTAGATCTCCAAAACTGTCCCTCAGCCAGGCATTAAGGCTGTTTTTAATCCTTAGCGGAGTCAGCATTCAGCCTTCTCTCTCTGACTAGTTACAGCACACCCCATACCTGTAACACTGTGGATTATTTAAGGTTTGGGAACCCACCCACCTCTCTGCCAGACCAGTAAATTCAATTTGCCAACAATTTTTTTTTTTTTTTTTTTTTTGCATTAGTGGAGATTACAATACCAAAGCTGGAGCTGGTGCCACAGTCTTCCAGAAGCCCAGCCAGGCTTACAGACACAGCAGGGACTGAAACCGGCCTACCCGAAGGTTCTGTTTGGCCAACGCAGTGTTTTGTTTTCTTTTTAAGTATTTTTGAAGATGAATGCTTCCAGACCCTGAAGGTGGCCAGGGACCCTCCCTGCTGTCTGCCTCCTGGCCTTTCTCCCTCGTTTAAGTAGGCATTGAGTTTTCAGCTTCTGATCCCAGCCAGATTGTTAGGTTTCTTCTCTGGATTTCTCTTGATCATAACAGGGTGAGGTTTCTGAGTTCTGCCTTTATGTTAGAAGCACTATCTTTGTGACACAGCCTTGCTAGGACCTTAGAAAGGCTCCTTTAAAATCTGCACTTGAATAAACAAGTATGATGTATCCATATAATGGAATATTATTCAGCTGTATAAAGGAAGGAAACACTGACACATGGTACAATGTGGATGAATCTGGAAAACATTATGCTAAGTGAAAGTAGATAGACACAAAAGGCCACATCTTTATGAAATACCCAAAATATTCTGTCTTGAGACAGAAAGAAGATTCGTGGCTGCCAGGGGCTCAGGGGAGGAGAATGGGAAGCAACTGCTTAATGGCTATGGGTTTCCTTTTGGGGTGATAAAAATATTTGAGAACTAGATAGAGGTGGTGGTTGCAGAGCACTGTGAATGTACTAAAAGCTACTGTAGTGTTCACTCTAAAATGGTTGATTTTCTGTGAATATTATCTCAATTTAAAAAATTCCTCCCCACCTGAATCATTAGGGGGACCACTTCTGTCAACCATGGGGCACTCTTCTCTTCACTTGTTACTAAGTGTTCCAATCTCAGCAGGAGGAGAAGAGTGAGCCCTTTTGTTGAATTCAACATGTAATAACAACAATATCATTGCTATAATCTTGGCCACTGGGAAATCTTCACCATATATGAGGCAATTTATGCATTATTTAATGTAATATTCTTAAGAAGTTCCAATCCTGGTTATATCGTTTACTAGCGGCATTGTCTGGAGCAAGTCAGTTACCTCTCCGTGCCTCAGTTTTCCCATCTAGAAGATGGGATGATTACAGTACCTGCCTTGTACATTTGTTTGTACGGATTCATGAGTTAATATACACAGAGCACTGAGAACAGTGTCTGCCATGAGCAGGCACTGTGTAAGTGTAGTTGTTGTTGTTATTATCTCCTGTCCCCCACCAAAACCCCCTGTTTGCCAGGATCTAGTTTGGGTGAGGGGAAAGGAGTAATGGAGAGACTTGAAGGTGGTGGGTGGTGTTTACTCTCCTACTCCCAGAGCTGGCGCCTGGCTGAGCCAGGGGCACGCAGCAAGCAGAGGGCTGGCTGGGCAGGTGGAGTCACTGAACAGAAGCTGGGCTTAGCTGCCGGCGCACCCTCCTGGTAGGTTGGGCTGGTGCCCAGAGATGAGGCACCACGGGAGAAGTGGAAAAGACCGGTATGCCTGGACCTGACATGATCAAGTGGGCTTGAAGCTTAATAAAGAGCTTAAGGGAAAAAAGTGCTTGGCTACTGTGATGCTGGTTACCATGGAGGATATCAGGCAGGACAAGGAAAAGAGAATGGCAGTCCCGAGATGCCCAGTAATTCACAGGCTACTACTAATAACAGTTAGGACCGTACTTCAAATGTATTGAGTGCTTCATCTGTGTCAGGCACTGAGTATTCTTATTATTCTGATTGTTATTATTATAACTAATATTTAGAGAGTGTCTGTGCCAGGCCTTATGCTATGTACCTTATAACAATGGTAACTGAGTAAAAAATAATAATGATCAATAACATATGCTGAGCCCTGTGCTAAGTGTTATTAATAAGGATGGTAATACTGACAGTAGCCAGCATTTATTTGTCATGGCTCAGGGGGAATGGCCATTTCTACACGACTGGGTGTTTATCATGAGCTTGCACTGGTGGAGCTGGTGGTGCCAGGCTCTATGCTAAGCCTTTCCCATGCATTTGCTCGTTCAGTCCTCACTAGAGCCTGCTGACATGGGGCCTATGGTTATCACTGTTTTCAGAGAGGGAAATTGGGGTTCGGGGAGCTTAGATATTTTGCTTGCTCGCCCATCGCTGTCTCCCTGCCCTGGCCTGGGTGTGGGCATGCAGCCAAAGTCAGGCTCCTTAGAGTCTCTGGGACGTCACTGTGCCCACGGTGCCCAGGAGCTGGCTGTGCCCTCCTTTCCCTGACAAGGAGGCAGTCAGTCTGGATCAGGAGAGCATGAGGCCACGCACAAAAAGGAGCAGGGAGAAGAACCACTTGCTGCCCCCGTGGGCCCCTCAACCCGGCCGTGCTGCTCCTGGACTCTCCTAAGTTCTGTGGGCTCATCAGTCCCCTTTTACCTAACGTTGCTCGAGTTGAGTTCCTGCCACCTAAAAAGTCCAGACCAATAAAACATCTCATTGAGCTAATACCCGAGCATCTGACAAGTTCCCGACTTGCCCGGCAGGCAATTTTGTTTCCCAGAAAACAGAGGAAGCAACCAGGGAAATTGCTACTCTGGACCTAATTCTGACCAACATGGACAAATTGGCTGGTGAAGTAGATGTGACACGTAACCGGTGAGAAAACTGCCACGCTGTCTTGAGTTTGTGGCGTGAGGAGCAAGTTGGAAACAGACTATCTACATACAAACCTTAAACTACTCTGCTGTAATATTTTCTGTATGATTCAAGATGTTTGGTAACCCTAAAAATCTAAAACAAATTTGCAGCTCATCAAAAATTAAAATGCACTCTGTTTAAAATGAAATATGCTTCGAAGACTCAGACTTGAGGAAATGTCAATTTAGTTCAGTTAACAGGCTACGTTGGAAGAGTCTAAAATTATGTAGCAGGATTGGGGAAACATAAGATTTAAAGTTTTTAAGCATAACTCCTACAACCTAAGCTGTCAGTAGAGAGATCCAATTTAAAATAACAACGTTAAGCTACTAAATTATAGCAACCAATATTACGTTAGTGCCTTTTAAAGTGTGGTTTGATGAGATGTGGAGATGATGACTGAGGGCTGGTGTCCACAGTCCATAATGATGGGCGGCACCTCTCTTGAACATCTATCAGCTCAGGGCACCTCTTATGAGGTACTTGTCAGAGGGAAATGAGGCCTCAGCTAAATACCAATGGCTTCTCCAGCTGAGCCAGAAAGACACACCTCCTGGTACCAGGACCTTATATCATCTAAACTGAAGGAAAAAAATATATGATCTGAAATAGAGTCAGTTATACAAGAGCAGGGTTTGGTGTAATTATCAAAGAAGCTTTCAGGGCTCTGTTTTGGATTTGCATTAACCCAGAACTAAAGAGTTTCACTTTATTTTGGGCCATGGACAGCTCTGAAAAGTTGATAAAAGCTACAGACCCTATCCTTAGAGAAACACACCATATGCAGAATCTGGCAAGCAATGCCAGGGGCTTCATCACATTCAGAAGGGCAATTATGAACCACAGGCTAAGAATCCTGATAATAAATGGAAAAAATTGCCTTTAACAAACCAAGCAAGACAGACTAGCTAACCTTGGCTCAGGGATATAACCTGTCTATGAATGGCTTTTAGTTCACAGGGTTGTGAGGATAAAATGAGATACTGCATTTAAAAGTAAAGTGCTTGGCACATAGTAAATGCTCAGCAAATATCAGCTGATGGCATTTATTATTATTATTATTATTAGGACCTACAATTTGTTATAACACTTTTCCTTAGCAGCAAGATTTGTCCTAGGATCTCATAAATAATTTCCTGCCTGGTGGGTTTTAATTAAATATACAAATGAGAGCAGAGACTCATTTGAAAACATACAGCTTAAATCCTATGTTGCCAGTGTTATTCTCTGTCTCAGGTCCGCAGAATGGAAGTGCATTTAGTGTAGACAGAAGGAGAGAAAAAAGCCTACCTTTCCTTTCTCCTGGGTACAGGCACATTTAGAACAAGAGCAAAATCTATCTCACAAACCACATTTTGGGTTTAGAAAAACTCCCACAGATCCAGCAACTGTAACCTTCGTGGTATTTGTATAAGTTTTGCCCTTAACCTGCAGCATTTTGGTTAATATTTTGCTGCATAAAATCAGTGACCTAATTTCCTGGTGAAGCCCAAATGAAGGGTTTGGACAACAAACAGATTAGAAATCTGGCATCTTTACAAAAACAGTTAAAAGACCGCACAAGAGAACTTGAAACAAATAAAAGAAAACTTGCTCCTGTCTCCTGGGGCCCCGGAAATTCTTATCCAGACAGATGTCAGACTTCTCCCAATTAGAGCTCATCAGAAAGCCATTACATAGCAATTAAAACACAAACAAACTGACCAAAAGAACCTCCTGAGGCTGGTTGCCAGTAACATAGTTATGTCCGGCCACGGGAATGACAAGACTGGGTTTATAAGATTTGCAGGCTTCCTAACCCGCTCCCTTGTGTGCACGTTGCTTTGTGGGGCACGTAGCATCTTCACATTCGTCCTCCCCTCTAATAGTCTTGAGGCCCTTGTGGAGAAAGCTTGCTCTCTGCACAGCGGGTGTGTGGGCCTGCCTCGGTTTCTCCACCACGTTAATGCTTCCTGCCCCGTGGGCCTTCGCACCTGCTGTTCTCTCTGCCGCCACACTCTTCCCTCCCCTTCTCACCCTCCCACCTCCTACTCAATGTCAAGGTCTTGGCTTGCAACTTCCCTTCCTCGGCAAAGCCTCTCCGGGCCTCCCAGACTAGATGAGGAGCCTTATAACATACTCCAGTTATTCCCAAACTTCCCCTTCACAGTGTTTATCACAGCTTGTCACTGCATGTTTGCACTTCTGTTTGATTAAAGTCGGTCTCCCGCTCCTGATAGTAAACTCCACCATGGAAGCAAGTGCCCCTGCCTCGTTCATCTCTGGGCACCTGGCACAAGCAGGCCCTCAGTTTGAGTGGATGAATGAAAGACAGTGTAATTATCCTCATTTGACAGGTGAAGGAAGAGACCTCAGAGAAAGAAGTTACTTCTCAAGGTCACAACCCATTAGCAGAAGTGCTGGTGCTTGGATCCAGGAGTCCTCCTGGCTGGTTCTCACCACTCCTATGCTGCCTGGAAAGACAGTTTTCTTGCCATTTCTGGGGAATATAATTTTGAGTCTTGGTACCCCTGCCCGGAGAGGGTGTCCAAGGCAAACACAAGTGGTAGCAGAAACCCCTGGTGGCTGCCACTCCTGAGACGTCCACAGCCCGAGTCAGCATGACTCTAGCAGTGGATGGCCTGGACCCCCTCATTCCAGGATCACTCAGCATCCCTCGAGGCAGGTCCTTGAATGCCCTGCAATTACTCCCACTCTCCCAGAAGCCCTGGTTGGGATGGGGGGTAGGGATGGGGATAATTAAGGAGGAGGGTGACAGCCCCTTCTTTATCACCAAGAACATCTCCACATCCTGGAGGCATTTCTGCTGAAGGTTTGATTGTGCATTCTCTCTCATGATGACAAAGCTACTCACTTCATCACTTAACTCTTTCAGCATTCTGTGAAGTTCCGGTCCAAAGCAGGGCTTAGAAGATACTGATACATGAGGACATGAGCCCCAGGAGAGCAGGGAACTTGTGGGACTTGCTCATGGCTACGTCTCTGGTTGTTAGGACAGCACTGGGCACACGGCGGCGCTCAACATGTATCTGCTACATGAAGGAACTAAAAGCTTTCTGTGTGTCAGGAACTTACTATATTGCTATATTATAGGGACTGTTACTAGCCCATTTTACAGCCTAGGCAAGAGGGGTTTAGTGAGTTAAGAGATTTACTCAAGGTCAAAAACTTACTAAACGGTGGAGCCAGGATTCAAAGCACTAAATGGGCGATTAGGATTGGGAATTCAGGCAGTAAGGGAAAGACCTTGATTTCTCGTGATATGAACATGAGAGCAGTTTCAACACCAGGAAATATCTTCATCAGAGAAGGGGAAGAGGAATTCATGCAACAAACTTTCAGACCAAGCACAAAGTCCAGATTCTCAGGGTCCGTGAAGATACCATGCAGTCTGCTGAGATTCATGTGGGCTTCCCAGCATATAACATAGGGTCCTGCAGCAGGAACCACTCAGGGACCCAGGCACTGAGGGATCAGTGCTCATGGAAAGGGGGAGGCCTAGTCCTTCAGAGACCTGAGTAGCAGGCAGGGCTCGGGTCTCAGGAGGCAAGATGGGGAGAGCCCTGGAGTGGGAGTCATAAGGCCATGTCCCCCTTTGCCCCCTGTACCCTTGAGCTCTCACGCAAATCTCTTCGTGTCTCTGGGGCTCACTTTCCCCATCTATACAATAAGAGTTGTTACTTTACAGCCTAGGGTGACTCCTGGGATCCATTCACCTCTAATACCTGCATGACTGTACATACAAGTAAGTAGTTGTAGAGTCACAGCATCTTAGAAATGGTCACCTTGCTCAGTCCAACAAAGGAACCCTGCTCTAGCATTCCTAGGAGGTGGCATGAGATTCTGCTGAATAGCTCTAGGCTGGTGGTTCTCAACCCAGGTTGATTATGCCTCCTAGGGGACAGACATGTGGCAATGTCTGAGATATTTTTGGTTGTCGCAATGAGAAGGGGTACGTTATTGGCATCTAGTGGGCAGAGGCCAGGGATGCTACCAAACACCCTGTAGTACACAGGGCAGTCTCCACATGGAAAGATTATCTGGTCCCATATGTCAACAGTGCTGAGGTTGAGAAACTGGCTCTAGGCAAAGGGGATTCATTACATGTTGAGGGAACTCCTGGCATGGGCGTGTATGGCTAGGACAAGCGTGACAGGAAGATATGCTCCCTGACCTTCCATCTGCCTTGTGGGGAAACTGGGAGGAAGGTTTCTCCCCAAGAAATTCCCTCCCCAAGACGGCTATTCAAACATCTGCGGATGGCTAGTACAGCAATTCAGCCAACAGCAATCACCTGTAGAATGAGCGCATGTGGGTCAATGCCAGGGCTGAGGGGCCAACGTCAGAAGCAAGGTTCTCAGGGAGATGGCCAACGGCTCAGTGCAAGCTGGAGAGGACCAGGTGCAAACAAAGGGCTGAGGGGGTTCCAGGAGGAGAGACTAGTGAGTTGTAGGTGGGGCTGGGGCCATCTGGGGAGTTTCTGAAGTGGGCAGTGCCTAAACTGGGCCTACAGTGGTAGGTGCTCCAAAGTAAGGCACACAGGACAGCGTTCAGGAGGCACGCAAGTGAAGAGCATCTACTTGGAGGCACCAGGACCATGAGATCATCTGAGGGGCTGAACACCATCCCTGCCACCAGGTCCAGCCTGGCCAGCCCTGCCCACCTCCCACCTCATCTCTCACCTTCTGGCTGCTCCCTGGACAAACTGGCTCCTCTCGGTCTCCCACACTTGCCATTTCCTCACCCCCGCAGAGGCTGGAAGATTCAATCCCCTCAGGTTGGCGAATCCCATCCCTCCCCTCTTTGCCCAGTTAACACCCACTCGGCCTTTGAACCCCAGCTCCCGGCCCACTGTCAGGGAACCTTCTCTGCTGCCCCCGCCAACCCCGTCACGTGCTCTCACAGTCCCACACTCCTCCCCTTTGTAGAGCTTCTCACAGTTGACAGGTATGTGTGTGACTACTGACCATGGTCCACCTCCCCCCTGGACTACAGGGCAATGGAGGTAGGGTTGAGGTTGGAATTCACTGTGGACCCTGGTGCAGAGCCTGCACCTGGTAGTTGCTCGAGAAAGAGTATTTGAATGGACAAAGGAATGATTGAAAGTTGGCTTGGGCAGCTGAAGTGTTGAGTTTGTTCAAGGCAGTTTGAGCCCTCAGTGACAGGGTCTTAAATCCTAGGCTGAAGTGTCTGTATCTCACGGGTGAGCAGGGATGGGCCCCGGAGGCCTCTCAAAAGGGCTCTGCCGAGAACACTGTAATGCCTGGGAATGATGAACTGGTGAGAGGATGGAGGATTGAGCAGCACCTGGAGACTAATGAGGAGACTGGTGCAAGAATCCTGGGGCCAGAGGGCTGGACCCCGGGAAGTGGCAGAGGGAAAGCAGCTCTGATTTGCTTCTTGGAGACTCTTGGTTCCCTCCCATTCCTTTTGGTGCATCCTGAGAGTCCGTGGGAAGACTAAGCAGCAGCCTGGTGTGATGCTCTGAGATGTGGGGGGAAGGGATGGGAGAGGGAGGTGGGGGTATAGGGGCTGTGATGGTGCAGACACTCTGCAGCTCAGACATCCTCCTGTTCTCTGACCCCTTGGCCCCAAGCAGCTCAGCCTCCCACCCACTGGCAGAGCCAGGGCAGTCTGCTCGGAGAATTGCCAGGGAAGCAGGCCAGCCCAGCAGCCGGTGGAGGCACACAGGGACAGAAGGCAGATTACACGTCACTTCGCATTAGCCACACCGGCAACTTTCCCGAACCACCCAGAGAGGGGCAAATTAATCACAATTTTGAGGACAAGCCAAAAGCACAGACAACACTGAGATGGAAGGAGATTGTATCTCCTTTCTACTCATGAGTGAATAGGAATGCCTTACAGAGGGTCAGGTTTGCTTACCTGTGAGGTACATCTCCTCTCCTTCGGTGAACATCTGGTGGCAGCGTACACATCTGGCACAGCTTGGGTGGTAGTGCTTCCCTCCTGCCTATGGAAATAAAAAGATAAAAGAGGTCAGAGCTGGGGCTGCCATCCAGTGGGGCAGGTTGGGTTTGAACATTTCCTAACTCATTAGTGTCGATGGCATCTTCATGGCCCTGAAGCTGGTTGGGAGTCTATGCAGGGGAGTCCAGAACAGTCTAAAAGTTCACCAGAAGCTTGATGATTCCATACCATGGGTATCTGATGGCATTCAGGGGACTTCCCTGGACACCTGTACTTCTATTCCAGCAGTGAAAGGGCCATTTGAAGGCCACTGGTCCTACCTCCTTATTTCCAGATGAGAAAACAGCCTTACCGTGAGGACATCCCAGCATGTCCCCAAGCATGGGCCCTTACCACCAGAGGTACATGACATGGTTTTAAGTGGCACAGAGACCTTTGGTTTAATAACACTGGATCCGTGAAAAAAAGATGTCCTTTTTAATCCTCTATCAATTCTTCTGATTTTTTTCAAGGAGAAAGTACCAGTTTGGTGCAGTATGTCTTTAACATCTATCCAAAACCTACTAATCTACCTTTTTAAGAATAAGAACAGATGTGAGGCTTGGAGCCTCCACTAGGGCTGTATTTTCTCAGTCACTGGCAATATGGCAAGTGATCCTGGTTTTCC
The DNA here is from genome assembly GCF_002837175.3 of Physeter macrocephalus. Classification (NCBI taxonomy): domain Eukaryota; kingdom Metazoa; phylum Chordata; class Mammalia; order Artiodactyla; family Physeteridae; genus Physeter; species Physeter macrocephalus. The sequence goes on along the minus strand of NC_041221.1, from coordinate 144,459,681 downwards.
TGTTATATTACATAAGTTTTCTTGTGTGTAAAGGAGCCAACTTGAAGATAAGTTATCGCATTAAGTAAGAATGAGCACACGAGGCTCATGGGCATATGGAAAAAACTGTGAGAGTGGCACACTTTTAGGGCTCAGTGGACAAACAAGGGCACCCACAAAGCCAGGACCTGCTGGGAAGTCTCTGACCCCCAGGCCAGTCCCATGACTGCTGTACCTGGGAATCTCCACCCCATCCCCAGTTCACCCCAGTCTGACTTTGGTGAGCCCCCCTTCCCTATTTCCACATTCCTTCCCTACCCATTATTTCAAGTAAAAATGGACATGATTTTCAGCTGAGAATTCATCTCTTGGGGGAAGAAACAACCCTCGGAGAAGGCTATGACTCGAGGTCCCACTGGAAGCCAGAAGCAATGTTAAAGCTGCTCCCTGGAGGGCCGGTCACCAGCCCAGTGCTCACTTCCAGGCCGACAGTTCTGACCCTGCGGTCCCAGCCAAGAGGACCTGGCACATGAGGGCCCTTCACTGGCAGCTCTAGAACTGCTATATGGGAGGGGCTTGGGGCAGCGATTGGGTTGGAAGGTGGGGCTCATTTTGAAGGTATATGTTGCATGTTAGGGCAAGGTTTTTTTGGGAGGGGGATAAAACCTGGGGGAAATGGATGGATACTGGGATGTTGTTAAAGGCCCCCCAGACATCACTTGGTCTGATGTTAATGGGTTCCTTCCAATTCAGAAAGTATAACTGTATAATGCTGAAGGCTTCTCCCTGAATCTTTTGGGGTGGGGGAGGGTTGGTTGGGCATGGACTTATCTATTCTGGAGAGACTTGATTTATTCTAAAAATTTAGCAAGAATGTGGAAAGGGCAGATTTTTTAAAAAGGAAAAAAAAAAATCCAAAATCCCCTTTTTTCAGTCTTGGTTGTTTGCATGGCTCCCACCAATGACAGAATGTTCTTATCGTCACCAAAGCAAACTGTGTTCAAACCTTGGAAGGAGCCTGCTAATTTTCCCAAGCTGAGATGTCGTGGGACTGATTCTCCCATACCATGACAAGGATAATCGTTTTAATTAGTAGACTCTTCCTACTTTGTGTCTCTTTATCATTTCAATTATAGACCGGTTTCTAGGATGGCAACAGCACGTTGGCAAAACTGAAGCTGGCATCTTCCTAAATGTCACGCCCCAGCACCCCGCTCCAGCCGCAAGAGGCTTTGTACCCATCTAGCAATCCTGCCATGAATGGCACTAAAAACCACCTGAGGGAGTGGGGAAGGGAGGCTGCAGAGCAGCAGGTGCCAGCAAAAGGGAAACCAAGTCAGTGGGATAAGATGAGACATTCTGTCTGTTAACAAGCCAAAGTCTAGAACATAGTGAAGAAAAATGGCAAAGTATCAGTACCTGGAAAATGGGGCCCTATTGGAGAGGTCTGAGAAGCACAAGCAAGGTTAGGCAAGGCAGCACAGGGACACAGGGCTGTGGTTCTCCTTGGAGAAGACACAGACCAGGAAGGAAGGAGTGTGAGTGGCGCTCAGCATGTTGAGGTCTGTCACTGAGGCAGGGATTGGGGGGTGGCCTGGGGAGGGAATGGGAAGGGGAAATGGAATTTAATTAAGTGCCTATCGTGTACCCAGAAATGCACTGGGCCTCGCAGTGGGCAGCTGTTGCTTTGGCCTGGCAAATATCCTTCCTCCTTCCTCCAGACTAGCATCAAGCTTTTCCTTGGTGGGATGGACTACCCATTCCCCGTGTCAATCCATGTGGTTATTCCAACTCTATGGTCACAACTACTGTTTTGGAGATGGGCCTGAGATTCTCCAATGAGGGTCAGTCCCAGGACATTTGCTGAGCTATTAGGAAAGAGAAAGCTCGCCTTCCATCGGAAATGCTGGCTGATAGGATGTAAGCCTAGAGCAATGGTATCCGATTTCCCCATCATAGAGGAGAGGCTTCCTGAGAATAAAGCCAACACAGAAGAAAGTGGCACCAAGAGGGCAAGATATTCCAAACGCATTTGTTTGAGTGCTGGATCCAGCTGTGACTGAAGTAAGAACTCCTCCTGGGTTTTTATTATGGGAGCTGATAAATTTCCTTTTTGGTCTGAGCCAGCTGAGTATAGTTTCTGTACTTGCAAGCAAAAGAGTCCTGACTAGCTATAAAGGAAAAACACACTCCTGTGTTGGTCCCTTACTCTCAGACTACTACCACACTCATAGCACTTCTGACACCAGATATGTGGGTGTTTTTTTTTTTTTTTATCCCACACCAAGCAATTCTCTATGACACCAGCTGGGTGTCCTATAATTTAATTTATTCTGACACTCTACTCGGAGAGAACGTCAGACCCCACAGGTTAAGGGCTCAGACCCACAAGACTTTCTCCCCCAACCCCAATTTAGATACCAATCATAAGTCCCAGGTTGTCACCTGTATTTCTGACTGACCAGCTATAAATCAGGGTTCCCATGACCCCCATCTTGGGTTTAATAATTTGCTAGAATGGCTCACAGAACTCAGGGAAACAGTTACATTTACTGGTTTATTACAAAAGGATATGATAAAGAATAGAGATGAGCATTCAGATAGAAGAGGCACAAGGTATGTGGGCAGGGGCATGGAGCATCCATGCCCTCTCACTGTGCACCACTCTCCTAGAACCTCCACCTATTCACCAACCTGGAAGCTCTCTGAATCCTGTACTTGTGGGGTGTTTACGGAGGCTTCCTTGCATAGGCAGGATCCATCATTAACGCAATTTCTAGGCCCTCTCCCCTTCCTGGAGGATGGGAATTGGGGCTGAAAGTTTAAACTTCTAATCATGGCTTGATATTTTTCTGGTGACCAGCCCCCATCCAGGAGCCCACCAAGAGTCACCTCATTAGAACAAAATATGCTCCTATCCCTCAGAAAATTCCAAGCGATTTAGGAGCTCTGTGTGTAGGAACTGAGGTCAAAGATCAAATGTTAGAACAAAAGATGCTCCTAATGCTCTTATCACTTAGGAAATTAGAAGGATTTTAGGAGCTCTGTGCCAGGAGCCAGGGGCAGAGGCCAATATATATATTTTCTATGATTTCACATTGACATATCTACTAGGAGTTAATAACAGTAGTATTCTCCATGGATCGATAAAGACTCTAAGACTCAAAGAAAGTGACTTGGTTAAGGTTTCATGGCTAGAAGTGATAAAACTGGAATCTAAGTCTGTTTCACTCCAACTGTGTATTTTCATACATCACACTGCCTCAAAGGCCCTGGGTAGCTGAAAGCTGTTGGCATCAGTGTGGGATACGGGAGCCTGGAGTCCTAGATTTCAGCTCTGTCTTTACTAGAAATTCTGCATGTGACCTGGGAAATGCACCACGTCTTGGGGCTCACTTTTCTTATACGTAAAATGAGGAGGGTAAACTAGTTGATTGCTGAAAGTCTCTTCCTGCTCTAAGGAAAAAAAGAAAATCAACACGCCAAAGATGCTAACGGAGCCTCGTACAAATGTAATCAATTGAAACCCAGTCACAAGAGCTGCCCAAGAAGAGAAGGCTCTCACTATGCTAAATGACAGTAACATGCAGGGGAAAAGACAGCCACCGACACGATTTCAGAGCGGCTTGGAAATGCTGGGACAAATTCCCATCTGCAGCCCTGGCCCTGCGTGTAATCGAACTCTCTTCCTTCTCGAAAGAAAAGTCTGCTTTTATGATCTCTCGTGCCACTAACCCTTTACCCCACTACAATGTGGATACCCCCTGCCCACAATCCTGCAGGCCCAACAAATGGTTCTCCTGAAGGTAACCCTGCCCCACACCTCACAGCTTTTTCTCAGCCTGCGTATCCCTACCTGCTCTGTAGAATTTGCGCAACACCCTGACTGACTCCCCATCTTTTCTGGAGCTCTGTCCGCTCATCACCCCTTCCCAATCTCCCCCCACGTCCCGACTGCTCCTCCTTGTTCTCTGACAACTTCTCAGCCCCTTCTGCCCCCTGTAAGCAGCCACTCCTCAAGGCTGCCTGCAGCCCACTTTCTCTCTCAGAAATCCTGATGACTCCAATGGTGCCGCCTATTATTCAAATCCTAGCATTTTTGAGACTGGTCCCTCCAGGCCTGAGCTTTGTCCCTGAGCTCTGATCCATATTCTCACTGTCCTCTTGAAACCTTCCGGGAATTTCAGCCACATCCCACCCCAAAGAGAACTCGATCTGTTTCACATGCCCGGATCAGCTTCTCTCCCTGCCACCCCCGGTTCTGCGGATGGCAACACCAGACTTCCTCTCACCTGGGCTTGACACTTTGGTTCAACTTTTGGCCACTTCTCCTTTGATGGTTACGTCTACGAGTTGCCCCACGGTTGCAAAGCTACTGGAATTCTACTTCCACAGTGTTGTAGACAGGGTGGTTGCCCCTTCCACTGCCACTGTACCTCCTGAGTCCTTCCTGAGGGGTCAAGGGCTCCTTGCTGGTGTCCCACTTCCAGTTTCTTTCCTCTAAATTTAGCCCATGTACATCACGTTATCCTCCCTAAGATGCAGCTTGAAGCAGGTCACTTCTGCTTGGCCTTTCTACAACACCCCTGCCCCTGCTGCCCCGTAAAGGACAAACTCCTCACCCTGGTATCAGGCCCTCAGAAACCTGGGCCCAAACCCTCCCTATGCTTCTGTTTCATGCCTTTCCCTCCACATCTCACTCCTATGGCTCCTTGGAAATGCTTGATGGTTTATCCATTCTGTGTATTTGTTTATCTTATTCTCTCTGATTTCCTACAATCTTGTAAAAGCAATCTTACTACATTGCTCTTTGGTTTAAAATTCTCCAATGGCTTTCCACTGCACTTGCTAGAAAACAGAAACTCCTAAACAGGTCTACAGAGCTTTATGTGACATGCCCTTTATGATATACTCCATCCTCCTCAAGCCCTGATTTACAGAACTCAGCCACACTGGCCTTTTCCCCTGTTCCCTGAAAGGGTCAAGCTCATTCTTCCTCCAGCTCTTCACACGGCAGCTTCCTGTTCATCCTCAGGGCTCAGCTTCAATGCATCTCCTCAGAGAGTCCATTCCTGGTTGCTGCACTTTCTCCTGCTGAGCTGAGATGCGGCTGCAGAATCCTCAACATACTGCTGACTCCAGGTAACCACAACCGACTGGCCAGATTTGTCAGAATTAATGATTCTGTTCGCAAGCCCTGACCCAGTCTGTCGTCCCTCAGCCACTGTCACGTGAGAAAACTGAGGCCTAAAAAGGCAAAGATACTCACCCCAAATCTGAGCGTGAGTTAGCACCCAACTGTTTCTACTCTTAGACTACTGTTTTTCATTTGCACCAAACTCTTCCCTGTTTCTGGTTCCTCAAGGTGGATGGTCCCAAAGCATGGGAAGACAGCTTCCTGGGCCCACAGGGTGTGGGAGGGAAGGCCAGGAAGGCCAGTGAACGAGGGCTCAGGCGAGGGCTTAGCAATGGTGCTGCAGGTTGTCTGTCATGGCAGAGCGAGCTGTGTATCAGAGGCGGAGAAGAGCTGTTGCCATGGTGATGGACCAGCCAAAGAAGGGCTTAGGGAATAGGCTGCTAGACAAGCTGGTTCTTAAATCAGCACATTACCACATGCTTAAAAAATAAAGCTGGGTTGGGAAGAAAATCATAATTGTCACTCCCCAGTAATCGAGTTGGGTCTGAATCTAGAGAAGCAACTGATATTTCCAACACAGCATTTTTGGAACAAGGAATAATTTTGTCCAGCTCCTCATCTCGGGGGTACCCAGAGAAGGTTATCTGCTCAAGGTTATGTAGCAAGCTAAGCTGGGGTAGAGAAAACGGGGGAGGTAGAGGCTATGGAAAAAGGGGTGTGGGGTGACTCTCCCCTTCCTCGGGGATGACTTTTTGGAGTCACAGGCCATCCTGCCCAAACATCTTCAGAGTTTCTTGTAACCACTCACCTCCAAGACCCTGCCGCTGATGTATCGGTCACAAGTCTCGCACTTAATGCCAAACTGGGAGTGGTAGTCAGACTCGCAGTATGGAACGCCATCCCTGCAAGAGGAAATCCACACAGGAAGAGGAAGTTAGGGGGGTTTACGGGGGTGTCACGTGGCACTTCCCAGACCTTCAGCCAACTGTGACTGGGCCAAGATTAGAAGCACTCAGGGAGCTGTTAAAGATGCAAATTCCCCAGACACCCTTCAGATATACAAAATCAGACAACTCCTGGGATGAGGGGATGCCAGGGAATCTGCATCTTGACAAACTCCCTGAGCACGCCTGGGAACCACCGGTCTGCTGCTGGCTGTGAGTGTCCCTTTTCCACTCCCCTTCCTCTCCCTCCCCGCAAATTCTCCAGACCTACTTTTTCCTTTACCCCAAATGGCTCTTTTAAAAATTCATTTAAAAAATAAAATTTTATTTTATTTAGAATAGGTAATATTTGCATTTGGCACATTATAGAGGCACAAAGGGGAAAGTCTTTACCCCCCTCTCAGCCTCTCCCAGTTTCCCTTCCAGGAGGTCATCAATATGATCAGTCATCTGATTGTGTCCCTGGATCAGTAGGAAACAGGAACCCCCTCTCCCCGACCACCTCCTAAGTGCTCCATTCTTGCCCAGTGCCGATAACTTATTGGGCAGTAATAAGATTACTGTTAGTTATTCTTATACGACCCCCTACTACTAATAGCCATTGATATTTACTGCTTGGTGTGTGCCAGGCCCTCTGAGGGCATCTTACATAGGTTATTTCATCTAATGCTTGCAGAAGCCCTATGAGGTTGGAATCATCAGTCTCCCCACTGTATGGATGAGAAAACCCAATTCAGATGACCTAGAGCTGGTTCAAACCCAGACGGTCTGGTTTCTCCCAGGTTGTCATGAGAATTAAAGAACATGGTTCCAGCGTGTCCCAGGGCTCAGCACAGTGCCCGGCCAAGAGTGAGTACTTGGCAAATGGCAGCTAGGGGAATCCCCATGATTGCTGAGACGGGTCTTCAAGGAGGATGTTTGGGGCTCAGCTTTCAAGGGCCCATGTGGAGATGGTTGGAGCATCAAAGAGCTCAGCCCTGCTCCAGCCCTGCCTAGCTCTAAGGACCAGATCTGATGACATCTCTCTGAAGTGCTGATGCCATCTTTCGTATGTAACAGAACTTGCTCACACACAGAGAGGCCTAAAGAACAGGCATGTCCAAGCTGCTGCCCTGCGGGCACTGCTAGGAGCCCACCCTGGGCAGCAGAGCCATCAGTGTTTCCTGAAGGAGAGTTGGCAATGAGGACCCGTGCTCAGCAAAGTCACCAGGTGAGACTGTTGTTTGTGGGTCCACGAGACAAGCTTCTCCCTCCCCCAACCCTTCCACACTGTGTGGGGATGGGAGGGTGACCCTGCAGGGGTATAGTCATTTGTCAGGAGGTGGGGACAATAGCCAGCAAAATTTGGGTATAAATGCCAACACCTCCTAATTTGGATCCATGAGGTTGTGAGGCCTTCGGGAATTTGAAATATACATTATTCTAAAAAGAGGCAGATGGTAAAAATTAACATTTACCAGGTACTGATTAGGTACAAAGCACAGATCTCTGAGCCCTGACACAACCCTATGAGGCAGGTCTTCTTCTTAGCCCTGTTTTTATAGATGAGGAAACTGAGACTCAGAGAAGTTGAGTCTCTTGCTGAGGTCAAGTGGGCTGGGCTTCTAACCTGGGCATCAACGCCACAGCCAGAGCCTCTAAGCATCTGACACTCTGCTGGCAGATGGATGAAGAGCCCAGAGTCCTGCTGCAGAGGCCCAAGGTGTGGTGGGCAATCTGGGCTGGACCTGCTTGCGAGGAGCTCTGAGCAAACCCTTACTCCCCCACAGAATTTGGACTTAGGCTCACAAACTCAAGGACTCCTGGCTGGCGACTCACCAAAGGCACTCCTTACTTGGCAGGCACAGAGGTGCATGCCAAACTCCACTAACATGGCCTTCAAAGCTCTCGGGGCTGTGACCTCAGCTCAACCTCTGCAGCTTTGGACTTCACCTGTGCACACATCCGAGTTCCCACAAACAGGATGGATGCGTCCAGCACCTCCGTGCCCTTGCCCAGGCTGGGCATTCTGCCTACAAGCTTTCCTTCTTTACATTTTCAAATCTTATACCCCTTTTCAAGGTCTGGCCCAAATATCACCATCTTCCATAAAGCTCTCATATATTCCAGATTCCACTTCTGCTAGTTAGAAGTGAATAGTCACAGCCCTTCGCTTAGACCTCTGACACAGACAAGGGTCATCTAGCTAGCATCCATCTCCCTTTCTGCCAGCAGCAGTACCTCGCCTGGGTTTTCCTGGGAACCACCCCTTCGCACTCGCAGTTACAAAGAACTCACAAACAGCTGCTCTCTGGCTCGAGGGTTGAGATCCTCCTGGCCAGTGATTGGTCAAGAATGGGCATGTGACCCAGCGGTGGCCAAATCAGAGGCAGCTGTGGGACTTTTGCTGGAGTTCTTGGGAAAGAAGCCTCTCTCTCTCTGCCAGGTTTGCGAAGCTGCTAGAATGAAAGCCTGGAGTTGCTGGTGATCATCTTTGCTACCATTTGGGGAGGGCCTGCTTGAGAATGAAACAAACGCAGAGGAAGGTAAAGCTGAGAGGGAGAGAGAGAGAGACACTTCTGAAGTGCTAATGACATCTTTAAGCCCTTGGATTCATCCATGCCAGAAGCCAGAATGCCGCTGCCCTTCCCATTTCTATGAGCCAATAAACTCCCATTTTTGCTTTTTAAGGGAGTTTGAGTTGGGTTTTCTGTCACTTATGATTGGAAAGGTCTTAAAGAACAGAACTTCTCTTGAGCTCTCAATCACATATCCCCTGGAGGCACAGTTTCTTATGTATATAGCTTATTTCTCTTATTTTTTGAAAGCAGAAACCATGCATGCTACAAATTTACATGCTCACTGTGGCCTAGCATCGGGCCACAGGCGATACCTGAGAAGTGTCTGGATCATAAAGTGTCAAAGCTGTGAGGGTCTGGGGCCCTAATTTTTTTTAGGTACTTGTGTATGTAAACGTGGTCACAAGGGCCTAGCACAAGGGGGCTTGTCTAGTGCTCAGTGTGCAGGCTGGGCCATCTTTCCTGACAACTGTGTGTCCATCATCTCTTATCTCAATTCGTTCAACAACTGTATTGTTGACTATGGGTTGGGCATTGTGCTACACGAAGCAGAGAATTAAACAAGTCCCGCCCTGGTGAGGACAGACACTAAATATAATCATTGGAGCAAATTACTTACTGCCTGAGACTCAGTTTCTACAGCTTTTCAAATGGGGATAAATATCTCATGGGGGTAGTCATGGGACTTAATGTGATAATTTGTGCACAGCAGTTAGTACATTCCTTGTCCACAATAAAAGCTCAATAAATGGTAGCTGGTATTATTAACCTTACTAAAAAGTTAATCTGGATAAATATACAATTGCAAATGGTGTTGGCCTGTATGAAGGAAAAGAGGAGGGCAGAATGAGGCCACCTCTGAGGAGAGGCTGTGGGACCTGAGACCAGAAGGAAGGAGGAGCAAGCATGTGCAGAGCACATAAGAGCGTATGAGGCAGAGGAAGCACCGTGTGAGGGCCCAAGGTGGGTGGGGTGCTGTTTGCGGCCAGAGTGTGGTAGCTGGATGGAAACGGAGGGAGACGCTGCTGGGGACTCAGGCAAGGGTCACGTGCAGCCAGGTCAGGGAGCATGCAGAGGCCAGGCGGGCGGGGCGGGGAGGGAGAGAAACCCACTTGCTGATGTACTCCCCGGTGAGGATGATGCTGCAGGTCTGGCATTTGAAGCAGCTGACGTGCCACTGCTTGTCCAGAGCCAGGAGTGACTGGCCGTGCTTGATTTCCTCCTTGCACCCAGCGCAGTCTGCAAAGACAAGAGGATGTGCTGAGCAAAGCATCCTGGGCCCCTGGAACCCTGCCATCATTGCACACCTGAGTCAAGGAAACCCCTCCTGGAACACTAGCTTTTCCACAACTGCTCCCACGCTGGCACTGGCACCTGTCGAGACTCTGCCAGGTGAGGGAAAGGCCAGCGGAGCCCTGGCCTCTTGACAAGTGGTCTTGGTGTGAGGGAGAAAGAAAGACCTCCCGGGGCTCCTCCAGAAAGTCCCCTGCTGGTCATCCTGACAACTGTTCATCCAGAATGGACCCTGCACTGCTTCTGCACTCAAGCTGCTAACTAAGCTCATGCAAGTCTCTGTGACCCAGGGACCTGCAGCATCAGTGTCACCTGGGAGCTCAGAAATGGGCAGCAATGTGGGCCCCACCCAGATCGACTGAATTTTTATTTATTTTTAATGATTTTATTTTATTTTTATTGAAGTATACTTGATTTACAATGTTGTGTTAGTTTCAGGTGTACAGCAAAGTGATTCAGTTACATATATATGTATATATTATGTATATATTATATATATCTCTCTCTATATATAATATGTCTTTTTCAGGTTCTTCTCCATTATAGGTTGTTACAAGATACTAAATATAGTTCCCTGTGCTATACCGTAGGTCCTTGTTGCTTATCTATTTTATGTATAGTAGTGTGTACCTGTTAACTCCAAACTCCTAATTTATCCCCCTCTTTCCCCTTTGTTAACCATAAGTTTTTCTATGTCTGTGAGTCTGTTTCTGTTTTGTAAATAAGTTCATCTGTATCATTTTTCTAGGTTCCACATATAAGTGATATCATGATATTTTTCTTTCTCTGCCTGATTTACTTCACTTACTATGATAATCTCCATGTCCATCCATGTTGCTGCAAATAGCATTATTTCATTCTTTTTTATGGCTGAGTAATATTCCATTATATATATATATATATATATATATATATATATATATATATATATACACCACATCTTCTTTATCCATTCATCTACCGATGGACATTTAGGTTGCTTCCATATCTTGGCTATTGTTAATACTGCTGCAGTGAGCATTGGGGTGAATGTATCTTTTTGAATTAGAGTTTTCTCCAGATATATGCCCAGGACTGGGATTGCTGGATCATATGATAGCTCTATTTTTAGTTTTTTGAGGAACCTCCATACTGTTCTCCATAGTGGCTGCACCAATATACATTCCCACCAACAGTGCAAGAGGGTTCCCTTCTCTCCACACCCTCTCCAGCATTTATTGTTTGTAGACTTTTTGATGATGGCCATTTTGACTGGTGTGAGGTGACACCTCATTACAGTTTTGATTTGTATTTCTCCAATAATTAGTGATTTTAAGCATCTTTTCATGTGCCTGTTGTCCCCCTGTATGTGTTCTTTGGAGAAACATCTATTTAGGTCTTCTGACCATTTTTCAATCGGATTGTTTGTTTTTTTGATGTTGAGCTGTATGAGCTGTTTATATATTTTGGAAATTAAGCCCTTGTCACAGACCAACTAAATTTTATCAAGATCTCCAAGCACAGTAGAGTTTCGCTCAATGGCAAGGCCCTTTTTGTGATTTGTGTGTTTTGTGGTTAAATCTATCTTCTTGCCTAGCACCGTGCTCAGCACATAGTTAAGAACTCAGAGCAGACTTGCTGAATGAGCGTGAATGAGCAGGCCTCATAGCACTCAGGCAAAGGACAGAACTTACCACACACACCTCCTCCCCAACATGATTATATACCAAACATTTGCCTCCCCAAGTAGCAAGGATTAAAGAGTCTGATGAGATCGTTCCAGAGCAGAAAGGTGCCCTTGCTCTCCGTTCCCCTCACCCTGGACTGTGCACTGGGGCCAATATTGAATGTAGGGGGCCCCAGAGTCTTCCTGTTGCTCAATCAGTGTCTGCGGAGGGGCAGGAAATAGAGGCAGCGTCCAAGATACTTGGGAGATGCGGGGAATTCAGGCCTAGCCGACCGGATGTCCCACTCTGGAGGAGGAAAGGGTCATGGTACAAAGTTTACCAGAGGACAAGCCTACCTCCTGGCACCAAAGCAAATGCATACTTGGGAGCAGTGGCGAGAAAAGAGACGGTGTATCGAGTTGGGAGAGGCTGGCTGAAACTCTTACATCCAGCTGGGAGCCCGTCCTGGGAGAGGAGATGAGGTGTCCATGTGTCTAGGAAGCGGGTGTGCCCAGCAGGCTGTGGGGAGGGTCTGGGCCCTGATGAAGTGTGTGTACGAGGCAGCTCCCACAGTCTGCGCCTCTTGGCCACACAGCGCCTTTCTAACGACTCTTAGCGCAAGCTGCGGGCAGGAAGGTCTCCCACTGCAAAATGCTTCAAGTCCCAGGACTTCAAATGGGGGCTGGGAGAATAGTTTTAGGATTTCTTTTCTCCTGGGATAAGTCTACCCCCACCCCATCCTGATCATCACAGTCTTCAGAATGTCATAGTTTAGAGAGGTCAGGTACCCCCTCCTCTTTTATAGACAGATGGCTTCTGAAGTGACTTGCCCATGCTCCGAACAGTAAAACCCAAGGGCTCAGGCGTCTGGTCCAGCTTTCTAGGCCACAAATGCTGACCTTGTGTCTCTGTGGGCCTCATTGATAGGGTCAAATGATTCCACAGGGGCTCAGAGTTCACAGAGCATTTGGCCAAAGTCCCACCCAATGCAGGAATCTACAGCATTCTCAACAGGGGTGGGCACCTTCCTCTGTGTCATCGCTTCCAGGGGTGAGCAGCTCACCCCCTCTTGAGAAAGTCCACTTTGCCTTTGGACAGGTAATATTGTCATGACTACCTTTTTTTCTTCTTCTTCTTTTTTTTTTTTTTGTCCGCGCGAGGACAGGGGTGGGCACCTTCCTCTGTGTCATCGCTTCCAGGGGTGAGCAGCTCACCCCCTCTTGAGAAAGTCCACTTTGCCTTTGGACAGGTAATATTGTCATGACTACCTTTTTTTCTTCTTCTTCTTTTTTTTTTTTTTTGCCTGCGCCAGGTCTTAGCTGCGGCATGTGGGATCTTCATTGCGGCATGTGGGCTCTTAGTTGCAGCATGCATGTGGGATCTAGTTCCCTGACCAGGGATAGAACCCAGGTCCCCTGAATTGAGAGTGCAGAGTCTTAACCACTGGACCACCAGGGAAGTCCCGTGACTGCCTTTTTTATATGGAGCTGATTCCTGACTCCTTGTGACACCCCCTATTTTATGCAACCAAGAATAATCTACCTCTTCCCCCACGTCTGTTTCTTCAAACATTTAATGATAACTATAGGTTCTCTCTTCTCCTTTATCCCTTGCACTTCACTTTTTCCTTGCTTGACATGGTCATTCACTGAGCAAATTTACTTGTGGATTCCATGGAGATAGACACGTTACTAGCCAACACCACCACTGTCTATCTTTTCAATAAACCTTATTTGAAGAGCTGTATCCTTTTGTGGCCACAAAAGAGATGAGTTCCATCTCTTTAAGTTGCAGTGACACATCTGAGATGAATTGGCACCTCGAGCTAAAATTTAGGAGATAGTACAGTGTAGTGGTTAGAGGTTGAGCCGAGAGGTTAGAGTGAGTGGAGAGAGGCTGGCCGAGGGGAGAATCCCAGCTCCCCAGCTGACTAGTTGTATGACCTCAGCTTCCTCATCTGAACATCTTCCTTACAACACTGCTGTGAAGATGAACTGAAGTCAGGCCTGGAAAGACTTTGCACAGTGCTTGGCATGTATGTACCTCAAGAGTGGTTGCTATCATCATTATCCCATATTCTTATGTTTTTAACTCATACTCTGTGCATTATCCAATCTCTGATATGAGGTCAGAAGCAATATTCCTGATGTAGGGAAGGCCTGCTGATTCCTCCTGAGAATTCTGGCATACCTGCTCCACATGGCTTTTCTTTTCATGTTATACTGCTGATCCTCCACTGTACTGGATTCATATTTATCAGGACCTTTTCCTCCCTCTTCTTCCAATTTTCACTCTTGGCCACCCAGTGGAGCCTCAAACACCCCATCCGGCAGGCCGGGTCTGGTGTAATAAGCAGGGTCAGGAAAACCACACCCTGTCCCAAGTTGGCTTCTGCAGAGCCAGCTGTCCACTCCATTCCTCATACATTCCTCTTTATTCCAAAATTACAACCTTCAGCTGGCAGAAAGTATGATGCCACCACTTGTTCCTCCTAAATCCCTCAGTTTACTGGAGGCTCTAAAGACCCCAGACAACTATTTTTAGTTTTTTTGACTGTGTCATTCATTCCACTTAGATCAGCAAAAATAAGTGGGTTTGTGAGTCATAGCAAGCTCCCCACCTTGTTTTAGGCAACTAATCCAGGGAGACAGGACCCTTCCTATTAGCAAGTCATGTCTCTGGTATAGGGTGTTAAGGAAATAGGCTCCAAAGCCAGACTGCCTGGGCTCACATTCCAGTTACATTACCATTATCTGAGTGACTTTGGGCAAGTCATTTATGCTGTTTGAGTCCTAGTTTTCTCATCTAAAAACCATTACTCTTATCTCCTTCATAGAGTTATTATAATGATTAAATGAGATGTTATATATAGAAAACTTAGTGCAGTGCTGAAAAGCCAGACTGCCTGGGCTCACATTCCAGTTACATTACCATTATCTGAGTGACTTTGGGCAAGTCATTTATGCTGTTTGAGTCCTAGTTTTCTCATCTAAAAACCATTACTCTTATCTCCTTCATAGAGTTATTATAATGATTAAATGAGATGTTATATATAGAAAACTTAGTGCAGTGCTGAAAAGCCAGACTGCCTGGGCTCACATTCCAGTTACATTACCATTATCTGAGTGACTTTGGGCAAGTCATTTATGCTGTTTGAGTCCTAGTTTTCTCATCTAAAAACCATTACTCTTATCTCCTTCATAGAGTTATTATAATGATTAAATGAGATGTTATATATAGAAAACTTAGTGCAGTGCTGAAAAGCCAGACTGCCTGGGCTCACATTCCAGTTACATTACCATTATCTGAGTGACTTTGGGCAAGTCATTTATGCTGTTTGAGTCCTAGTTTTCTCATCTAAAAACCATTACTCTTATCTCCTTCATAGAGTTATTATAATGATTAAATGAGATGTTATATATAGAAAACTTAGTGCAGTGCTGAAAAGCCAGACTGCCTGGGCTCACATTCCAGTTACATTACCATTATCTGAGTGACTTTGGGCAAGTCATTTATGCTGTTTGAGTCCTAGTTTTCTCATCTAAAAACCATTACTCTTATCTCCTTCATAGAGTTATTATAATGATTAAATGAGATGTTATATATAGAAAACTTAGTGCAGTGCTGAAAAGCCAGACTGCCTGGGCTCACATTCCAGTTACATTACCATTATCTGAGTGACTTTGGGCAAGTCATTTATGCTGTTTGAGTCCTAGTTTTCTCATCTAAAAACCATTACTCTTATCTCCCTCAAAGAATTATTATAATGATTAAATGAGATGTTATATATAGAAAACTTAGTGCAGTGCCTGACAATAGTAATGGCCAATCAATGTTAGCAATGGTGATGGTGGTGGTTTTGGTAGTGATGGTGGTGGTGCTACTGCTGCTGATTCTTCTTAGTGAGGTCTGTGCAGTGCCTGGCAATAGTCACAATCAATCAATGTTAGCAGTGGTGATAGTGGTGCTGATGATGATGGTGGTGGTGATTGTGAAGATGGTGGTGGTGGTGGCGATGCTACTTCTGCTCTTGATTCTTCTTGGTGACATCTGTGAGGAAACATTTCTTCCGCCTGTGATAAGTAATACAATTCTTTTCTCTTGACTAACTTTTCTCTTCCTAACTATTCTTCTTGATCTCTTTTGAGTAGATACTGCTCCTGCTTTTCCAGAATGTCTTTACATTCCAGGGATGAAACTTCACACTCCTGTAGCTCAAAAATACAGCAAGTTTTCCTGCTTTCATTTTCCTTCTCCATGATATATTCTTCACCTTAGCACTCTCTTGAATCTTGTTTTAGTTCCCCCCATCCTCGGGGAACTAAGCAGACCTTCCAACTTCCCCTCAAGTCAGGAGGCTGCCTTGCGTTTGCAGCATGGACAATGACCACCTTTGGGGAGAAAACATTTCTATGAAACATATGCCCTGTAGATCCACGCATTGATGTCTAGACTTCATGAATAACAAGATGAGCCATGATCCTACGCATCCCCCCGGAGACTGCCCACGTGCTCACTTGCTCTTCTGTACTCACTCTCCCTCACCTTCTTCACCTCCTGATCTGCAGAATTATGGTGGACACAGCCTCTTCTTGTGGACATGCTCCCATGCAGGACTCCTGCACTTACCTGAGGAAATCTCCCACCTGTCTGAGATTCCCCAAGGCACACAGTACATGCAATACAGGCTGAGTGAAGTAATAGCAGATTCAGGAATCTTATTCTCAGTTCTCCTTTGGTATGTTTCCTAGACCAAACCTCCAAGCCAACAAAATCCCTCACTTTATATTTAGACAGCATTTTACACACTATGACGTATGTTAGTTTGATTCCCGAATACTGATACATTTGCTTTCCACAAAGTTGGGTAAACTGAGCCACAGGGAGGCTACATGATGGCTGTGCATTCACACAGAAGGATGGCAGCCTCCTGACTCCATCCGGCTTCCCTCTATGAACTCACACGTGGTCCCACTGGTGTCTGGGCGCCTTGGCAGCATTAGCCATGGCGCTGTGGTCCTGCATCTCAGCCTTGCTGTCATTCTGGATGATGCTTTCAAGGAGTTATGAAGGATAACAGTGTGTGCACTCAGCCACCTCAAGACGGAAACCTGATCAGAGAGGCAAATTGTTCTTGAGCCCCACCGAAGGAAGATACTGACGGGAGCAGATCTGATTCAACTGAAAGAAAGGAAGGGCTAGGGAGGGAGCCTCCCCACTGGCTCCCAGGCTAATGGAGCCCCCGGGAGCTCAGCCCTGCTGACTTGAGGTATTCTGTGCTCGCTCTCCTCAGCCGGACACAGCCTCAGCATGCTGACTCTTCTGGTGCCGTGCCCAGCAGCCCCCATACCACACAGTGATGCCGCACAAGACGCTAATGGGCTTTCATTGATTCTGCCGACAAGGCCAGTGAGAGTGTCACGTAACATGAAAGAATGCCGGAGCTTAGCTTGGCTTACCGAGACCCAGGGGGCTGTGTCCATGTGTGTGGTCACATGCAGTCAGTGGCCTGACAAGGGCATCTTGGAACAGTGATTTGGATATCTTACGGCTAGACACGTTTGAATGGAATGCACATTCCACAAATCAGAATGGCTGTTCCAAGGCACTACTGATCCTCAGTTCCCCCCAACTCCCCATCTATGTTTTGGTGATAGAACGTGACCTTTACGATGGCCTGCCAAGTGTTCCCCTCATTCCTAGACAGTAGTTCTCAGTCTTAGGAGCAGCGAATGAATCACCCAAGAAGCTTATTAAGATTGTAGATTTCTAGGTCCCATTCCTAGAAGTCCAGAGTGGGCCCAGAAATCTGTATTTTTATCAGTCCTGCAGTGAAGCTGATGTCACGGTCCACGGAACACACCCTAAGGGACACTAGCACAGCCCTTGTAGTCTTCTCTCATATTCCCTCTTTTGTTAAGATATGTCTGCGTATGCTTCTTTAGTGGAGTCTGTAAAAATTGACAGCCATTGGTGGAAAACACTTGATCAGCTCTGTTGGGATGCCCTTGGGAGCGTGGACCAGAGGGGAGATAAGGAGCCCTGCTCATCCCAGGAGAACCACCCAAGTGGCTAATACGTGGCATAGGCCATCCCTGTTTATAGTTGGGCAGCCTGTTTTCCCTGAGTTTGTGCTTTGGGAAGTTTGTGAGTCTGGGCTGTGTGCCAACTGGGTCATGCTTCAGTAGTCTTCCAGGGTGGGAACCTCCCCCACTTCTCTCCAGGCTGCGGAAGCAGTTAGCGAAGCTGGGACAGGAGAGCCCTGGGAGATGGCACTCGTGGATGGCGACGTGCCCCTTGGGGAGGACTCACGGCTTGGTCCACGGATCTTGATGGGCTTACTGCTCGTCATGGACTGGGAGCATGTCTGACACAAACATTCCTTCCCACTGAAGGTCACCTTGTCTCCAATGGGGAAGGGCTTCCTGCAAGAGGGATGAAGGAGAAATTCAACACCACCACTCCAGAGGGTTCTGTGTCTATAGGTGACTTGACAACACATGTGCTTGAAGACCTTTGGTAGCACACACAGCACACATAGAGCACCAGGTACATTCAAGTGCTGTTCACGGGGCCAGGCTAAACCACTCAGTTAGGGCCAGGACCGGAACTGGAGACTCAGTTGGGTCATTTACATGATTTTTAAACACTGGGCAAATCATGACATTTATTTGGGCTTACATTTCTCTTCTATAATGAAGAGGTTAAAAACGTCTCAGAGGTACTTCCTCTTCCTGGAAGGACTTCTTCCATCCCAACTTGACCTATCCCCTCTATGTCAGGAAGAACTCATTCAACTCCCCAACTTGCCAAAATTTCCTTCTTTCCCTCCACAGGAAGTTTAGACATCCTCAAAGAACCTCTTCCTCTGCTTGCCTGCATTTGCGCAGTTTGAGTTCCACAGCTCAGGGGCTCAAGCTCGTCATGTCCTGCCTCCCTAACTAAATATAAAGCGCATAGAACCCTTAGCACAGCTGATCCCATTAGACAGCAGCTCTCGCTCGTGCGGTTTGGGATGCCTGTTAATATGGACTCTGAGCTTATGCCCCCGTAAGACTGCAGTGGCTCCACTGCCGTTACATTAGCAACATGAACAATGCAGGGAGTGCCAGAGAGAGAGGGGAGCTGTGTTCTCATCACAGCCCAGGCACTGACTAATGGTAAAAGGACCCGGCGTGACCTTGGGAAGGCACCTGTTCTCCATGGGGCTTCACAAAACCTCCACTTTAGACCAGTCTGTGCAAACTTCCAATGGTTCTGGGATTCCAGGTCTTAAGGGTTGGATGAATGAATGCATTCCACTGGGTGATAATATTTTCTTATGCACTGTGTCGTTAGTCTCAATCAGAAACTCTAATTGGTTAGTTACTCTAACTGGTAACAAAGAGGTGGTTATTTTACGAGGAGAATAATTAATCTATAAATGACTTTCCCAATTAAAAAATGCACACATATCCTCCAATCGTGCTTTACTTATGTCTTAATCAGAGCAGTCCATTAAATTTTAACAAATCAGTGGGCAGGGTTGAGGTTTTCTTAATTTTTTCAACTCCTTAATATGGTGCTTAGCATACACTGGGCCCTTAAGGTACATTTGCTAAGTTAACAAGTGATGGGGATGTTGAGGGTGGGGAGGAGGGAAGGGGTGAGCTTTCCATCACCTATCAGAGGTCTTGAGAGGCTAGATAATGATCATTATGATAATGAAGAGAATAATAAAAGTGGACACAATTTGGTACCAGTCATTGAGATAAGGTCTCTCTGCATGTACCATCTCATTTATCTTCATGGAAACCCAATGAAGTTGGACTGGCTTTGATGTTGATTCACCAATGAAGCTGAGGCTTACAGAGGTGGGGTCACCCGCCAGGGTCATGGAGGAAGGCTATAAACAGATATCCCAGTACCGCACGTGGCTGAGGGTGTGAGAGCCTGAGCCAGATTCACGGATTCCAACCTGAGTTTTGAGAGGCCAGGGCCCTCAGTGCTTCCTTCAGGGCCTTTTGTTGGGAAGCGGGAGGCTGAGTGTTGGGGCTCAGATCCTTACGCTGCCTTCATCTCGGGACAAACTAGTGTTTTATACTAGATCACGTCTGACAAACAGGATTCAGCCGCTGAATGTTTGAAAACCACTGGCCTGTCAGGTCCTTCCACCCCTGAGATTAGAGGATGCAAGTGTCCAGCATAAAGCCGAGTAAGCCCCAGATCTGCCTGGGAAAGGCCATTTCTTCCCTTCTGCAGGATCCCAGGCAGAGGGTCCCCGCCCCCGCTGGCCTCCTGCTCACCTGCACAAGCTGCACACGAAGCACTTGGGGTGGTAGGTGCGGCCCAGCGCAGAGATGACCTCGCCCGTGATAAAGTCCCGGCAGCTGTCACAGCGGGTGCCGTAGAGTTGCTGGTAGTCCTGGGTGCAGATGTACTCCTGGTTCTTGAAGAAGAAGCCTGACTGAGCCAGGCCACAGCCACACACTTGGGGAAACAAGGCGGGAAACAAAGGCAGGTGAGTCCAGGGAGGGTCTGCAAGCAGGAGGTTCTCGCCGGGGACAGGGCTGCTGTCTGACTCAGACGTAAGTGGCCAGAGAATGGTGATGCATGGGACCTCATGGGCTTTTGGGGCCAGCGCTCCTTAAAGGATGGCCTGAAGACTACTTGCATCGGAATCACCTGGCGGGCTTCTTCAGATGCAGCTGCCTGGACCTGAATCAGACTCCCTCCGGTTGGAGCCCAGGCATCTGCATTTTAGCACACTCCCCAGCCGATCCTGATGCATGCTGAGACCACCCATGCTATACAATCCTCTCAAAACATGGAGGAAAAGTTTAAAGCCACGTGGCTCACGCAGTGCAACGCAGCTGGTGGTATCATGAGTTTGATGAAAGAATCATTCAGTTAAAAATGTCCTGGGCATTTCCTACGTGCATGAGTCTGTGCTAGGTGAAGACAAGTTAGGATGGCAATGGGATGTATGATTTGAAGATTATAATCCAGCTTCACCGTAGCCATAAAAGGTAGATCTGTTCCCAGGCAGGAATGATAAAACACAATCCTTGAACTCCAAAGAGGTAACAATGGATGCAGAGGGAAGACCACACAGAACATACATCAGTGGGGACAGGCCATGGGCTGGTGTAGGTAGCAAGTGCTGTGAGTGGCAGGAAATCAATGAAGGCTTTCTGGAGGAGGTAGCACCTAAGTTGAAGTGAAGGAATGGAACGAGCTAAAGCACAAAGGCAGGAAACTGCAGATGATAATTGTGTGGAGATGAGGCTAGGGTAAGGGTGGTGTTTTTAGAGAGTGGAAGGCAATATTACAGGAAAATATTGCCAGGCCAGTTGGAGGAAGAGGGGCCAAGTCCAGTTTAAGACATTTAGGCTTTGTGGGAAACTAGGAAGCCATGGATGGTTTTTCCCCTAGTTTTTAAAATCTTAAATTATTCTGAAAAATCTCAGACATATACAACAGTAGAGAGAAGATTATAATGATTCCCCATTACCCAGCTGCAGAAATGATCAATTGCACTGATGACTTCTGAACAGAGAGGCAACATGATTTCATAAGGTACTTTATAAAGTCTTTTGGGGTATCCTTGTGGACAATATGAAGTAATATAGGGCAGATAATAGAAGAGCAGGTGGATATAATTATAGGTGTCTGAACAACTAATCATGCGGGACTCCCCTCCCCCAAAGGACTTAGAAACGTGGGAAATGAGATCTCCCTCTGAGAGTTAAGTTATGAAATGAACACATAATGGGAAAAGCAGAAAGAGGCTACGTTTCTTCCAAGAGATTGAATGACTCTCAGGGCCACCAGAACTGCTGAGTTTATTGATCCAGCTAAAGCAAGGATGGGTCAGCCAGGAAGCAGCTGGTCAGCAATCAGAGGAAGGCCACTGGAGAGCTCATTCAAATCCCGAGACCAGCTCCCCTTGTTCTGAGTCTGACAGTTTGACTTTCTACATAGGTTGCCTTTGTGAGAGAAGCAGCTGATCAGGGCAACATGAACTAGTACAACAGAGAGTTACAGCTCTTGTTTATGTTAATAAACAGGCACTCGGGTTTTATATGTCGGTTTCCCAAAGATGTGGTTAGCATGACTCAGCTTTACCAAGCGTGATCCACGGTGGGGAAACCAACAAGATGGTTTCCAAGCCTGTAAGTGCGAGGACCTGGCCTGGACTGGGTGACATCACCCCAGTAAATACTCTCTTATCTTTAATAAGGAATGTTGTTTTGCAAAAGCACCCAGGTTAAAAGTAGGAGGGACTTCTAGGTGAATGTCAGAAGTATTTTGCAAGTGTTTGTTCACTCTGCAGGCCAGAGGTAGGCTCCAAGGGCCAAGGTGAGGGAGGAGGGCAGCTCCAAATGTCACAGCACCAGGGGAAACGGTCTAGGACCATGAGAGACTCTGCTCTGGGAGTCAGACCACCTGGGCTATCTAACTCTCTGGGTGACACTGAACTTGGTCTTCTGTTGTCTGGGGCCTCTGTTCACTACTGTGTAAAGAGCAGAAACTGGACAAGAAATGACCTGAGATTTTCTTCTGACACTGACATCCTGTGAGTCCAGGAGAAGGTAGGGCTGACTATATGCCTAAACATTTTAAATTCCATGTGAGGTAGAGCTGGCAGCCGCTGGAGACCACCCCTGCAGAGAGGCAGGGCTTATGAGTAGAAGTGGTGCTGGTGGTGGTGGTAGGTGGGGAAGTGTCCAACTTTCATCAGGCTTCATGAAAACTCATCACATCAAACAATGCCTGGTCTGGAAGGCAGGCAAGGCCAGAGAACAGGCTGTTCTGGGATGAACAGGCTGTTCTGGGATGTGCAGGTGGCAGATCAATTGACTTCATGGCTGTGGAATTAGTCAGGTCATGGCCTACAACCTCATTGGAAACAGCTCCTGTTTTTTCCCTTCTTTTCTCTCCTTTGTGTCCCCTGCCAACCCTACTTCCAGAGCCACCTCTCCCAGTGGAGAAAACCAGGAGGCCATACGAAAACTTGGAACAATCAGTTCCTTCATTTCCCCCAAGGAGCCGAAGGAGGAAGGTAGAAAGGATGTAAAGGTTGATAAGAATCCCAGGGGTTCCTGGAAATACAGTGGGGAACATGGGGTGGAAGGAAAGCTGGACCAGCACGACAGATGTATTTGAGGCTGAGCAGAGCTCTTCATTCAAATAACAGGAAAGGCCATGGAGAGGGTCTGTAGTATGGAAGTGATGTGGAATTAATACATCCAGGGCAGTCATTACTCTGTGAATCAGAAAAATATAGTCTATTAATTAAAAGAAAGATCATATAGTCTGACAATGGGACAGAATATGGGAACTCAGAACTGCTTCCAGAAAACACAGAAGGCTCACTGTAAACATAAGGCCTAGAACAGGACATGCACACAGCCCTACTGTGTTTCAGTGGAAAATGTACTGTTTTGAGGGTCACTGGACCTTCCTCCATATTCCCATTCTAGCACTCAGGTGCTGTGTGACTTTGAAAAAGTGACCTCACCCCTCTGGAGCTCAGTTGCCTCATTTGTAAAATGAGGGGGCTATGTGGTAACTGAGGACACATCCAGATCTGAGAGTCTAGGATTCTGTCATATAATTCTGTTGATTTTCAACTTTACAAATGAGACAGTTTTATGGAATTTCAAAATCAAAGTGTTAGAAGGGCCCCTGAGGGTGATCTCATTCATTATTTTAAACATTTAAATTGTAAAATATATTATACATACAGAAGATGTAGTAAATATATATGTACAATGTAAAGAAGAATAATAAAAACATGCTCCCAGCTACTCACTACCGAGTTTATGAAACAGAACATCACCAGCAGCTCGGAAGCCTGTTCCCGTCTCCCTAAGAGCGCCCTGCTTTCCATACCACATCCCAAATTGTGTTCATCATTCTCTTCCTTTTCTTTACAGTTTTACTACCTTTGAGGTATCTACAAACAATATATTGTTTAGTTTTGCCTGTTTTTGAGCTTTTTATGGATGGAATCATACTGCATCTACTCTTCTGTGTAATTTACTGCTTCATTCTCTCAGTATTATGTATTTGAGATTCATCCATGTCAATGCATGTAGTTGTGGGTCATTCATTTTCACTGCTGTGCTGTATTTCGTTGTCTGACTATATCACAATTGATCTATTCCACTGCTGAAGGACATCCAAGTTGCTTGTGGTTTTTTTTTTTCCTTTATGGAAGTGCTGCCTTGAACATTCTTGTATTTGTGAGGTGATGTCTCACTGTTTTCCAGTAAGTTTTTCACATTTACTTTCCCACCAGCAGTTCTCACTGAGCTATATTATCACAGATACCAGGTAACACCTAACTTCTTATATTTAGTTAACATGGTACAGGTGAAAGGATGTTCTATTGTGATTTTAAATTTAATTTCCCTGATTATTAATGAAATTGAGAATGTTATTACCTGTTTATGGGCCATTTGTGTTTTCAAGGTTTATCCACATGGAGCATGTATCAGTATCTCTTTTCTACTGCCGAATAATATTCCACTGTATGGATATACCACATTGTACTTATCCCTTCACTGGCTGATGGATATTTGAATTGTTTCAAACTTTTGACTTTATGAATAATATTGCTATGAACATTTGTGTACAAGTTTTTGTGTGAACATACGTTACTTGAGCGTAAGTCTAGCAGAGGAATTTGGAACTGTTGGGGTTATATGGTAACAATACATTTACCCCTAGAGGAACTGCAAGATTGTTTTCCAAAGCACCTACACATTTTACATTCCCACCAGCAAGGTATGAGAGTTCCAATTCCTCCACATTCTTGCCAACACTTGTATTATCGGTCTTTTTTGATTATAGCCAACTGAGTGGGTGTGAAGTTTATCTCATTGTGGTTTTATTTGCATTTCATTGATGGCTAATGATGTTGAGCATTTCTTCATGTGCTTATTGGACATTTATATAACTTCTTCAGAGAAATGTCTTCTCATACCCTTTGCCCATTTTGAAATTGGGTTATTTGTCTTTTTTATTATTAAGTTGTAAGTATTCTTTATATAGCCTAGATACAAGCCCTTTACCAGATATATGATTTGCAAATTTTACCTCCCATTCTGTGTGTTGCCTTTCACATTCTTCATGGTATGTTTTGAAGCAAAAAAGTTTTTAATTTTGATGATGTTCAATTTATCTATTTTTCCTTAGTTGTTTGTGCTTTGGGTGTCATGTCCAAGAAGGCTTTGCCTGACTTAAGGTCAAAAAGATTTATTCCTATATTTTCTCTTAAAAATTTTATAGTTTTAGCTCTTACGTTTAGGTTTTTGACTTATTTTGAGTTAATTTTTGTGTATGATGTGAAGAAGAATGCAACTTTTTTTTTCATATATATATGTTCAGTTTTCCTAGCAATGCTTGTTGAAGACTGTTCTTTCCCTATTGAATTATTTTGGCTGCCTCGATGACATTCAACTGACCATAAATATAAGGGTTTATTTTTGCACTCTTATTTCGACTCTATTGATCTATATGTCTATCCTTGTACCACATTGTTTTGTTTATTGTAGCTTTGTAGTAAGTTTTGAAAGTGGGAAGTTTGAGTCTTCCAACCTTCTTGTTCTTTTTCAAGATTGCTTTGGCTATTTTATGTTCCTTTCAATTCCATATGCATTTTAGAATCAGTTTGTCAATTTCTACAGAGAAGCAAGTGGGGGTTTTTATAGGGATTACATGTGTTATGAACTGAATAGTGTCCTCCCCCAAATTCATATGTTGAAGCCCCAAGCCCTAATGTGATGGTACTTAGATAGGTGGCCTTTAGGAGATAATCAGGTTTAGATGAGGTCATAAGGATGGGACCTTCATTATGGGATTAGTGACCTCATTAGAAGAGACACCAGCAATCTTGCTCATTCTCATTCTCCCTCTCTTTCTCTCTCTCTGCTCCTCCCTCCCTCCCTCTGTGACATGTGAGGACACAGTGAGAGGGTAGCTGTCTGCAAGCCAGGAAAGGAGCTCTCCATAATCTGACTATGAAGGCACCTTAATCTTGGACTTCCAGCCTCCAGAACTGTGAGAAAATACACTACTGCTGTTTAAGCCATCCAATCTATGTTATTTTGTTATGGCAGCCTGAGCTAAGAAAGCACTAAGTTTGTAGATTGATCTAAAGAATATTGCCATCATAACAATGTTAAGGCTTCTGATCCATGAACATGGTATATTTTTCCATTTACTTAGATATTCTTTAATATTTTGTAGTTTTCAAAGTATAAATTTTACACTTTTGTTAAATTCTTCTTTTTTTCAGTGTAGCTCTCAAAGCTTTTCCAGATCTTTATTATTTAAGAGAACATATCACCCCTCCTAGGTATATGGACAAGAGAAATCATATACATGTTGACCAGAAGACACATAAAAGAATGTCTATAGCCACATTATATGTAATGCTGGACACAACTCAAATGCTCATCAACAGTAAGAAGAATAAATTCATGGTGGTATAATATAATCACACAATGAACGTACAGCAATGAGGATGAACAAACCATAAATACATGAAACAACAAGACTGACTCTCACAAACAAAATATTAGCACCGGAAGCCAGATGTAAAAAAGTACCCATATTCATTCTACTTATATGATGTTTACAACAGGCAAAACTTATTTATGATGTTAGAAGTCAGGACAGTGGATACTTTTGATGTGGGGGCAGTGACTGGTGGGACATGCAAAGTAAGTTTCTGGGGTGCTGGTGATGTGCTGTTTCTTTTTTTGTTGTTGTCATTTTTTTGTTTGTTTTGTTTTTTTTGTTAAATTTTTAAAAAATTTTAATTTAATTTTATTTATTTTTTAATACAGGTTATTAGTCATCAATTTTATACACATCAGTGTATACATATCAATCCCAATCACCCAATTCATCTCACGCTCACCCCCACCCTCCCGCCGCTTTCCCCCCTTGGTGTCCATACATTTCTTCTCTACATCTGTGTCTCAATTTCTGCCCTGCAAACCGGTTCATCTGTACCATTTTTCTAGGTTCCAC
>NC_041221.1:144431394-144432639 GCF_002837175.3 Physeter macrocephalus | reverse complement strand
AGCTGTTTATATATTTTGGAGATTAATCCTTTGTCCATTGATTCATTCGCAAATATTTTCTCCCATTCTGAGGGTTTTCTTTTTGTCTTGTTTATGGTTTCCTTTCCTTTGTTTATGGTTTGTACTTTTGTCTTGTTTATAGTTTCCTTTCCAATAAATACTTTTGCTGTGCATAAGCTTTTAAGTTTCATTAGGTCCCATTTGTTTATTTTTGTTTTTATTTCCATTACTGTAGGAGGTGGATCAAAAAAGATCTTGCTGTGATTTATGTCAAAGAATGCTCTTCCTATGTTTTCCTCTAAGAGTTTTATAGTATCCGTTCTTTTTTTTTTTTTTTTTTGCGGTACACGGGCCTCTCACTATTGTGGCCTCTCTGTTGCGGAACACAGGCTCGGGACGCGCAGGCCCAGCAGCCATGGCCCATGTGCCCAGCCGCTCTGCGGCATGTGGGACCTCCCAGACCGGGGCACAAACCTGCATCCCCTGCATCGGCAGGTGGACTCTCAATCACTGCGCCACCAGGGAAGCCCATAGTATCTGCTCTTAAATTTAGGTCTCTAATCCATTTTGAGTTTATTTTTGTGTATGGTGTTAGGGAGTCTTCTAACTTCATTCTTTCACATGTAGCTGTCCAGTTTTCCCAGCACCACTTACTGAAGAGACTGTCTTTTCTCCATTGTATATCCTTGTCTCCTTTGTCATAGATTAGTTGACCATAGGTGCGTGGGTTTATCTCTGGGCTTTCTATCTTGTTCCATTGATCTATGTTTCTGTTTTTGTGCCAGTACCATACTGTCTTGATTACTGTAGCTTTGTAGTACAGTCTGAAGTCAGTGAGTCTGATTCCTCCACCTCCATTTTTTTTTCTCTCAAGACTGCTTTGGCTATTTGGGGTCTTTTGTGTCTCCATACAAATTTAAAGATTTTTTGTTCTAGTTCCTTAAAAAATGCCATTGGTAATTTGATAGGGATTGCATTGAATCTGTAGATTGCTTTGGGTAGTATAGTCATTTTCACAATATTGATTCTTCCAATCCAAGAACATGGTATATCTCTCCATCTGTTGGTATCACCTTTAATTTATTTCATCAGTTTCTTATAGTTTTCTGCATACAGGTCTTTTGTCTCCATAGGTAGGTTTATTCCAAGGTATTTTATTCTTTTTGTTGCAATGGTAAAGGGGAGTGTTTCCTTAATTTCTCTTTCAGATTTTTCATCATTAGTGTATAGGAATGCAAGAGATTT
>NC_041221.1:144428891-144430412 GCF_002837175.3 Physeter macrocephalus | reverse complement strand
CATTACTTGTGATTGGTCTGTTCATATTTTCTATTTCTTCCTGGTTCAGTCTTGGAAGGTTATACCTTTCTAAGAATTTGTCCATTCCTTCCAGGTTGTCCATTTTATTGGCATGGAGTTGCTTGTAGTAGTCTCTTAGGATGCTTTGTATTTCTGCGGTGTCTGTTGTAACTTCTCCTTTTTCATTTCTAATCTTATTTATTTGAGTCCTCTCCCTCTTTTTCTTGATGAGTCTAATGGTTTATTAATTTTATCTTCTCAAAGAACCAGCTTTTAGTTTTTTTTGATCTTTGTTATTGATTTCTTTGTTTCTATTTCATTTATTTCTGCTCTGACCTTTATGACTTCTTTCCTTCTGCTAACTTTGGGTTTTGTTTGTTCTTCTTTCTCTAGTTCCTTCAGGTGTAAGATTTTTTATTTGAGATTTTTCTTGTTTCTTGAGGTAGGCTTGTATAGCTATAAACTTCCCTCTTAAAACTGCTTTTGCTGCATCCCATAGGTTTTGGATTGTCGTGTTCTCATTGTCGTTTGTCTCTAGGTATTTTTTGGTATCCTCTTTGATTTATTCAGTGATCTCTTGGTTATTTAGTAAGGTATTGTTTAGCCTCCATGTGTTTCTGTTTTTTACGTTTTTTTCCCTGTAATTCATTTCTAATCTCATAGCGTTGTGGTCAGAAAAGATGCTTGATATGATTCCAATTTTCATAAATTTACTGAGGCTTGATTTGTGACCCAAGATGTGATCTATCCTGGAGAATGTTCCATGTGCACTTGAGAAGAAAGTGTAATCTACTGTTTTTGGATGGAATCTCCTATATATATCAATTAAATCTATCTGGTCTATTGTGTCATTTAAACCTTCTGTTTCCTTATTTATTTTCTCTTGTTTTTGTATCCATTCAGCAAGCCTGTGTCTTTTGGTTGGAGCATTTAATCCATTCACATTTAAGGTAATTATCGATATGTATGTTCCTATGACCATTTTCTTAATTGTTTTGGGTTTGTTTTTGTAGGTCCTTTTCTTCTATTGTGTTTCCCACTTAGAGAAGTTCCTTTAGCATTTGTTGTAGAGCTGGTTTGGTGGTGCTGAATCCTCTTAGCTTTTGTTTGTCTGAAAAGCTTTTGATTTCTCTATCGAATGTGAATGAGATCCTTGCCAGGTAGAGTAATCATGGTTGTAGGTTCTTCCCTTTCATCCCTTTAAGTATATCATGCCACTCTCTCCTGGCTTGTAGAGTTTCTGCTGAGAAATAAGCTGTTAACCGTACACGTTCCCTTGTATGTTATTTGTCGTTTTTCCCTTGCTGCTTTCAATATTTTTTCTTTGTCTTTAATTTTTGCCAACTTGATTACTATGTATCTCGGCGTGTTTCACCTTGGGTTTATCTTGTATGGGACCCTCTGTGCTTCCTGTACTTGTGTGGATATTTCCTTTCCCATGCTAGGGAATTTTTCAACTATAATCTCTTCAAATATTTTCTTGGGTCCTTTCTCTCTCTCTCCTCCTTCTGGGACCCCTAT
>NC_041221.1:144413819-144428752 GCF_002837175.3 Physeter macrocephalus | reverse complement strand
TGGAAGGTTGCCTATCTCCACTTCATTTAGTTGTTTTTCTGGGGTTTTATCTTGTTCCTTCATCTGGTACATAGCGCTCTGCCTTTTCATCTTGTCTGTCTTTCTGTGAATGTGGTTTTTGTTCCACAGGCTGCAGGATTGTAGTTCGTCTTGCTTCTGCTGTCTGCCCTCTGGTGGATGTGGCTATCTAAGAGGCTTGTGCAAGTTTCCTGATGGAAGGGACTGGTGGTGGGTAGAGCTGACTGTTGCCTTGGTGGGCAGAGCTCAGTAAAACTTTAATCCGCTTGACTGCTCATGGGTGGGTCTGGGTTCCCTCCCTGTTGGTTGTTTGGCCTGAGGGAACCCAACACTGGAGCCTACCTGGGCTCTTTGGTGGGGCTAATGGCGGACTCTGGGAGGGCTCACGCCAAGGGGTACTTCCTGGAACTTCTTCTGCCAGTGTCCTTGTCCCCAGATATTGTCAAATATTGTCTTCCTACTCATGTTCTCTATTATACATCTCTAGAACTCTGATTAGACATATGTCAAACCTTCTCACTATATTCTCCATGTATAAAATTCTCTTTTATTTTTATCACTTTCTTGTATTTCTAAGCTATATGTATATACCTCTCTCTTTGCTAAATCTTACAGTTTATTAATTATCTCTTCAGCAACATCTGATGTGCTATTTAATCCATACGTTGAGTTTTTAATTTCAAATATTATACACTTTTATGTCTAAAATGTACGTTGTTTCAAAATAACAAAGAACTTTGTTATTTCTCTATTGCCTTTCTTTATGGTCAGGTTCATATCAAACAACCTGTGCACTGAGCTACGTGCTTCATGGGTTGGTCAAATCCTGCACAGGTGTGGTGTTCATTCACTTTCTCCCTTTCCATCTCACAGGGTAACAGAATGCAGAGAAAACCAAAAAAGCTGTACACACTATAAAAAGTAAAAAAAAAAAAAAAAAAGATACAAATGAACTTATTTGTAAAACAGAACAGACTCACAGACTTCAAAAACTAATTTATGGTTATCAAAGGGGAAACGTGGGGGGGATAAACTAGGAGCTTGGGATTAACATACACACACTACTATATATAAAATATATAACCAACAAGGACCTAGTGTATAGCACAGGGAACTCTACTCAACATTCTGCAATAACCTATATGGCAAAAGAATCTGAAAAAGAATGGATATATGTATATGTATAACTGAATCACTTTACTGTGCACCTGAAACTAACACAATATTGTAAATCAACTATACTCCAATATAAAATAAAAAATTAAATTAAAAAAATGTTTATGTTGTTTCTTTTTCACATCTGCTGTGTTATTTGTTAAAATGTGTGGTTTTTTGCTCATTTTCTTCTGGCTTGTCTTACTTGTTTAAACATATTGAATGTAGTTATTATACAATGTCAGAAAATTCCAGTCTATAAAGTCTTTGAGGTTCCCTGTCTACTTTCCATCATTTCAGCTGGCTCTCCCCCATTATGATTTGTACATTTTTGACTGTGAGTTATTTGCTTTGCTAATAATTTTATCTGTAGTAATTCTTTGAGGTCAGGAATAAAGCTGAGTTCCTCTAAAGAGGATTATCCTTTGCTTCTGGCATTTGCCAAGTGTGGGACCACTTTCTTTTAAATTGTTTCACTTTTTTTTAAATGCCAAATATATAGCATGAAAATAGAATGTGAATCCATATACAGGGTGGATTATCGGTAGACATTTTGATACAAATTTTATTCTCTTCTACCCAGTGCCCAAGTTGGTACAGGCAAGTTTCAGTGCTGTTTCCTTCTCCAGTTTACTTCTCAACCATCTATACACTGAGAGGAAGTTTTTGTAGGGGGAAACCTCGGCTTTACTTAGAGGTCTACTGTTAGAATCCTACTTTGATCAGGCTCTAGGCTTTGACTCCTGTTCTCCATGATCCATATAGCTATCAAGGTAAAAGCTCAAGGTCTTCAAGGTTTAGCATAAACCGTGAAGATTAAATCTGGCATTGGCAGTCACACCCGGATATCTGTTTTTATTTTTATTTTTTACTTCTACAGATTCCTTCCTTTCATGTCAGTACAGTAGTCCACTTTAAAAGGGTTGTAAAAGAAATTCATAGACATTTTAGATTTTTCAAATGAGAAGGCTATTTAGGGTAACTAATCCCTATACTGGTTACTGCTAGAAACAAAAATACGCTCTAAGCAAGTTGACATTGAAAATATTCAGAAAAATAATAGTCTCTTTTGTTTTCAAAATCTCCATTAAAAGAATTTCTATGATCTCCCTATGGTAGACTGTCAAAATGGCCAAATTCTTCCCTTCTCTGTATTCACACCATGGAAATCTGATTCTGCAGGTCCTCACACAAAAGGCAAAGTTTATTTCTCCATGATCTTGAATCTGGGTTGGCCATTTGACTTGTTTTGGCCAATGGGACATTAACAAGTATAACACAAGCTGAGGCTTGAAAAGATCTTGTTTACTCAAGTCTGTTCTCTTGTTGAATTTGGAACTCTGAGACCACCATGGAAACGAGTCCAAGCCAGCCTGCTGGAGGATGAGAAGCCAAATGGAGGCACTCAGGTCAACTGCCTGCCAACCACTGCCAGCTGACCCACCATAACATCAT
This sequence comes from Physeter macrocephalus, assembly GCF_002837175.3. NCBI lineage: Eukaryota > Metazoa > Chordata > Mammalia > Artiodactyla > Physeteridae > Physeter > Physeter macrocephalus. The sequence goes on along the minus strand of NC_041221.1, from coordinate 144,426,124 downwards.
GATGAGGCGAGGAGAGATAAGCAGAGCCAGGTCAGATTGGAAGAAGTGCCCAGCCAACCCAGAGAATCATGAGCTAAATAAAAGATTGTTTTAAACTATTAAATTTTGGCTTAAAGCAAAACATAACAAATACAACCTCTTAACAATATAACTGTAGAGTCATGGCTCAAATCTCCTTATAACAATTTTATTCTCATTACTCTTTGCCCTGTTTCAATTGCTGGGGATGTAAAAATGGTCACCCAAGATACTCTTGCAGGTCAACTTGCACTAAAGGGGTATGCCAGTCCTCAACAGAAAATACAAACCACATGAAGTTTTGCCAAGATGGTGGAGTAGAAGGATATGAACTCACCTTCTCTCACAAAAACAACAAAATCATAACTAACTGCTGAACAACTATCAACAACAACAACAACAAAAACACTGGAACCTACCAAAAAGGGTACATCCAAAGACAAAGAAGGAGCTACTGGAGACGGTAGGAGGGGTGCAATTGCAATAAAATCAAATCCCATACCTGCTGGGTGGGTGACCCACATGCTGGAATATAATTATATCAAAGAGGTTCTCCCACAGGAGAGAAAGTTCTGAGCCCCACATCAGGCTCCCCAGCCTGGGGGTCTGGCATCGGGAAGAGGAGCCCTCAGAGCATCTGGCTTTGAAGACCACTGGAGTTTGATCACAGGAATTCCACAGGACTGGGGGACACAGAAAACTCCACTCTTGGAGGGTGCACACAAGGGCTCATGCACACCAGAACCCAGGGGAAAAAGCAGTGACCTCATAGGATCCTGGGCCAAAACTACTTGCCAGTATTGGAGGGTCTCCTGTGGAGGCAGGGGGTGGCTGTGGTTCACTGCAGGGACAGAGACACTGGTGGCAGTAGTTCTGGGGAGTACTCATTGGCATGAGCCCTCCTAGAGGCCACCATTTTCTCACTAAGACCTGGCCCCACCCAACAGCCTTTAGGCTCCAGTGCTGGGACACCTCAGGCTAAACAACAAACAGGGCTGGAAAACAGCCCCATCCATCAGCAGACAGGCTGCCTAAAGTCTTCCTGAGCCCACAGCTTCCCGCTAATCACACCTCTTAACACGGCCCTGCCAAGCAGAGGGACAAGACACAGCTCCACCCACCAGTGGGCAGGCAGCAGTCCCTCCCACCAGGAAGCCTGCACAAGCCTCTTGGACCAGCCTCATCCATCAGGGGGAAGACAGCAGAAGCAAGAAGAATTATAACCCTGCAGCCTGCGGAACAGAAACCGCAACCACAGAAAGCTAGACAAAATTAGATGGCATAGAAATATGTCCCAGATGAAGGAACAAGATGAAGTCACAGAAGAACAACTAAATGAAGTGGAGACAGGCAATATACCCGAAAAAGAATTCAGAGTAATGATGGTAAAGATGATCCAAGATCTTGGAAAAAGAATGGAGGCACAGACTGAGAAGATACAAGAAATGTTTAACAAAGAGCTAGAAGATCTAAAGAACAAACAGAGATGAACAATTCAATAAATGAAATGAAAAACACACTAGAAGGAATCAATAGCAGAATAAATGAGGCAGAAGAATGAATAAGTGATCTGAAAGACAGCATGGTGGAAATCACTGCCATGGAACAGAACAAAGAAAAAAGAATGAAAAGAAATGAGGACAGTCTAAGAAACCTCAGGGACAACATTAAACACACCAACATTTGCATTACAGGGGTCCCAGAAGGAGGAGGAGGAGAGAGAGAGAGAAAGGACCTGAGAAAATACTTGAAGAGATAACAGCCAAAAACTTCCCTAGCATGGGAAAGGAAACAGTTACCCAAGTCCAGGAAATGCAGAGACTCCCAGGCAGGATAATCCAAGGAGGAACACATCAAGACACATAGTAATCAAACGGACAAAAAATAAAGACAGAAAGAAAACATTAAAAGCCACAAGGGAAAAGCAACAAATAACATATAAGGGAATATCCATAAGGTTATCAGCTGATTTTTCAGCAGAAACTCTACAGGTCAGAGGGAGTGGCATGATATACTTAAAATGATGAAAGGGAAAAACCTATAACCAAGAACACTCTACCCAGCAAGGCTCTTGTTCAGCTTTGACAGAGAAATCAAAAGCTTTACAGACAAGCAAAAGCTAAAAGAATTCAGCACCACCAGACCAGCTTTACAACAAATGGTAAAGGAACTTCTCTACGTGGAAAAGAAAAGGCCACACATAAAAATAAGAAAATTATGAATGGAAAAGCTCACTGGTAAAGGCAAACAAATAGTAAAGGTACGAAATCATCTACGCAGATATGATATCAAAACCAGAAATTGTGAGGAGAATACAAATGCAGGATATTGGAAATGCATTTGAAATTAAAAGACCACCAATTGAAAACAATCTTGTACATATATAGACTGCTATATCGAAACCTCATGGTAACCACAAACCGAAAATCTACAGTAGATACACACAGAAAAAGGAAAAAGAATCCAAACACAACATTAAAATTAGTCATCAAATCATAAGAGAAGAGAACAAAAGAGGAAGGGGCGAAAAAAGACCTGCAAAAACAAATCCAAAACAATTAACAAAATAGCAATAAGAACATAGATATTGATAATTACCTTAAATGTAAATGGATTAAATGTTCCAAGCAAAAGACATAGACTGCCTGAATGGATACAAAAACAAGATCTGTTTATATGCTGTCTACAGAAGACCCACGTCAGATCTAGGGACACATACAGACTGAAAGTGAGGGGATGGAAAAAGGTATGCCATGCAAATAGAAATCAAAAGAAAGCTGAAGTAGCAATACTCATATCAGACAAAACAGACTTTAAAATAGACTGCTACAAGAGACAAAGAAGGACACTACATAATGATCAAGGGATCAATCCAAGAAGAAGATATAACAATTGTAAATATATATGTATCCAATATAGGAGCACCTCAATATATAAGGCAAATGTTAGCAGCCGTAAAAGGAGAAATCGACAGTAACACAATGATAGTGGGAGAATTTAACAATCCAGTTACATCAATGGACAGATCATCCAGACAGAATATCAATAAGGAAACACAGGCCTTAAATGACAAATTAGATCAGATGGACTTAACTGATGTTTACAGAACATTCCAACCAAAAGCAGCAGAATACATTTTCTTCTCAAGTGCACATGGAACATTCTCCAGGATAGATCATATCCTGGGCCACAAACCAAGCCTCAGTAAATTTTAAAAAATTGAAATCATGGGCTTCCCTGGTGGCGCAGTGGTTGAGAGTCCGCCTGCTGATGCGAGGGACACAGGTTCGTGCCCTGGTCTGGGAGGATCCCACATGCCGCGGAGCGGCTGGGCCCGTGAGCCATGGCCGCTGAGCCTGCGCGTCCGGAGCCTGTGCTCCGCAGCGGGAGAGGCCACAACAGTGAGAGGCCCACGTACCACAAAAAAAAAAAGAGAAAAGAAAAGAAAAAAAAAAAAGAAAAAAAAATTGAAATCATATCAAGCATCTTTTCTGACTACAACACTATGAGACCAGAAATCAATTACAGGAAAAAATCCTGTAAAAAACACAAACACATGGAGGCTAAACAATATGTTACTAAATACTCAATGGATCACTGAAGAAATCAAAGATGAAATCACAAAATACCTAGGAACAAATGAAAACAAAAACATGATGGTCCAAAACCTACAGGATGCAGCAAAAGCAGTTCTAAGAACGAAGTTTATAGCAATACAATCTTACCTGAGGAAACAAGAAAAATCTCAAAAAAACAACCTAACATCACACCTAAAGCAACTAGACAAAGAAGAACAAACAAAACCCAAAGTTAGCAGAAGGAAATAAGTCATAAAGATCAGAGCAGAAATAAATGAAATAGAGATGAAGAAAACAAAATGAAAGATCAATGAAGCTAAAACTTGTTTCTTTGAAAAGATAAACTAAATGGATAAACCTTTAGACAGACTTATCAAGAAAAAAAGGGAGAGGGCTCAAATTAACAAAGTTACAAATGAAAAAGGAGACATTACAACTGATACCACAGAAATAAAAGTATTGTAAGAGACTACTAGAAACAACCATATTCCAATAAAATGGACAACCTAGAAGAAATGGACAAATTCTTAGAAAGGTACAACCTTCAAAGACTGAACCAGGAAGAAATAGAAAATATGAACAGACCAATCACAAGTACTGAAACTGAAACAGTGATTTAAAAACTTCCAACAAACAAAAGCCCAGGACCAGATGACTTCACAGGTGCATTCCATCAAACATTTGGAGAAGAGTTAACACCAATCCTTCCGAAACTCTTCCAAAAATTTGCAGAGGGAGGAACATTCCCAAGCTTATTCTATGAGGCCACCCTGATAGCAAAACCAGAGAAAGATATCACAAAAAAAGAAAATTACAGGCCAATATCACGGATGAACAGATGCAAAAATCCTCAACAAAATACTAGCAAACTGAATTAACAATACATTAAAAGGATCATACATCATTAAAAGGGATCATACACCTAGATCAACTGGAATTTATTTCAGGGAAGCAAGGATTCTTCAATATTTGCAAATCAATCAGTGTGATAAACCACATTAAGAAACTGAAGGATAAAAACTGTATGATCATCTCAATAGATGCAGAAAAAGCTTATGACAAAATTCAACACCAATTTATGATAAAACCCTCCAGAAAGTGGGCATAGAGGGTACTTAAATCAACATAATAAAGGCCATATATGACAAACCCACGGCTAACATCATTCTCAATGGTGAAAAGCTGAAAGCATTCCCTGTAAAATCAGGAACAAGGCAAGGATGTCCACTCTCACCACTTTTATTCAACATAGTTTTGGAAGTCCTAGCCATGGCAATCAGAGAAGAAAAAGAAATAAAAGGAATCCAAACTGGAAAAGAAGAAGTAAGACTATCACTGTTTGCAGATGACATGATGCTATACCTAGAAAACCCTAAAGATGCTACCAGAAAACTACTAGAGCTCATCAATGAATTTGGTAAAGTTGTGGGATACAAAATTAATACACAGAAATCTCTTGCATTTCTATACACTAACAATGAAAGATCAGAAAGAGAAATTAAGGAAGCACTCCCATTTACCATAGCATCAAAGAGAATAAAATACCCAGGAAAAGACCTACCTTAGGAGGCAAAAGATCTGTACTCTGAAAACTGTAAGATGCTGATGGAAGAAATTGAAGATGACACAAACAGACAGAAAGATATACCATGTTCTTTGATTGAAAGAATCAATACTGTCAAAATGATTATACTACCCAAGGCAATCTACAGATTCAATGCAATCCCTATCAAATTACCAATGGCATTTTTCACAGAACTAGAACAAAAAATTTAAAAATTTATGTGGAAACATGAAAGACCCAGAATAGCCTAAGCAATCCTGAGAAAGAAAAACGGAACTTGAGGAATCAGGCTCCCTGACTTCAGACTATACTGCAAAGCGAAAGTCATCAAAACAGTAAGGTACTGGCACAAAAACAAAAACAATGGAACAGGATAGAAAGCCCACAAATAAACCCACGCACTTATGGTCAATTAATCTATGGCAAAGGAAGCAAGATATACAATGGGGAAAAGACAGTCTCTTCAATAAGTGGTGCTGGAAAAACCGGACAGCTACATGTATAAGAATGAAATTAGGGACTTCCTTCATGGTCCAGTGGGTAAGACTCTACACTCCCAATGCAGCGGGCCCAGGTTCAACCCCTGGTCAGGGAACTAGATCCCACATGCCACAACTAAGTGTTCGCATGCTGCAACTAAAGATTCCACATGGTGCAACTAAAAGATCCTGCATGCCATAACTAAAAGATCCTGCATGCTGCAACTAAGGATCCTGCATGCTGCAATGAAGGTCCCCCATGCTGCAACTAAGACCCAACGCAGCCAAAGAAATAAATAAATTTTTAAAAAGCTTTAAAAAAAGAATTAAATTAGAACATTCTTTAATACCATACACAAACTAAACTCAAAATGGATTAAAGACCTAAATGTGAGACCAGATACTATAAAACTCTTAGAGGAAAACACAGGCAGAAATCTTTGACACATCACAGCAATATCTGTTTTGATCCATCTCCTAGAGTAATGAAATAGAAACAAATATAAACAAATGGGACTTAATTAAACTCAAAAGCTTTTGCACAGCAAAGGAAACAATAAACAAAATGCAAAGATAACCCACAGAATGGGACAAAATATTTGCAAACAATGTGACCGACAAGGGATTAATCTCCAAAATATACAAACGTTTCATGCAGTTCAATATCAAAAAAACAAACAATCCAATCAAAAAATGGGCAGAAGACCTAAATAGACATTTCTCCAAAGAAGACATACAGATGGTCAACATGAAAAGATGCTCAACATTGCTAATTATTAGAGAAATGCAAATCAAAACTGTAATGAGGTGTCACCTCACACCAGTCAGAGTGGCCATCATCAAAAAGTCTACAAACAACAAATGCTGAAGAGGGTGTGGAGAAAAGGAAACCCTTGTACACTGTTGGTGGGAATGTAAATCGGTACAACCACTATAGAGAACAGTATGGAGGTTCCTTAAAAAACTAATAGTAGAGCTACCAAATTATCCAGCAATCCCACTTCTGGGCATATATTTGGAGAAACCCATGGTTCAAAAGGATACATGCACCCCAATGTTCACTGCAGTGCTGTTTACAACAGGCAAGATAAAGCAACCTAAATGTCCATCAATAGAGAAATGGATAAAGAAGATGTGGTACATATATACAATCGAATATTACTCTGCCATTAAAAAAGCAGGAAATAGGGCTTCCCTGGTGGCACAGTGGTTGAGAGTCCACCTGCCGATGCAGGGGACACGGGGCATCCAGAGCCTGTGCTCCACAATGGGAGAGGCCACAACAGTGAGAGGCCCGCGTACTGCAAAAAAAAAAAAAAAAAAAAAAAGCATGAAATAATGCCATTTGCAGCAACATAGATGGACAGAGAAAGACAAATATCACATGATATAGCGTACATGCGAAATCTTAAAAAATGATACAAATGAAATTATTTACAAAACAGAAACAGACTAACAGTCTTAGAAAACAAACTTATGGTTACCAAAGGGGAAAGGTTGGGAGGGAGTGATAAACTGGGAGTTTGTGATTGGCATATATACACACCACTATATTTAAAATAGATAACCAACAAGGACCCACTGTAAAACATAGGGAACTTCAGTCAGTATTCTGTAATGGGGGTGGAGTCAAGATGATGGTGTGGGAAGACGAGGAGTTCACATCTCCCCACAACTAGGGTGCCTGCCGGATGCTGGTGGGGGACCTTGATACCCAAGGAGATGGGAGGAATTCCCAAGCGAACCGGTAGGATGTGGGGGGACTGAGAGGAGAGGAGAAGTGGAGGCCAGACAGGACCAGTGCCCCTGAGGGGTGGCTGAGATGGGGTAGGGGTTCCTATGCCTGGAGGGACCCACAGGGGCTTGGATAAGGGGGGAACATGCCCAGCGTTTCCCCTGCCCTATGGGCGGGGAAGTCTGCCCAGCTCTTGGGCCTGGTCCATCGCCCTCAGAGGCCCCCTCTGGGACGCGTTGGTCCTGGGAGCGTAGGACGGAGGCCAGGGGAGAACAGGAGACGCAGGCAGGAGGGGGCTTCCAGGACCAAAGGGGCAGGAGAGGAGCAGAGGGCATTTGCCCCACCCACTCAGGCCCAGGAAGCCTGCTGGGCTCCCAGGTGGGGTCCCCTGCCCTCTGAGACCAGAGGCACAAGGCACGCCTGGGCCCCTTCTGTTCCACTGAGCCTAAGCCCCCCCCGCCCCAGGGCCTTTTCCAGCCCTGTGGGTCCTAAGCATAGGTCCCACCCACTGCCCAAACCCCACCTCTGCTTAGGTCCCGCCCTCCACAGCCAAGGCCTTTTCCCCCATTTTTTTTTCTTTTTCTTTTTCTTTTCCTTCCTCCTCTTTTTTACTACTGTCATATTGTTGTACATTCTGGTTATTGATTCATCTATATTTTTATTTTTATATTCTTTCTAACATACCTGTTAGTTTCCCAGTCTAATTTTATTTTTTGCTTTGTTATTGTCCTTTTTTTTATTGCCACCCCACATGGCTTGCTGGATCTTGGTTCACTAGCCGGGGGTCAGGCCGAAGCTCCTGCAGTGGGAGCTCCAAGTCCAAACCACTGGACTAACAGACAACCTCAGACCCCAGGGAATAGTCATCAGAGTGAGGTCTCATGGAGGTCCTCACCTCAGCACCAAGACCCAGCTCTACCAAACAGCCTACAAACTCCAGTGTTGGAAGCCTCAGGCCAAACAACCAGTAAGACAGGAATGCAATCCCACTCATAAAAAAAAAAAAAAAAAAAAAGAGAGACGGCAAAAAAATATGTCACATGAAGGAGCAAGGTAAAAACCTATAAGACAAATAAATGAAGAGGAAATAGGCAATGTACCTGAAAAAGAATTCACAGTAATGATAGTAAATATGATCCAGAATCTCAGAAATAGAATGGAGGCACGGATTGAGAAAATACAAGAAATGTTTATCAAAGATCTAGAACTAAAGAACAAACTAACAGAGATGAACAACACAATAACTGAAGCAAAAAATACACTAGAAGGAATCAATAAAAGAATAACTGAGGCAGAAGAATGAATAAACGAGCTGGAAGACAAAATGGTGGAAATAACTGCCAAGGAGCAGAATAAAGAAAAAAAGAATGAAAAGATTGAAGACACTCTCAGAGACCTCTGGGACAATACTAAACGCACCAACATTTGAATTACAGGGGTCCCAGAAGAAGAAGAGGAAAAGAAAGGGTCTGAGAAAATATTTGAAGAGATTATAGTGGAAAACTTCCCTAACATGAGAAAGGAAATAGTCACACAAGTCCAGGAAGCACAGAGAGTCCCATACAGACAAACCCTAGGAGAAACCAACCAAGTCACATATTGATCAAACTAACAAAAATTAAATTCAAAGAAAAAATATTAAAAGCAGCAATGGAAAAACAAAAAATAACATACAAAGGAATCCCCATAAGGTTATCAGCTGATTTTTCAGTAGAAACTCTGCAGGCCAGAAGGGAGTGGCAAGATATACTTAAAGTGATGAAAGAGAAAAACGTACAACCAAGATTACTCTACCCAGCATGGATCTCATTCAGATTTGATGGAGAAATCAAAAGCTTTTCAGACAGGCCAAAGCTAAGAGAATTCAGCACCACCAAACCAGCTTTACAACAAATGCTAAAGAAACTTCTTTAGGCAGGAAACACAAGAGAAGAAAAAGGAGCAAGGTAAAAAACAAATAAAAACAAACCCAAAACAATTAAGAAAATACGTATCGATAATAACCTTGAATGAAAATGGATTAAATGCCCCAACCAAAAGACACACACTGGCTGAATGGATACAAAAACAAGACCCATATATATATGATGTCTACAAGAGACCCATTTCAGACCTAGGGACACCTAAAGACTGAAACTGAAGGGATGGAAAAAGATACTCCATGCAAGTGGAAATCAAAAGAAAGCTGGAGCAGCAATACTCATATCAGATAAAACAGACTTTAAAATAAAGATTGTTACAAGAGATAAGGAGGGACACTACATAATGATCAAGGGAGCAATCCAAGAAGATGTAACAACTATAAATGTTTATGCACCCAACAGAGGAGCACCTCAATACATAAGGCAAATGCTAACAACCATGAAAGGAGAAATTGACAGTAACACAATAATAGTAGGGGATTTAACATCCCACTTACACCAATGGACAGACCATCCAAACAGAAAATAAATAAGGAAACACAAGCTTTAATTGACACAACAGACCAGATAGATTTAATTGATATTTATAGAACATTCCACCCGAAAGTGGCAGAATACACTTTCTTCCCAGGTGCACACAGAACATTCTCCAGGATAGATGACATCTTGGGTCACAAATCAAGCCTCGGAAAATGTAAGAAAATTGAAATCGTATCAGGCATCTTTTCTGACCACAATGCTAAGATACTGGAAATTAACTACAGGAAAAAGACTGTAAAAAACACAAATACATGGTGGCTAAACAGCACACTACTAAATAACCAAGAGATCACTGAAGAAATCAAAGAAATCAAAAAATACCTAGAAACAAATGACAACGAAAACACGATGACCCAAAACCTATGGGACACAGCAAAAGCAGTTCCAAGATAGAAGTTTGTAGCAATTCAATCTCACCTCAAGAAACAAGGAAAACCTCAAATAAACAATCTAACCCTACATCTAAAGCAACTAGAGAAAGAAGAACGAAGAAAACCCAAAGTCAGTAGAAGGAAAGAAATCATAAAGATCAGAGCAGAAATAAATGAAATAGAAATGAAGAAAACAATAGCAAAGATCAGTAAAACTAAAAGCTGGTTCTTTGAGAAGATAAACAAAATTGATAAACTGTTAGCTAGCTTCATCAAGAAAGGGAGAGGATGCAAATCAATAAAATTAGAAATGCAAAAGGTGAAAGCACAAATGACATCGCAGAAATACAAAGGATTATAAGAGACTACTACAAACAACTATATGCCAATAAAATGGACAACCACGAAGAAATGGACAAATTCTTGGAAAGGTACAATTTTCCAAGACTGAACCTGGAAAAATTAGAAAATATAAACAGACCTATCCCAAGTAATGAAATTGCAACTGTAATTAAAAATCTTCCAACAAACAGAAGTCCAGGACCAGATGGCTTCACAGGCGAATTCTATCAAACATTTACGGAAGATCTGACACCAATTCTTCTCAAACTCTTCCAAAAAACTACAGAGGGAGAAACACTACCAAATTCATTCTACAAAGCCACCATCACACTGATACCAAAACCAGACAAAGATATCACAAAAAAAGAAAATTATGGACCAATATCACTGATGAACATTGATGCAAAAATCCTCAAAAAATACTAGCAAACAGAATCCAACAACATATTAAAAGGATCATACACTATGATCAAGTGAGATTTATCCCAGGGATGCAAGGATTCTTCAACATATGTAAATCAATCAATGTGATATACCATATTAACAAATTAAGGAATAAAAACCATATGATCATCTCAATAGATGCAGAAAAAGCTTTTGACAAATTTCAACACCCATTTATGGTAAAAACTCTCTAGAAAACGGGCATAGAGGGAACCTACCGCAACATAATAAAGACCATATATGACAAACCCACAGCAAACATAATAGTCAGTGATGAAAAAGTGAAAGCATTTCCACTAGGATCAGGAACAAGGGAAGGATGTCCACCATCACCACTCTTATTCAACATAGTTTTGGAAGCCCTAGCCACAGCAATCAAAGAAGAAAAAGAAATAAAAGGAATACAAATTGGAAAGGAAGATGTAAAACTGTCACTGTTTGCAGATGACATGAGACTATACATAGAAAATCCTAAAGATGCCACCAGAAAACTACTAGAACTAATCAGTGAATTTGGTAAGGTTGCAGGACACAAAATTAATGCACAGAAATCTCTGGCATTCCTATACACTAACAACGAAAAATCAGAAAGAGAAATTAAGGAAACAATCCCACTTACCATCGCAACAAAAGGAATAAAATAACTAGGAATAAACCTACCTAAGGAGGCGAAAGATTTGTACTCAGAAAACTATAAAACACTGATGAAAGGAATCAAAGATGACATAAACAGATGCAGAAATATACCATGTTCTTGGATTGGAAGAATCAACACTGTGAAAATGACTATACTGCCCAAAGCAATCTACAGATTCAGTGCAATCCCTATCAAACTACCAATGGCATTCTTCACAGAATTAGAACAAAAAATGTTACAATTCGTATGGAAACATAAAAGACCCCGAATAGCTGAAGCAATCTTGAGAAAGAAAATCAGAGCTGGAGGAATCAGGCTCCCCGACTTCAAACTATACCACAAAGCTATAGTAATCAAGACAGTATGGTACTGGCACAAAAACAGAAATATAGGTCAATGGAACAGGATAGAAAGTCCAGAGATAAACCCACGTACATATAGTCACCCAGTTTACAAAAAAGGAGGCAAGAACATACAATGGAGAAAAGACAGCCTCTTCAATAAGTGGTGCTGGGAAAACTGGACAGCTACATGTAGAAGAATGAAATTAGAACACTACCTAACACCATACACAAAAATAAACTCCAAATGGATTAAAGACCTAAATGTAAGACTGGACACTACAAAACTCTTAGAGGAAAACACAGGAAAAACACTCTTTGACATAAACCACAG
>NC_041221.1:144406438-144411453 GCF_002837175.3 Physeter macrocephalus | reverse complement strand
GAAGCAACCAATTGTCAATAAAGATGTATTAAAAAATATATTCTGTAATAACCTAAATGGGAAAAGAATTTGAAAAAGAGTAGATATATGTATATGTAGAACTGAATCACTTTGCTGTCCACCTTTGCTGTAACACAACATTGTAAATCAACTATACTCCAATATAAAATAAAAATTTAAAAAATAAAATGAAATAAAAACCACACAATTAAAATATACCTCATATAAGCTTCTATAAATAAATTAGGGAATATGAATATGAGATTTATTTGCTCAGTGAAGAGTCCAGTTAGATCCTGGGGAAGGAAATTTGCAACTTTAATGATGGCAGAGGAAGTCAATCTCAGATACATGAGGCTGAGGTTTAGTGGCAGAAACTAAAATGAACAGATCTGGGAGTTTCAGTTGACCTTAAATTCAATATACATCAGTGGTGTGAAGTGGCTTCTCGGGAAGTTCATTTAAATATCAGTCACATTAAAGAAATGTAGTCCTTGCTGTATTTGGCAGACCTTGAGAAGTATGGTCTGTTTTGGGCAGTAGGCTTTAGGAATGATAGTGACAAACCTGAACGGATCAAGGAAGACTTCAGGATGATTATACAAGTTGGAATCATTTCAGATGAGGCCCAGTTTAAGGACCTGCAATATAACTGTGTATGTGAGGCAGACCTGGCTACAAGTATGTAAAGGGCAGCCACCGGGAAAAGCAACCACAAAGAACTCATCAAACCCCATGAGGACAAATCTAAAACCAACAAGTGCAAGTTAAAGGTTTGAGGTCAAACATTTTCTAAACTCACAGAGCAATCCAACATCAGAATGGATTCTCTGTGGAACAGGAAGCCTGGAAGAAAAGTTCAAGAAGTGGAGGCTGGAGTGGCATTAGACAGGGACACTGGGGAAGGAGTGTTGCCCTGTTTGGTCCAGAGGGCTCTCCGGGCTCCTTCAGCCGAGTCCCTCTTTTCCTGCTGCTAGTGAGCCTTCTTCCTTTGGGAATGCTTAGCTGGGCTGAGCTAAGGTTTTATAAATTAGCCATGGGTAAGCTGTCACAATCAGAGGTAACGCAGCGTCCATCTGCTCCCAAATTACAAACCTTACTGGAGTCAAGACGTACCTTCTCCCTTGTTAAACCTAACCTCTGAGGATTGTCACACTCATGTCAGAGCCATGCCAAATTTTAGCCGTGACAGCTTGCTCTTTCATTGGCTCTCAAATTGATTTATAGGCACAAGCCAGTAGTCTTTTCAGATGTGTAAGATAAGCTTGCAGGATTGCCTTTTTCCTTCTGGGTCAGTGCTTCCACTCTGGGGTCACCAGTCTCCCTTGCTACCCCCGTATCCCACTGCTTCCCTCACTCTACCCTCCCTCTTCACGCCATGCTGCTGAAGGGAGAATTCTCATTACTGGCTCAAGGAAGGTCATTTTAGGCCTTTGTAGGTATCTCAATTGCCTGTGTCTGTTCTGCCTGCCCCATGGCATGTCCTGGGGTGAGAGCATGGCGAGGAATCTGAGAAGGGTGTTGGGAGATTGGGCCTCCTACCTTGACAGGTGAAGCATCTGATGTGGAAATGGTTATTGTGGACGCGAACCACCTCCCCTTTGCAGGTGTCTCCACATCGATAGCACTGGATGACACTGGAGCTGCCCCGGGGATTGTAAGGATTCTGCTGATAAGGAACTGTAAAGAGAAACAAAGAGGTCACCATCCAGAAGGTCCTTATTCTTTAAAAAGTCTGCCATAAGACATGATTATAATCTTTTTTTTTTTTTTGTGGTACGCGGGCCTCTCACTGCTGTGGCCTCTCCCGTTGCGGAGCACAGGCTCCGATGCACAGGCTCAGTGGCCATGGCTCACGGGCCCAGCCACTCTGTGGCATGTGGGATCTTCCTGGACCGGGGCACGAACCCGTGTTCCCTGCATCGGCAGGCGGACTCTCAACCACTGCGCCACCAGGGAAGCCCGATTATAATCTTAACTGGCAGAAAAAGCAGAAAGGGTGAAAATGATCAGCAAAATACCTTCAATACATCATCAGGCTGAGTATGCCAAGCTAAGACATCTTTAGAAGGTGAGTGGCATTAAGATATGAGTCCATAAATCTCCTTAAGTAGGCAGAGACTTATGAGTGAGCACAACCTTTTCTTGCAATAATGGGGGCCAGATTCACAAATGAAGAAAAATAAAAGAGGAAGTTGAGTATTTCAAGGTAAATGATGCAGAAATACTATTTTTTGGGAGATCTCTGGATCAATACCAGGCCCCAAACAAAGGGAATTTAGGTCTTGCCATTGACTCCTGGGTCTCAAGGAAATGGGTGGCTGACTCTGCCTCCAAATGGCCTTTTTGTTGAGCAAGATACAGCCCCACTCTACACCTCAGTTTATACATCTATAAAATGAGGATGGACAATGGTAGCTGACTTTCTATAAAGGCATGAAGAGAGGCACTCTAGTTGGAAGGGAGTTGATGAAGCGAGTCACCTTACAACTGCCTTTGAACAGCACTTTCCATAACATTGAGAAAATGTCACATGTGTATAGTTAAGAAGAAAGAGCTGGTGGAGACTATGAAGGGGCTGAAGTCACTGGGATTGCAGGGCTATGGTCAGCATTTGATGATGCTGTAGACCTATACTTGCCTTTTGAGGCTACTGATCTCTTGCTTAGATTTTCTCATGGCTACTTTTCTAGATTTCCTTTCCCTGAAATATACTTTGCTTGACCATCCTATAATCTGGTCATCTAGCATTTAATAATAGTAGGCACCTGCCTAGAACATAAAATTCCAGGGTTGGAAGGGATATTAATAGCTGTCTGGTCCAACCTCATTATATATAAACTGTTGAGATAACTTTGCCAGTGAGGAACCCAATCTTCTCTCTTGGAGGAAGTCCCTAGGGGCCCCAGGGAGAGAACCACTCAATTCCTCAATTTTTACTCAAGGCTGTAGCAATAGTCCACAAACTTCTGCTCATACCCTATTAGGATAAGGCTCACTTTTGTCCTAACTATAAGGATGACCACTTGATTGGAGGGGAATTGGTGTCTAGCATTTAGACATGTAGACTTACTGGCTAAACTCTGAATAAGCATAATATAAGTAAACCTGGACTCACAGAAACCTTGAACTGCCGAGGAACCTAGAGGTCACCTAGTTCAAGGGTTCTTGACCTAGTGTGGTAGTTGTTGCGTCTGTTCACTGAAATTTCAATCTTTTATTCTTGGCACGTGGTGTCTTGCTTGGCAATGAAATGTGAATGGAAATTGTGTGTCACTTCCAACTGGAAGCCCTAGGAGCCAGTATGGTATCTGCCATATTGCCTTTCCATAGCCCAGCAGCCAGTGATACCCCCAGATGGTGTGCAGGATGCATTAGCTTGGATCCCTGGCTGAGAAGTCCTGCAGCAGAGCTCTAAGCTAACCCAGGATGAACATCTATCATGAGCCAGGAGGAATATTTGATGGCGTATCTTCTAAGATTTTTTGTTACTGGAGCATACCTGACTGATACACCTGATATCTAATATTTCTCTCTAACGAAATAAAATTTGGTGTTACATACATTATCCTACAGCTTTTTTCAGATTCTCAAAGATGATCTCCATGCTGAGCTCATCCACCCTCCTCCTTTTAAAGTCAAGGAACAGGAAAGCAGGACTTTCAATTACCTCCCACATCTTGAATCATAAGAGCACAGTAGGGCAAAGAGCTGGTTGCTTAGCCCTGAAACTACTATTGCTGACAACTTTGCTATCCGAGGTGGGAGAATAATACCTTTCTTACAGTCTCTCTCTCAAGGAGTTCATGCCCCTTATTTAACTCTTTTTTTTTTCTGTCTTAAATTTAAGACAAAAGTTAAATGAGTTAGCTAGTTAACTGAAATATTAATTAACTCAGTAAATGGGTTAATACATGTAAAGCATTTCAAAACGTGCATGAAGTGCTCCACACATGTATCCAGTGCTCCACTGGTATCATGACCATCACATCCTCCCCAGAGCTCAGAGCAATCTTTCTCCACCCCCAGAATGTCCACAAACATTCTCCTTAGTCCTGTCTCCCTTGCTTCTTTTTCTGATTCCTGCTTAATGTCCCCTGGAATATACTTCACTCTCCCGTCTCCCCCCTCCCCCCAATTTTGGAGAAAAATATAGATTCTATTTATATGAGCAGTGTAATGATCTACTACTGCTAAGGGAAACAAAGCCGTGAGCCTGAAAATAAAATAGGAATAGTATAATCATCACCATCAATAATGAGAGCTCTTGAAAGTATCCAAAGTCCCTGAAGAATCACTACGCAAACTTTCAGCTACCTCTTCTAATTGATCCCACCTTATTGCTCAAGAACCAGCAAGATCAATTAAATTTTTCATAATCTGATTTTCTGGGGAGATGGATTAGTGATCATGGTTTTCAGTCAAAACTCAATCTTTGAACCATTCAAATAAAAAGCCATAAAATCAGAGTGAGGGGATGGATTGGGAAAACAGACATTCTGGGGCACAGTACCCATGGGCTCCCAGCCCTAACTCTACTGCTTCCTTCAGGATGAGGGCGCTGTTATGGTGATGCAGACTGTGACCAGAGTCCACAAATGTCTGACGTTTATAAATAGCCCCATAAACAGAAATGCATGCATCGTTGGTGTGAGTTCTTCCAGATTGCTGATGTAAGCCGTGACTATAAAAGGTCAGCGGTGTAGCATGATTTGAGCTTACAGACATGTGAAGACCCTTCCTTATCCAGACAGTGCCAATAGGAACTCTGGACATCAAGGGAAGCTCCACTGAGATATGCCACATCTGCTCTTGTCCTGGAAGCCACCTCATTTCCAATAAGATTTTGTTTTCTCAGTTAAGTCAGCAACTTAATCTAACCTTATTGTGTGTGTGTATGGGGGGGTGGTGTGGTGATATCTCTTCCCTCCAATCTATAACACCCTCTGAAACTCTAAAATTTTTTTTTTTTTTGCGGTACGCGGGCCTCTCACTGTTGTGGCCTCTCCCGCTGT
>NC_041221.1:144365712-144406418 GCF_002837175.3 Physeter macrocephalus | reverse complement strand
TGTGGAGCACAGGCTCCGGACGCGCAGGCTCAGCGGCCATGGCTCACGGGCCCAGCCGCTCCGCGGCATGTGGGATCTTCCCTGACCGGGGCACGAACCCGTGTCCCCTGCATCGGCAGGCGGACTCTCAACCACTGCGCCACCAGGGAAGCCCCGAAACTCTAAAATTTTATTGTTGATTTTCTGCTGGTTATTATTTCCATTAATTTTTATCTCAAAGTACTAAAATTCAGTCATGTGATTTACAATACTTATCTATGGGCAATTGTCTTTTGAATTCCAAATTGACTTATACATGAAGTTTTAGACTGCTTTGTGTTAGGAACTGCCTATCCTTGAGAGCAACATTTGAAAGCAGGACATTAGTTCTTCAAAGCCTCAAAGGACATTAGCTCTTCTCACTTGTGAAATAATCCATGAAGTTACCAAGTTTAGACATATGGGTCATGTGCTATATTTCTAAAACGCATGCAAGGAACCTCTGGTTTCTGTTTTATGTTAGTTGGCCAAAAAGTGTACCCAGGAGAGTCATTCCCAGTTACTAGTCCTTAAGCGGTGATGTCCAATAGAATTTTCTGAGATATGGAAATGTTCTATATCTACGCTGTCCAATATAATAATCACTAGCCATATGTGGCTATCGGGCACTTGAAATGTGGCTAGTGTGACTGAGCTACTGAATTTTTAATTTAATTTTAATTAACATAAATTTACATTGCAATAGCCACATGTGACTAGTTGTTGCCATAGTGGACACGATAGCCTTATAGTTTCACAAATGGAACTCGCATTAAGAATGAAGAAATTAAACTTGGTTGAATCCTATTTATACAAAAATAACATGTATGAATTAATTTGGGAATACCACCTCAGACTTAAGTTATTCCTTTTTATCCCTGAAGAGTTTTAAAATTGTATTTAAAAATAATTTGCAGGGCTTCCCTGGTGGTGCAGTGGTTGAGAGTCCGCCTGCCGATGCAGGGGACACGGGTTCGTGCCCTGGTCCAGGAGGATCCCACGTGCCGCAGAGCGGCTGGGCCTGTGACCCATGGCCGCTGAGCCTGCGCATCCGGAGCCTGTGCTCCACAGCGGGAGAGGCCACAACAGTGAGAGGCCCGCGTACCGCAAAAAAAAAAAAAAAAAAAAAAAATTTGCAATAAGAACCAGTTACACACACATTCACCCATCCTGAATTTGATGTGGAGACAAAAGGTTCTGCGCAGTGAGATAAATAATGATTGTTTTTTAAAAGGACAATTTTTCAGGCACTGTAAGACTGAACAATCTTAACCTTTCCAAGAATAAAAGCAAGATAATCAGTTGGCAATGGCTGTCAGTATACTTTTTTAAAATAACTTTATTTATTTATTCATTTATTTAATTTTTGGCTGCACTGGGTCTTCCCTGCTGCACGCGGGCTTTCTCTAGTTGTTGAGAGTGGGGGCTACTCTTCGTTGCAGTGCGCGGGCTTCTTATTGTGGTGGCTTCTCTTGTTGTGGAGCATGGGCTCTAGGCACGCAGGCTTCAGTAGTTGTGGCATGTGGGCTCCATAGCTGCGGCTCGCGGGCTCTAGAGTGCAGGCTCAGTAGTTGTGGCGCACGGGCCTAGTTGCTCCGTGGCATGTGGGATCTTCCTGGACCAGGGCTTGAACCCATGTCCCCTGCATTGGCAGGCGGATTCTTAACCACTGCGCCACCAGGGAAGCCCCCAGTACAATTTTTTAAGAAAGAAAATCAGCTGGTCAATGACTATGAGATTAAAAATTAAGGGTCTGAAACATTAAGTATTCTTCTATATGCTTACCAAATCTTTAGTGTTCTAAAGATGAGAAAATACATCTTAATTCCACAACTAAATTTGCAAGTAAAGCTCTTCCCCAAATGTTACCAAGATAATTTAAAACTGCTGGAACAAAACAACATATCGGAAGGGGAGGGGTGACTGGCCCTTCTGAAGTTAAAAGGAGCACGAGAGTTGAACATAGCAGGAAACAAATTCAGCATCCAGTTCCTCTACCTGGCCCTTCCTCTCTTCCTCTGTCGTTCCTCATCTTGTGTTTCTCTCTCTGATAGGTAGTGCTGGGGGTAACCTGGGTTCCAATTCCCTCTCTGCAGTCACCTAGTTTTATACAGGATTGGGCAAATCCTGTAACTTCTCTGGCCTCAATTCGTCCTTATTCACCAAGGAGATTGGACAAAATGATTTATAAAATTTCCTCCAATTGAAAACTGGTTCTGTCTCTGTGTGTCCTTTGCTGTACATCTTTCTTTCCCTCCACCCTTTCTTTTCTCCATTAACTTTCTCCCGCTTTTAAACTAGAGTGTGCTGTATCTTATCAGATTTATTAGTCTCTCTTAAAAGCAGATAATGGCATGATTCTTCTCTCATAAACAATGCAACCTAAGTAACGTTCTCTTTACTGATATAATGCCTGCACAATTTTTTTTCCTCTTCTGAGGGTCACTTAACCTTGTAGATAAAAATGTGCCCACATTCTAATTGAGTCGTCTTTATAAAATAGTCTTTAAAAGGTAGAAGCACCTATGCAAGGCTGGGGTATAATTAAAAGAGTGACAGAACTGATGTGGAGACAGTATAACAACTGTGAATAACTGGCTGGAAGTGTAATAAAAACAGTGGAGCTTCTGTCTGAACAGTGAAACATCAAGCAGAGAATCAACCGGTTCAGCAATGAGCTCGCAACAGCCTGGGGCCCAGGAAAACAATCGGGTACAGCAGCTGTCACATGCCGCCAGCTCCCAGAGTACCCTTAGTGTGTTCATAGGTATTCGCTAAAGACCCAGGAGGAGACTCAAGTGAGGAACCAGGCATTTCACAGGTAGAAAGCTATCCGCCTGAAAGGTTAGGGTGGGGTCTGGCTATAAGAGTTACCTGGTAGTTCAGAAACAGGCCCTTCAATTTGATTTTGGAGTTGAATCAGAACACACGGCACTGATCCTGTTTCCTGTGTAAGACCACAGAGATGTGGGATCCCTGTGTGGGAAGCGGTGTGAAGAAGCTCAACGGCACAGAGGCCAAGGGTGTGGATGCTGGAGTCAGGAGGGCTGCGTTTGTGTCGCAGCCCTGACACTTGGCCAAGTTATGTGAGACCAGTCTTAGTTTGCTCATCTCTAGAGTGGGAATAACTCCGGTCATTTGTGAGTATTAAATTACCTAAGCAATATAAAAGTGTTTAGTACACTGCTTGGCATGTCACTTGGGCTCCATAAGTAAAAGCAATAATTAATATTAAAGAATCTTCAAAGCTATGTACCCCTACCTCCTACTCAATGCAAGAGTTCTTTCTAAATTACTACCCCTACCAGCTTGCCACTGAGCTTTGCTTGAACATTGTCAAATCCATTTTTGGACCAGTCCAGCTTGGGCAAAGGTTTTCTGGTTTTCTCTCCCTGCTGTCAAGAAAAATGCCCTTGGCTGCAGCCCATTCCACCAAAAGCAGCCTCCTTTTTTCTCCCTAATCTCCAAACTCTCTCTGTTTATAGGTTTGAGCTGCAGAAGTGGGTGGCTGACATGCTTTTGATATATCCTGCAGAGGAATGTGTGAATTGGGTGTTTCCCGTTGTGGGAATGAGAGGCTATGATCTATGTTTTCCTGGGGTGATGTGTTTTGGGCACATCTGCTGTTTCCAGGGGATGTGTTAGCGTGCTTGTTGTCTGTGCATACTTTGAGTGAGTAATTTGTTTTCTGAAAACTCTGATAGGGAGACGGTGAGAGCTGCTTTTGGTAACCCCGAAGGGTCACGCATGTGTCATCTCATTGTGTCATTACATCTATGTTCCTCATGTGAATACCTGGAACCAGACTCTTAGAGCTGAGGTTTAACATTACAACAGGTGGGCTGGGGGGTCAGTGTTCCAAGATGCAGAAGCATAGGAGGGAGTTTGGAATGGAAGACATGCATGAAGAAACTAGAGGGGTAAATGCATAAGGGAAAGTCTGGGAGGAGAATAACAGATAATATTTAGGGAGTGGTTATTCCATTAGGAACTGTGCTCAGCAATTCACATGTCATCTTACTGAGTTTTCATAATTCAGAAGGAGCTATTATTATTATCTTTATTTTTCAGATGAGGAAATGGAGACCCAGAAAACTGAGGTCATTTGTCCAAGTTTACACGGTTAGTAAACGGCAGAGGCAGGATCTGGACTCAGGAAGTCTGACTCTAGAACCCGTGTTCTCACCGCTAAGCCCTACTGCCTGCCATGCAGAAGAGCCAACAGTGGCTACCTCTGGGGAGGAAGTAGGCTCTGGGGCGGGGTGTGCAAAAAGGGTATCTAATTTTTTTCCCTCAACAGTAATCATCCATTGCCCAGTTGAAAAAAAATATATATATACACACACACACACACACACACACGAATTTTACAAAGATTTAAGAATAATGATGGAGGGTACTAGCATACAGACCAGGAAACTGGGAACAGTAAATCAGCCTCTCTGGCAGACGATGAGGAAACTGTGATGCTGCCCCGGGGCCAGGGGATATCAGCCTTGAGCGGCTTCCTGGCATGGGCAGGGACAGCCTGACAGGTGGGCATCTGGGTGCCCTGAGACAGGCAGGCTCTGCAGGTGCTGGCAGCTGCAGCAGAGCAGATGCAGTGCTCTCTGGGAACCTCACAGATGGCCCCAGCCTGGTCACAGTTTTCCATGTCAGCAGGTCAGTAAAACAGTCTGTCACCCCAAGACGATGTTGTAAAACCTTTGCTGCAACAGAAACTCCTCCATAGCCTCCCTATGCCAGGCTCCACAGCGTGTACCATGGTCATGGCATGCAGCTGGCAACACGGCTCGTGCCGCCTTCCTCAGCAACGTGTTGTCAGGACATGTGTCAGAACTGCATGCTCTTGGCCAGACAGACTGCTCTTGCTTAACAGCCAGCTGCCATGCTACAGCTACAGCAGAGAGGACCTGGGCTAGACCCAGATGGCCTTCCCCAGGGTGAGCATCATGGTCCAGGAAATCTGAGCTGAGGTCCACAAAGGGATTGAAGTATTTCTCACTTGTTAGTGAAGTCACTTGATAAAATGAGAACTGCATACTCGTTACTCATTTTGCAAATTCAGAAAGTCGACCCAGGTGTAATGTCATAGAATTAACTTTTCACTTTTTTCTATATTAATCTCATTGTAAAAAACTCAAAACTGTACACTTCCAATTGAATTCAATCAAACACTTTAAGATAAAACAAACTCATTTCTTTCTCATAACTCAACTTGGTTCCTATTTCAAGACAAGCAGAAACTAAGTTTTGGTGAGTTTGCCCCTCTGCTCCCCCACCCCGTCCTGTTCACTGGGGCTGCGTCCCCGC
Source organism: Physeter macrocephalus (assembly GCF_002837175.3). Classification (NCBI taxonomy): domain Eukaryota; kingdom Metazoa; phylum Chordata; class Mammalia; order Artiodactyla; family Physeteridae; genus Physeter; species Physeter macrocephalus. Next base: position 144,401,087 of record NC_041221.1, on the reverse strand, counting down.
CTTGGCTCAGAGGGCAGGTGCACAGGGCCTCTTTCTAAGGACTCAATGAGAGCCGTGTTCTCACTTCGTTGAGATTCTCCTCCCCACCTGTGAGCCAGGCAATCAAGTTTGTTAGCTGTGAGTAAAGGAGCCCTTTCTGCCCTCCCTAATTGATGGTTTCTCTAGAACATTTAACTTTGAAATAAATCCTTCCTGTTCTAAGGGCACAGACGTCTGAAATCCAAAAGCCAGGAAGCGACCCCTTTTGTCTCTGCTTTCTGCTGCCCATCCAGGCCCTGAGGCCTCGCCCCCTGAAGAGAGGGAAGGCTCAGGAGGGCTGGGAGAGGGAAATGCCAGTTAATATTTCAAAACTATCATCTTGGACTTCCCTGGTGGCGCAGTGGTTGGGAGTTCACCTGCCGATGCAGGGGACACGGGTTCGTGCCTCGGTCCGGGAAGATCCCACATGCCGCGGAGAGGCTGGGACCGTGAGCCATGGCCGCTGAGCCTGCGCGTCCGGAGCCTGTGCTCCGCAACGGGAGAGGCCACAGCGGTGAGAGGCCCGAGTACCGCAAAAAAAACAAAAACAAAAAACCTATCATCTTGCTACACTTGGTCATGGGGTTTTAGGAATATAATATACAGAGCTGTGTAAGAATGACTGAGGAATAGACAAGATTTGATGGAGAAAGGGAAAAATCCCAAGGTGTCTGCCAGCCTTGGCATTTTTCCCACTTTGGAGTGGCTCCTGTCAATTAACACCAATTCTCTTGTCACTGCTTACTCTGTCCCTCGATACCTTTACCAAGCCCCCAGTCAGAGACTCTGAGAGCTGTAAAAAATAGCTAACAGCTAACACGAATGAGGCAATTACTATGTGCCAGGCCCTGTGCTTCCTACCTACCATCTCATTTAATTCTCACAACCACTCCATGAGACAGACGCCATATGATCTATTTTATATATTTTGTATTTTATCTATGGGGAATCTGAGGCACAGAGAGGTTAATTAATCTGCCTGAAGTCATACCACATGTACACGTTAGATGCCTAAACAGGCATCAGTAGGACTAGGAGAGGCTCAGTTTTCTCTCCTCTCCTCGGGGCATCCCCAGCAGGGTATCCTTTGCTCAGCATCTCCTGAGGAAAAGGAGACCTGGCCAGGCATCCCTAACAGGGAGAACGGCGCTGCCCCACACTGAGGCCTGTGGCACCCTTTCCACCTTTTCCTTATCTGAAAAATACTATTTGGGTTTCGTCTGGGGTCCTGGAAACCATGTTGGAAACAGAGGAACTTCAGGAAGCCAGCAATTGTCTTTGTGCTTTGAGTGACTCAGTCCCTTGGCCTCTGGGCCAGAGGTTTTAATACTTATACAACGTTTGCTTCCTGAGACTCTGGCAGGCCATCAATCTCTGATATGTTGTGGGGAAATCCAAGGAATAGCAGCTGTCACCCGGGTTCCCCTTAACTTACAGATTTTCCGTATCAGAGCAGAGAGCATGTAGAAAACATCTGTATGTCCAGAGGTTTCCCTCCTCTTTTTTTCAAAGCTATGAACCCTTTATTGAAATGATGAGATGGCCTCTAGGTTACACGGATTCCATTGCAAACCATGCTTGGAATGCAAACACAGGATGACCTGGTGGTCACTCAGGGAAATCCCTCACACCAGGGTTGCTGGCATTGGATGTGGCTCCCAGACACCTTTACTCGGGAGGCCTGGTGTTTGTTTTTACGGGCCTAAGGCTCCAGAGGTGCTGTGACTGCCCTGGGGTAGGGCCTGGTGTGCCACCTACTTGTGACCCCTCTCTCCCCAAGGCAGTCCCCAGGGCACCTCCTGTCCCATCTCATCCACATTCCCACCTTCACAGATACAGCCCTGAGGCTCAGAGAAAGGAGAAACTCGCTCAGGGTCCCCATCATGCTGGCCCCACCAGGACTAGCAGGAAAATGCCTTGTTTCAGATCAATGACAGCTTGCAGGGCAGGTCAAAATGAGCTGTAGGTGACACAAGTCAGGGAATTCCCAAAGCCAGCCCATGCAGCCTCAATTCTGAGAAGGTGCAGGTCTCCTGGAGACCAGACACCTCCCCCCAGCTCCCATTTTGGTGTCTAAAGTGCTTATCCCATTGCTCAAAGTTCTACAGGCTCCCCACATGGTCTCTGCAGTCATCCACTCACTAGAAGCCCCTCCAGCATGATTATACCACCAGAGGGGCTCCCCTTGCAGAAATCTGACCCGCTGCTCAGGCCCTCTCTTCCCCGGGGCTGAGAGGATGGCTTACTGTCATTCCACTATACCCCATCTCCTTCCTCTCCACCCTCCTCCCTCCCTTCCTCCCTTCCACCCTTTCTTTTTCCTTCCTTCTTTATCTCCCTCCCTCCCTCGCTCCCTCCTACCTTCCTTCCTTGTTTTTTCTTCATCTCTCTCTCTTTTTCTCCCTTCTCTCCTCCTACATTTCCTTCTTGTTTTTCTTCACCTCTCTCTCTCTTCTCTCTCCTCCCTCCCTCCCTCTTTCTCTCCTCCTAAGATTTCTCTTAATATCTGGTTCTTCCCTGTCAGAGGGAACCACTTCCTTCTAGTCTTTACTCTGCCATTAACTTTTGGTGAGGTCTCAGGCAGGGCACTCCCCAATTCTGGGTCACTGTTTTCCCAACTATAAAGTGAAAGGGTTGCATTCTGTGATCTCTCAGTTTCCTTTCAGATCCAATAGTCTATACCTATTAACAGAGTTGCAACACAAAATACCTTCAGGGGCCAGGCAGGTAAAGTCAGTAAAAAATCCACCCAAGGGGACCCAACTGGAGAAACTGGGCCACCAGAAGGGGAAGTTGCTACCCAGCCTGAGTGGATTATTGTCTTGCAAAAACACATCAAGATCCCAAAGAGGCCTGTCTGTGGGAGCTGGATTCTGCCTGTGGGCCACCCGTTTGGGATCTCTGCATCCAGACAGATAGATGACCACAAAGTCATTTCCAATTACCATCGAGAGAAGTCACATGCCCACCACATGCCTGTAGGATCTGGAAGAACAGAATTATTTCTGAAATGAGGTCTTGCAGAGCCCCAGGTTGGACAAGGGAGCACCATATAAGCATGTTACTCTCAATGTCTCGGTGACATTACTCAGGGACAAACAGAGGTTTTCAAACTTTTTTTTAACCATGACCCACTGGAAACAATTAATTTTGCAAAATGACCCAGTACACAAATATGTGACACAAATGTTTCTCAAACAAAACTTATTCTCAGTACATGTAATATGTACCGATATTTTCTTTCCTTTTTCTATTCCCTTCCATTTCAATACTTTATGCCATCTCATTAAAAAACGTTGTTTGCCACCCAAAAATATGTATATGATCAGAGGTGAAAAGAATGATAAAGATTATTCTAGGTTTGCATGGTCGACTATGGTAGCCATTAGTTATATATAACTATTCAAATTAAAATTCATTAAAATTTTAAAAATTTAAAATTCAGTTCCTCAGCCACACTTGCTACATTTCAAGTACTCAATGGCTAGTGGGAACTGTTTTGGAGAACACAGAAAAAAAAATGTTTTCATCATTGTAGAATGTTCTATTAGACATTCCTGATTTACAACAAGGCTTACAGTCTTGCCAATGAAGAAACAAAGGCCCTTCAAATAGATGTATTTGAAATTGTGGATATATGGGTTGGGGACAAATGGACATAGCCTCAAAGATGTCTGCCAGTGATCACAAGAAGAATTAGGATGAAGAGTGGGCCCCCTTCAGATTTATCCTCATTATAGGATTCACAACTCAGAGTCCATCCTGCAAGGTGCTGTATCAAAACCTTAACTTTCACAGAAAAACAGAAGCAAATTTTCATTGCTCTATGGGGCATTTATGGAGTAGTTTCTGTGAGCTGGAGAGAGAAGAGGCTCCGGAACCTGTCAGATCTGGGTTCAAATCCAAGTTGTATATTATTGGGCAAGGTGCTGTGTCACTGGGCCTTAGTTTCCCCATCTGTAAAATGGGGATAATAGTATTTACCTTTCAGAATTTTTGAAAGGAGAAATAATATACATAAAATTCCAAGCACATTGTCTGGTATGTTGTTACGTGCTAAGTCAAAGTTTGCTATAATAATAATAATAATGATAGTTGTAACAAATAAAAAATGAAGCTAAATATTGTGGAAATGTAAAGTAAACAAATCTCCTATTCCAAAGGAAATTCCAGGATGGAGTAGGGGAGATTTTTTTAAAATTGTATCTCTAATGCTAAACCCAGCACTTGCTACTAGGAGGCACTCAATTCATACTTGCCAAATGAATGAATGAATAAAATATATCCCTAAATGCTACAGTCTAAGGTACAAGTTATTAAAGAATCAGAGAGATACAAACATGAAATGCTAAGATTTTATTTCTGATTGGGGGAGGAGAGAGAAAGAAAAAAATTGGAGAAAGCACCATGGAAAGATGTCATTTCTATATTTTTTAGTAGGTTGTTGACATATGATATGTAGGTCAAAGAAGTCAAGATACACAGTAACCAAGAAAAAGAGAGAAATAAAAGACCAAAAGATAATAGGAGGAAAGACAAAGAATACATTTTCTTTTGAGATAAAAAAATTAATAAAAATAAAGATCCTCCCTAAAAATCAACAAACAAAATTTCCTTTTTTATCTTTAGGAGACAAAGCTTCATTCAAAGTTTCAAACTGAATTTGTACGGTCCAGGGTAGGAGGGGAAAATGTTTATATTTAGTGTGTATCAGCAAGTAGTTCTCAGTTATTGTTTGGCCCATGTATCATGCCCTGCAAACTGCTTTTTTTCATCCATAAATGTAGTGGACATCTGTTGTTTTGCCTCTTCAGCATCTGCTCTCTGCTTCTTCTGGCAATATAACCTCTCTTTCCCATGGGGAACCCAATCTGTGGGTTTTAGGTGGGCTGAACCTATTCCAACACAGATTAGAAAGGAGCACGGGTCTGGCAACCCCAATCTTCTTTCCATGTGATTGGCAGGCACGTGACCTAGTCCTCTCTGGAGTTTTTCTACAGGAGCTTCTGGCTTGCTAAGCCAGGAGGAGTCAGTCTAAGACCCCTGGCCCCATCCTGCCCTCAAGTCGAGAGAGAGCATCATTCAGATGGAGAGAGAATGAACAGGTCCCTGAATGCATCAGTTGAGTCTGTGGATCAAGATGGGCCTGAAGCCACTGTGCTTCTGAACTTCCCAATTATACAAACCTATATAGCTCAGTTCCTTTAAAAAAAATATGAGCCAGTTTGAGTTGGGGTTTCATCAATTGCAACAAATTACTTTATGTCCTCAACTTTCCATCTAAATCATAATCTGCTATCAATTTAAATTAAGCAGACATTCCAGGACCACTTCATGCTGGACCTCATGTAGCTAAACATGGCCCACAGCATCTTGCTGAGGACACGATGGACCAGGTGGACGTGGGCCCTGACCTCACATGACTCACTCTCCAGCCGGGGAAACGGTGGGAAAAGTGCTTCAAGAGAGGAGGAGGATTGTAGCAGACATGATTGATGCCTTCCCAATAGCTAATCTTCTCTTCATCTGCTAAGAGAACCTCTCTCTTCTGGGGGAAACCCATTTTTGTTTATCCTCCCCTGAGCAGCCATGTCTTTCAGGAATGGTTGTGACCTTTCCTGGACTTAGAGAAGGAATCTTGATTGGTGACAACTGATTCTAGTATTCTCATTCCTTTGCCAGCAGATTGACTTAGGCAAAGGCATGTGATACACTCCTGGCCAATGAGACATGAGGAGAGATCAGGTGGGGTTGTGGAGTCCTGGGAAGGTTTTCTTCACTCTTCTTGGCCTCTGGAGGTTGTCTACTTTGGATGCTGGAACTGCAGCACTGGTGCCCATGATGAACTCTAAGGGGAGCCACCCAAGAGAGAAAGAATCTGGGTGTTTGAGGATGATGCTAACCTCTGAATTAACCTGCCTTGGATCTGGCCCTCTTTGGACATGCTGTTCCATAAAACAGATGTGTCTAGATTGTTTAAGCCACTTTTAGTTGGGAGCTGCCTCTTGTTGCTTCAGGCACTCTATGGAACCAAGGCTATGCTATGGGGTCATCTGGGCCATCAGGGAAAGCCTCCTGGAGCCACTCTGGAGATGAAGAAAGTTAGCCAAGCAGAGATGGGGTGAGACGAAGCAGTCTTACAGCAGAAGTCAGTGGTGGAAGTGAAACTGGAACAAATTCCTTCATGGCGCCATTTTTTAAAAAAATGTATTTTCTTTATTTATTTTTGGCTGCATTGGGTCTTTGTTGCTGCATGCGGGCTTTCTCTAGTTGTGGCGAGCAGGAGCTACTGTTCGTTGCAGTGTGTGGGCTTCTCATTGCAGTGGCTTCTCTTGTTGCGGAGCACGGGCTCTAGGCGCGTGGGCTTCAGTAGTTGTGGCATGTGGGCTCAGTAGCTGTGGTGCATGGGCTTAGTTGCTCTGCGGCATGTGGGATCTTCCCCGACCAGGGCTTGAACCCGTGTCCTCTGCATTGGCAGGTGGATTCTTAACCACTGTGCCACCAGGGAAGCCCCTTCATGGTGCTTTTTGCTGCATGAGTGTTTCTCAAAGTGACCGGCTAACCACCTGCTTCAGAATCCCCTGGGGTTGGGGGGTCGGGGGAGATGGGCATGGATTGCCAAAATGCAGATTCCTAGGCCCAACAACAGATCTACTGAGTCGGACTTTAAAATTTAAACAAGCTCCTCTGGAGAGTCTTTAAAGGCTGAGAACCCTTGGGTCAGGGACTAGAAGACTCACACAGTCTTTGGCACTGAGATGAGAATTTTAGAAATCCCGATATATTAACTTGTATCAAAGTGCTGTCATAGACAATGTGCCAATATTCTTCTGAGTACTACAAAATATATTTTCTCTGATGTGTTTGCCAAACTTCACAAATGTTTAAAAAAGTCAATTGGCATTGAAATAATGTCCTAATACAGCTAGATTAAACACACATTTAATTCACTCAGCCCTGGCAGATGGTCATTTCTTTTAGGAAGAGCTGTTTCTGGTCTGTTATTAGAGTCACCCTCCTTCAGGTAGAGATCAATAACACAGGTGGGCATGCAGACAGAGAGACGAGCAAAGGTGTTTCCTTTCTCTGTCTCTGTCTCTCTCTCTCTCGCTCTCGCTCTCGCTCTCGCTCTCGCTCTCGCTCTCTCTCTAGTGTACTCTGAGGAGTGTAACCGTGACATCACAGAGCCGGCTTGTGATGATGTCACTTGCCCAAACCAAAGTCAGTCCTTCAGTGTGATGAGCCCTGAAACTCTTCGTTGGCCTTCACACAGCCACTCTCATGGTCTATCCATCACTGAGCCATGCAGACGAACCCGTCATGTAGCTCTCCCATTCAGCCTCATTTCCACCTCCACCAGCTCTGGCCCAGCCACAAGTATCGCTCCTCTGGGTACCACAGTGGCCTTCCTACCAAACATCTTTTCTACATCAGCGGTTCTCAACCAGGGACAGTTCTCCAATCCTCCCTGCTCCCTGTGAATCCTAATCCACACCTGCCAGGGGTCATTTGACAATGCCTGGAGACATTTTTGGTTGTCACAACTGAGGGAGGGTGTGTGTGTGTGTGTGTGTGTGTGTGTGTGTGCACGCGCGTGTGTGTGCGCGCGCCTGTGTGCGCGCGCATTACTGGCATCTAGTTGGTAGAGACCAGGGATACTGCTAAATATCTTATAACGTACAATATAGCTCCTCCCCATCCCAACAAGGAACTATCTGGTTCAAGATAGTATCAAGGTTGAGAAATCCTGCTTTAGATGGATCCCCTACATCCCACAGATCTCAGGTCAAAGCCCTTCACTGATTGCCTTAACAGTACAAACCCTACTGTTATTGGTTCTCACAGACCTGGGTTCTCTCCCTTGACTGCATTTTTTCAGTATGTACTGATATAATTAGTTGTGATTATTTGCTTAATCTCTGCTTCCTCATTAGACTCTAAGCTTGATGAAGGCAGGAATGGTGTTTATTGAGCCCACTTCTCTAGTCCTAATGCCAAGCACAATATCTGGCACACAGCAGATTTACAATAAACACCTTTAAAACAAATGAATTTACTCTGTGCAAATTCATATGCAATCATGAAACACAATGGTTAGTATAGGTCCTGCCTACTAGAAAATTACATTCGTGTAAGGACTACCTGAATAATCCATATTTCAAGATAACTGTTTTATAGTATAAGAAAACCACAATGGCAGCAGGTTGGAAACTTTTTGGTGTCAGGACTCCTATACACACCTAAAATATTATTGTGAACCTCAAAGAGCTTTTGTTTAGGTGATTTACATCTATTGATATTTATCATATTAGAGTCATATCTGAGAATTTTTTAAAAACAAAAAAACAGAAGCATACATTCCATTAGCTGTCAGTGGTGACTTCATCATACATCACCTCTGGAAAACTCAAGTGTACCCTCATGAGAGATTGAGAGTGAAAAAGGAAAATACTTCTTAGAATTGTTATAAAAATGATGTTGATCCTATGGACCACTCAGAGGGCCCCCAGGACTCTCAGGGGTCCCTGAAACATGTTTGAAAACTACTGTACTGTAGGAATCCTAATGCTATAGAGATAACTTCCTGCAGAGGAATCAGGGCAAGCTACTTGGAAATGGCACATCTGAGTTGGCCCTTACAAGATGGGAGGTATCAGGACACCAGCAGAGGCACACACCTCTTCTGCTGACCCTGTCTACAGCTACAGTGGACAAACTATGGCTAGAGAATCCATTCTGGTCCACTGCTTGTCTTTGTAAATAAAGTTTTATTCGAACACAGCCATGTCCATTCATGTATGTATTGTCTATGGCTACTTTCGCACTAAGATGGCAGAATTGATAGTTACAATAGAGCCCGAAGGACCTACAAAGCCTAACATACTCACTATCTGGCCCTTTCCAGGAAAAGTTTGCCAACTCCTGTTCTTTAGAATATTTATAAAGGTAAATGTTTCAGTCAAAAATTAACTTGATGTTGAATGACATTTTTGTTTGTACCACGCCACCCCTAAAATGGACTGGGGGTTAGTGAGTGGGTAAGGAAGGTGAGAAAGAACATACCTCCATGAGGTGGGATAAAAAGACCATTAGCTTAGTGAGCCATCCTGAGAACTTTGCTTCTAATCCTCTAACACACTGGGAGAGTTAGGGCAAGTCATCCCAACCTATTTTGGGATGCTGAGGAGGGAAAACTTACCCAACAGTCAGAGCTGCTCAGAGATGAAATGAGCTGCTTTTCTAGATAGTGAGCCTCCTACATGTGGAAGCTGGCTGAGGCTGTGGCTTTACAGGTAGGAATCAGATCTTTGAGAATCAGATGAATAACTGTATCAAATTAGGGAGCTTCAGTGGGTAGGAGGTCATATAAATGAGTGAGTGGACTGGAGTAAGATGAAGGCAGGGGGAGATGTGGCCAAAGAGGCATGGTTCCTACTCGATTTTGACTGACTCCTGCCATGTGGGGACATGAGCTCAGGGGAACCAGAAATCGAGATTTTAAACTAAAATCTCTCAGTTTTTATAGTTTGGCTCAAATGTTGGAAAAATAAATAAAGAAGAACAGTATGTGAGTCAAGTAAAACACATGTATGGATCATTTTGTCACCCAGGCCACCGGGATAAGATAAACTTTAGTGCTTCCGCCAGCTTAAAAATGCTTTGATACTAAGAGAATAAAAGAAATCCCTTATAATTTATTGAGGGCTTTTTGATTTTCAGTGTGTCTTGACATCTTATTTCACGTTTTTGTATTCAATAGCACAGTCAGGACCAGAACCCAGGACTTCTGCTGCCAAGTCTAGTGCTCAATGCTATGGCTGCAGGATCCACTGCACCAGAATAAAGACCTGAAATCAGCAGAGTCGGTGGAATGAAATGGAAATGGGCGGTGAAGGCGGAAGAGCTAACTAGGCCGAGTGAGCAGGGAGAGAGCTCAGCAGCAAGCTGTGCGGTAGACATGACCAGGGCAGAGTGGACTAGAGAAGACAGTCCACTTGGAGCCTAAGAGCAGCTATTCCACCCAGACCTTCCCTTCATTTCAAAGGCCCAGGAGCCACTGGAGCTAGTTTGACCCAGGTTTTAGTCACTTGCGATCTAAGACTTCTTACAAATACAAAGTCTTAAGGAGGGATTAAAATTTTGCACTACGATAGTGTAAAAGCAGCCTTAGACAACATGTAAATGAATGGGCATGGCTGTGTTCCAATAAAACTTTATTTACAAAGACAGGCAGTGGGCCAGAATTGACCTTTGAGCCATAGTTTGCCGACCCCTGCTATAGGATCATTCAATGGGTTAGTAGAATAAGTGTGTGTCTATGCTGAATGTCCTGATGCCACCCATATTTCAAGGCCAGCTCACGGGTTATTTGGCTGGGTTATTAGACTAGATGATCTTAAAGATCCCTACTCACCATGAGATTCAAGGATGCTTTGGCCTGATATTGTCTTAAGGATTTAAAGGTAGACTCTAAGTCAAGCTATGTTTGGAATGGAAAGTTTCCTCCAACAAAATGTCTCCAATCATAATTACCAGTTGTATAACTGAACATATGTTGGTGGAAGCCTCAATTCATAGTGAGCCAGTTAAAATGCACGTAAGGGACAGCTAGCAGATCTTTCAAGTTAGAGTCCAGACTGTTAATTACTTTTGTAAAAGAAATATATAAACACACAGATGGCAACTGTAGTAAATACATTCAACTACATATAAATATCAAAATCCAGTCCACTCCTCAAGGCCTATCTCATATGCAACACACTTTTAGGAAGATTTCCAGATTCTCCCCTCATCCTCCCTCCCAATATGAGCTCTCTTATTTAAAACCTCATGGCATGTACTTCTTATGACTAAGCAGTGGTTCTCAAACTTGAGCACGCATCAGAATCCCTGGATGTCTTGTCAAAACACAGATTGCTGGACCCCACCACCAGAGTTTCTGATTCAGGAGAGCCAGGATTGGGGCTGAGAATTTGCATCTGCAGCAAGTTTCCAAGTGATGCTCATGCTGCTGGTTTGGTGACTACATTTTGAGAACCATTCACCTAAAGCACAGTCTACCCTATAATATTGTTACTTTTGTGCTTGCCTTATTTCCCTAGCAGATTGTACATTATTTGAGGAGGGATGCTGTTGATGTTCATAAACCCTGAAGTATTCTGTGGGCATGCCACAAACATTTAGACACACCCATGGGATGAGTTGAGGGGTTAAGTTTTTGGCTAGGATGAACCTGACAGCTGTTTCCTACAACAGGAATTTCTGGAGCCCACAAGGAAGACAAATGCAACAGACTTGTTCCCAAGAAGTAACCAGTAACCAGTAAAGGAAATTTCTGTGGCTAAACCACGCTGTAATAGAATTCACAACACTGTCAAGTTCAATATTCTGGTGTAAGACCAAAAACCAAATGAAATCCATTAAATGGTTATGCAACTTTTCCTATACATATTGCAGTTCTAGGTGTGCGTGTGTCTAAGCGGGGGTGAAGTGGGGGCGGACAATGACAAATAATAGAAATGCTAAATGGGACTTCCCTGGTGGTCCAGAGGTTAAGAATCCGCCTCCCAATGCAGGGGATGTGGGTTCGATCCCTGGTTGGGGAACTAAGATCCCACGTGCCGAGGGGCAACTAAGCCCGTGCCACAACTACTGAGCCCGCACTCCACAACTAGCCTGCGCAGCACAACTAGAAAGCCTGCATGCCAAACAAAGATCCCGCATGCCGCAACTAGACCCAACATGACCAAATAAATAAATAAATATTTTTTTAAAAAAGAAAAAAATAGAAATGCTAAAGGTTCTCTAAATACCCTTTATAGGAAAACCAAGAATAAAATGTATGTTGGGAATGAGACTGTATTTGGAGGCAGGGTCTTTAAAGAGGTTATTAAATTAAAATGAGGTCATTAGGGTGAGCTCTAATCTAATATGACTAGTGTCCTCATAAGAAGGGAAGATGAGGTTGCACAACTCTGTGAATATACTAAAAACCATTGAATTGTGTATTTTAAAAGGATGACTTTTACGTTATGTGAATTGTATCTCAATAACGTTGTCATTAAAAGAGAAAAAAAAATAAGAGAAGATGAGGATACAGACACACACAGAGGGAAGACCATGTGAAGATACAGGGAGAAGCCAGCCATCTACAAGCCAAGGAGAGATGTCTCAGAAGAAACCAACCATACTGACACCTAGATCTCAGACTTCTAGTCTCCAGAACTATCATTAAATAAATTTCTGTTGCTTAAGCCACTCATGTGTGGCAGCTCGAGAAAACTAATATAGACTCCAAATCATTATTTTAAATAGCATAAAGTGTATAAAAGCTGCCAGGGAATCAAGACCATGCAATGCCCCAGCAGTAGAAGGTGTCCTGTCCATCTACCCCTAGTTTTGGCCCTATTATCTCCAGCCTGGAGAATCAACTCAGGTCCTAACTGGCCTCCTTTCTTCACTCATTTCTCCACACAGTCGCCAGAGGGATACTTTCAAAATGCAAATCTGATAATGCTTACCCTTGAAGTGCTCACCACTTCAGTGGCATTTAACACCATTTAATGGCTTCACTTTGCCCTTGGGATAAAGCCAGACTCCTTGCCATGGTCAACAAGGGCCTGTATGGCCTGGTCCCTGCCAGCCTCCCCCATCTCTTTTCAGACCCTCCTCCCCTCCGGCAGTAGATGACAGTCACCTGGTTTTCTTTCCTTTCCTTCTAATACACCCTGCTCCCTCTCAACACTGGGAGACTCCCGCTCCAAAACAGACACGACAGAGGTACTTCCATGTGCAGATGTGTTATAGGTCCTGAAAGATGCATCTGGAGGCAGACGGCTTTCAGTTCTTACTGCTCTTGCCCCACTGCCTCTGTCAGGCTGGTCACTGGTAGAAACTGTCTAAAGAACAGCCCAAAAGCACTATTTACAATACCCAAGACATGGAAACAACCCAAGTGCCCATCAACAGAAATTGGCTTAAGAAGATGTGGTGTGTGTGTGTATATATATATATATATACATATATATATATATATATGTATATATATATACAATGGAATGTTACTCATCCACAAAAAAGGAATGAAATATTGCCATTTGCAGCAACATGGACGGACCTAAAGAATATCATACTGGGCTTCCCTGGTGGTGCAGTGGTTGAGAATCCGCCTGCCGATGCAGGGGACATGGGTTCGTGCCCCGGTCCGGGAAGATCCCGCATGCCGCAGAGTGGCTGGGCCCGTGAGCCATGGCCGCTGAGCCTGCGCGTCCGGAGCCTGTGCTCCGCAACGGGAGAGGCTGCAACAGTGAGAGGCCCGCGTACCGCAAAAAAAAAAAAAAAAAAAAAATAGAATATCATACTAAGTGAAGTCAGACAGAGAAAGACAAATATTACATGATATCGCTTATATGTGGAATCTTAAAAATAATACAAATGAATCTATATACAAAACAGAAACAGACTCACAGACATAGAAAACAAATTTATGGTTACCAAAGGGGAGAGGGATGGGGGGGGTGGGACGGATAAATTAGGAGTATGGGATTAACAGATACAAACAGATACTGTACATAAAATACTGTTCCCTGGGCTATACAGAAGCAACAAGGATTTACTGTATAGCCCAGGGAACTATATTCAATATCTTGTAATAACCTATAATGAAAAATAATCTGAAAAAATATATATACCTTTGGTGTACACCTGATATTAACACAATATTGTAAATCAACTATAATTCAATTAAAAAAAACAGCTGAAAACTGTTAAAAGATTTTCAGTGTTGAGTGAGGGGAGTAGTAAACAGTGAGGCATACCGAGATTTACAAGGGTGTCCTTCCCAAACTAGGCATGGGCGAATCCTGTGATGGGCACCATTCATCTGGGAATTGTAAAAGGAGCTGAGGGGTGACATTCTGGGCCTGTCGGCCAAAACGAGTCACCTGCTCTGATGGGCATGATGAAAGGGTTCTTTCTTTCTGGTCTGGCTTGCTCACTGCCCTTCCAGACACAAAGAGAAGAGCAAAGCTTCTATCCTATGGTCACTGTCCTGTGTCTCTTTTTATCATCACTTAATTATAGAGACCACACTTTCTGAATGAGATACTGAAACGCATGGTTGGATGCATGGCCTAACGACGGGATGGAATATTTGAAAATGAGGACAGTTGTACATAAGGACATCAGACGCACAATGAATGGACACTTTTTACCTATAACCCCAATAAAGCTGGATTTGCCTTCTGCTCAATTTCTGCGCACAACTGTATTAAATTTTAATGACTAAAAGAAACATAGCCAACAATCAAAAGTTATAAGAAAAAACAATTCAAATATTTGCTGGCTTCTCTTTCAAAGAACAGCCAAGGGAGAAGGCATCTATTTAATAACTAGCAAAACAGAAGATAACTCAAAGGTTTTCTCATTCACTGCCTTGATTATCACAAAACATGAGTCAGGTGAGGCAAAATCACTCCACCTATCTTATAGATGAGCAAACTGAGGTTCAGGGAATTGAGATTGTCCCAGACTCCAACCCAGGCCTTTCGACAGCTAGTTCAGCGAGTTTTCTTTTCTACACTTGCACACATGCATGCACAGACACACACCACTAGACTGCCTTTTCACCATTCTGCATCCTAAAATATTGTTTTTTTAAAAATTTCTTGACACTAATGGCAGCAAAAAATGACTATTGCCAATGTAAGTTCAAGAAATCCCCAGAGATTCACCAACATTTGATTCCCAAACCCCAGCTAAGTGTGGAGCTCAAACAAGAAGGAACAAACATCAATGGAGAATACACGCATTTTTCACTCTCACAGCTTTTCTAAACTAGATTAATGCCTCAAAAAAAAAAAAAAAATCTACCAGAATACCTCTCTTCTAGCCAAAGAGGCATTCTGTCCCCAGTCAATTCTAGGAACCCTGGTACAATAATTAACATGTGGGCCAGAGGCCCAAACTCACTGGCACAGGATAGATTTTCAGATGAGAAACAGAGAAGCCCCAAATCCCACTCACATAAAAGCCTTATTGATATTATCTGGTGAAAAGAATACAGATTGCAAGGGAGACAGCAAGGCAGAATTTTGGCTATGGAGGAAGTGGGTGGGAGGAAGGGGTAGACTTCTCTCCTATTTCAAAGCCCCTTAGATTTTCACCAGAGCATTCTCTAAATTCATACCCTCAAGTGGACTTTGCTACTGGCTAACAAGCATTTCTCCATAGCACAGAATGATGTCGCAGAAGCCAAAATAATCCAGGCCAGCAAACATTCCAGTGGTAACACAGAGGGTTTCAGAGAGCTCCCGTGGGCAGATAAGCTGAGGGTGATGCTCAGGTGCCCTGGACTTGGGGCTGACTCTCAGGAAAGAAACAGCCTCAATGAGGGCAATGGCTTTCACGTACAGAAACCCCCAAAAGGTGATTTGATTATTAGAAGGAGAAAGAAGAAAGCAATTAGGGCTAAAAGGCCACATGATGGACCAGAGGTCTGAAAAGTGCCAAAGAAGAGGATGGATGTGGACACAGGCATTCATTCCACCTCCTCTTGGGCCCTGTGCTGGGCATAGGATGCATAGGGCCCTGGAGATGGAGGACAATGGCTACATGATAGATAGTTAGCCTGCTTGTGTTTTAGACTCTTCTCAATCTGGAGATAAATGCAGAACCCCCAGGTCACAGCCCAGCAGAGGGACCACAAAGCAGACCCATAAATAGAAAGTGTCCTAGCCTTCCTAAGGACAAGATGTCCTAAGATTTCCTTGAGTCCCCTGACGCAAAAAGCTTTTCCTTAGTGAGCATGCTACAGTGATACTAGCATTATCCTGGTGTCACTTTCCTGACACCCACCAAGGCCCAGGGAAGACCTTGCTCCAAGCAGAAAGTCCTGAGTCAGCACTAACAGATTACAAAGTTCATTTGCTAATGCTAATACCATCTTCATTAGTGTAGTTATTTATTGGGCAATATTTACTGGGTAATTTCTATGTGTCAACAACCGGGGACATGCTGGTGAATAAAACAAGCATGTTTCTTCTCCTTTGGGGCTTTACAATTCCACAGGAAAGATACACAGTAAGCAACTAAACAGATAATTACAAAGTGTGACAAGAAAGAAGGAAATGATAAAGCTTGGGGAGAGACAATCTGAAGGTAAACTATTTCAGCTGAGACTGCAAGGAGGCAAGGAATCCAGCCATAGAAGACCAGGGGCAAGAACAATGCAGGTGGAGAAATAGCATGTACAAGGGTCCTAAGGCTGGAAAGTACCTGGTGAGTTCAAGGAGCCCAGTGTAGCTGGAACATCAGGGCCAGGAAGAGACCTGCACAAAATCAGTTGAAGAGGAAGCTCTTGAAATGTACAATGCCTGGAAGTTCACCAAGCACTTTCCCAGGTGTGATAATAGTTGAAATAGTCCTTTGAGGTAAGCAAAGATAATAGGATAGACCCACTGAACTGATGAGGATATTAGCAGATGTCACAGAGCTAGTAGGAGAGCTGAGATTAGGAGTCAGTTCTTCTGTATCTAAGCCTAGGAATCTTTACAAAGGTTTCATATATATATATAATTGGGTATAATTTACAAATAATTAAATATACAACTATTAAATACAAAAAGTTTTGACAAATATATAAACCCATGTAAACAACATCTCAGCCAAGACAGGGCACATTTCCATAATATGGAGATAATCTGCTATAACCTTTTGCAATCAGTCATTCCATCCCCCAACCAGAGGCAAGCTCTGTTAACAATTTCCATCCATATAGATTAGTTTTGCCTGTTCTTGAACTTCTGATAATGGAATCATACAGTATGTGCTCTTTTTTGTCTGGCTTCTTTTACTCAGCATGCTTTTGAGATTCATTCATGCTGCGGCATGTATCAATAGTTGGTTTGGGGTTTTTTTTGCTGAGTGGAATGCTTATCCATTTGTCCATAAATGAACATTTGGGTTGTTCCCAGCTTTGGGATATTATGAATTAAGCTTCCAGGAACATTCCTGCACAAATCTTTTTGCAGATTTATGTTTCATCTCTCACGGATAAATACCTAGGAATGGAGTTGCTGGATCTTAATCAGGTGTGTGTTGAGTTTTTTTTGAAACTGCCTAACAGTTTTCCGAAGTTGTACCATTTTACATTCCTACCAATAATGTATGAGGAATTTAAGCCCTTTTGGCGGGTGGAAAGAGGTGGCTTTAATTTGCTTTTCTCTGATGACTAATGATGCTGAGCATCCATTTGTAAGTGTCTGCTACAATTTCTTGCCCATTTTTGCTGCTCTTAGTGTTCTAAGAAGTCATTGTCTACCTCAAAGTCATAAGATATTCTCCTATATTCTCTTCCAGAAGCTGTATAGTTTTAACTTTCAGTTTATGAAGGTCTACGATCTATCTCAAATTAAGTTTTGTGTATTGACTAGTGATGGACAGGCTTGTCAAGTATAAGGATGCATTACTTTTATTTTTTACTTTTTAAAAAATGTCTTGGGCTTCCCTGGTGGTGCAGTGGTTGAGAGTCCGCCTGCCGATGCAGGGGATGCGGGTCCGTGCCCCGGACCAGGAGGATCCCACGTGCCGCAGAGCGGCTGGGCCCGTGAGCCATGGCCGCTGGGCCTGCGCGTCCAGAGCCTGTGCTCCACAGCGGGAGGGGCCACAACGGTGAGAGGCCCGCGTACCGCAAAAAAAAAAAAAAAAAAAAAAAGTCTTTATTGAATTTGTTATAATATTGCTTCTGTTTTATGTTTTGGTATTTTGGCCGCGAGGCATGTGGGATCTTAGCTCCCCGACCAGGGATCGAACCCACACCCCCTGCATTGGAAGACGAAGTCTTAACCACTAGACCACCAGGGACATCCCTATTTTTTACTTTTTATTGTGTCATAACTTGCATAAAGTGTATAAATCTTAAGTGTAAAGTTCAAGAATTTTACATTTGTTTCCTCCAGGTAACCACATTCAGATCATTTGAGGACTTCTTTTTATTGTCAAAAATATTAGTTAGGGACTTCCCTGGTAGTCCAGTGGTAAAGAATCTGTCCTGCAATGCAGGGGAAGCAGGTTCGATCCCTGGTCGGGGAACTAAGATCCCACATGTTGTGGGGCAACTAAGCCCGCGCGCCGCAACTACTGAGCCCATGCGCCTAAACTACAGAGAGAAAACCCACGCGCCACAACTAGAGAAAAGCCTGCGCGCCACAGCAAAGAGCCCCCACGTTGCGAGGAAGATCCTGCGTGCCGCAACTAAAAGACCCGACGCAGTCAAAAAAATATATATATATATATGTATATGTTAGTTAGCCTCACTACATTAGCATTATTTTAAAGTAATAGTTATTTTGCCATATTGATTTTTCTTATACGCATGCATTTGACAGAATATTCTGCATTTGTGGCTTGGTGCACACATGGATTTGTAAGCTCCAGCAATAATGCTCTGACTCCCCAGTGGTCTGTTGCTTGCAGTTGTGGAGCAAATGCACCATTCCCTGCGGACACATTGCTCCTGTCCTCAAGGAGCTTATAATCTAAGAGGGGTGCTAGGAAATGCACATGAATAAACCATGTTGAGTTACAGCAAATGACCCATAACCATAAGAATGTTGTAAAACAGGACTGGAGGTCCAGTGTGTTAAGACTCCATGCTTCCACTGCAGAGGGTGCAGGTTCAATCCCTGGACAGGGAACTAAGATGCCACATGCCACATGGCATGGCCAAAAACTAAACATAAAAAAAATAGAGACACAGACAAGAATCCTATTTTTTAAAAAATAAATAAATAAAACAAGGGCCATGGACTTCAGAAGAGGGAGTAAAACCACTTCAGGAGGGGATGAGAGGAAGCTTCTGGGCTAAAAATGGCTAGGATTTTGATAAATGAGGGTAATTATATGAGGTAATTGCCAATGGGAAAAAGGGTAAAATAACAACAACAGCAAGTGCCTTAGTTAGGATCCTTTCCATTGTAATTTACAGAAACCCAACTGAAACTAGGTTAAGCAAAACAGGGAATCTGTTGGTTCTTGCAACTGGGAGGTCTACGGGTGGGGTGGGGTGGGTACCCTCTGCCTTCAGATCTGGCTGGATTCTGAGGCTTTACTATATGGTCAGAGCTATGACTTCTTGTATTTTTCAGACAGCTTCTTCCCACATGTTGGACAGGAATGGCCACCAGAACCTCCAGAGCCTCATCTCCTCAGCTCAGCAATCTCAATGGAATGAATACTTCCTCCCAGTATCTCCCTATCCAATTCCAGGGAATACTATGGTTGGCCTCTCTTGGGTCTAATGTCCACTGATGAACAAATCCTTGAGGCATAGGTAGATGGGATACTCTGACTTGCTAGTCTAGGTCATGTGCCACCCCCTGGGGTAGAGGCAGAACACCATAATTGACAGATCATTTGTACTATTACAGGGAGTTGGGGGGAAGTTCTTGCAAGGAATCAGATGGAGAAATGATAAAACATGTTGGACAGACAATTTGGCTATTGTATCAATACTTCATTAAAAGGGAATGTGGGCTTAGAATAGGAACTGTGAATGGGGAGCAAAGTAGGAGGAGACTTTGCTTTGCACACTGAGGCACTGGCATGAAATATTGCCTTTTATGTCTTTTCCCAAGTGGAGAGCCTCTGGCCTAAATATCAAGAGCTGTCTACTCAACAGACCCCAGGGCAGCCTGTGCAGCCTGGCGTTTAGTGGTCACATGAGTCATGTAATACCAGAGTGTGAATTATGGGCTGTGCAGAAAATGAAGGCACACAGGGAATGGAGACGGCCTTCTACAGTTCTTTCTGAGTCTATCTTTCCAGTGTAATCTTTATCATATTTGAAGTAAACTTCTTTTATAGTTACAAAGATGAACTAAATAAGAGATTAGGCATTTCTGTATCATCATTTTAGATTGGAATTCTAATGCTGGAAGAGGTCTTAGAGGTCATCTAGCATAAGAGTCGGCAAACTGGCCCACAGGTTAAATCCCCCTCCACCTTTATTTTTGGAAATAAACTGTGATCGGATGTCACCTCATCCATTTGACCACATAT
This sequence comes from Physeter macrocephalus, assembly GCF_002837175.3. Classification (NCBI taxonomy): domain Eukaryota; kingdom Metazoa; phylum Chordata; class Mammalia; order Artiodactyla; family Physeteridae; genus Physeter; species Physeter macrocephalus. The sequence continues at coordinate 144,381,011 of NC_041221.1, read as the reverse complement.
TGTCATGGACTGCTACCATGCCTCAGAGACCGTCTGGCCCACAAAGCCCAAAATATTTACAACCTGGCCCTTTACAGAAAAAGTCTGCCAATACATGCTCCCTATTCAAGTAGGACTGTCCTCTACAACATTAATTTCACTGCTTACTCACGCCTGGATCAAAAGAGACAATTCACAGAAAGTTTAGAATATAGTTTGACACATAATAAAGCACTCCTTAAATGTTAGCTAAATAAAAGTCCTGGGTTATCAGTACATACCTCTGCTCCCCTTTCCAGTGGAAAAATCAAGAGGTGACTGGTCCTAACCATACCATGTGTTGATTAATTTGTATATTGAAAGGGGTTTTCCGGGACTTCCCTAGTGGGGCAGTGGTTAAGAATCCACCTGCCAGGCTTCCCTGGTGGCGCAGTGGTTCAGAGTCCGCCTGCCGATGCAGGGGACACGGGTTCGTGCCCCGGTCCGGGAGGATCCCACGTGCCCGCGGAGCGGCTGGGCCCGTGAGCCATGGCCGCTGAGCCTGCGCGTCCCGCGTCCGGAGCCTGTACTCCGCAACGGGAGAGGCCACAACAGTGAGAGGCCCGCGTACCGCAAAAAAAAAAAAAAAAAAAAAAAAGAGTCCGCCGCCTGCCAATGCAGAGGACGTGAGTTCGAGCCCTGTCTGGGAAGATCCCACATGCCAAGGAGCAACTAAGCCCATGCGCCACAACTGCTGAGCCTGCGCTCTAGAGCCCATGCGCTACAACTGCTGAGGTGATGTGCCACAACTACTGAAGCCTGCGCGCCTAGAGCCCGTGCTCCACAAAAAGAGAAGGCACCGCAATGAGAAGCCCGCACACCACAGTGAAGCCCCAACGCAGAACCAACACAGCCATAAATAAATAAATAAATAAATTTATATATTAAAAAAAGATACCACCATTTAAAAAAAAAAAAAAAAAGAAGAAGAAAGGGGGGTTTTCCCAACACATTCAAATGTATTTTACTACTTCACTGCTGTTAATCATTATTGCATGTGTGCTAAGCATCTAACACCCATTCCCTTACTCAGCCCTCTCCTATTACTCCCTTCTGGAGAGGAAGCTGAAGCTGTGTGTGAGGGTGGGGAGTAAAGCAAGTCACTGAAGGCTGCACAGCTAGTCGGTGGCTGAGCTGGAATTTGAACCCAGGCAGTCTGACTCCACAGCTCAAATGCTTATCAAATACACTATCTAAGGCGTCTCGATTTGGTCAGTAACCCAGTTTTCAAAGTATCAGTTCACACAGTCCCAGCAATCAGAATCAGATAACAGGTCCACTTGCAAGTACAAGAGCAGTAACGCTGACAGCAATGCAGAGTGTGGCTGGGGGAACCACTGCCAGCTCATCCTCTCTGCCCCCCACGCTTTCCCCGCTCATCCACTCACACCTGCTCCACGGTGCTTAGCCTACCTCTACTGCCTCTGGGCTCTCCCATCCATCAGGTGCGTGTTGCCGGGGAGATCTTCCTAAATAATGCACAGCTCGGTGGCGGGTTGCGGGGCGGGGGGGGGCGGCGGGGGGGGGTGTCACTGCTCAGCTCAAAACCTCTCATGGCTCCTCACTGGCCACAGACTGTAACAAATACTCCCCGGCCTGGCGTGTAAAACTCTCAGAAATCTGATCCTCCCCAGCTCCCCAGCCTTATTTCCTCACTGGCCACCTCCTCATACTCCACAAATTACAGACAACCGGACTTCCTGACCTTTCCCGAAACTCTCTGTATCTGTTTATTTCGCCCTCCCCACAACAAGCCAGTGGCCGGGGATGCAGAAGTTGTGTAACAAGCGATTGTGGAAGCTTGCCTGGGAGAACGGATGGATGAGCCCAACTGGAAGGCCCTTCGTCCACTTCCAAGCTACCTCTCAAGGTCTAGACTGAGTGCTACCTTCTCCACAAAGTATTCCCCAGGTCTTCCAGGGGAATTTGGCCTGTCTCCCTCTTCACTCTGTCCTTCCCTCTCAGCACCCAAGAGGGTCTCGCCATATTTTAGCCACACATGCTCGTGTCTGCCCCGGGGTGATACTGGCAGGAGGCCATCTGAGGTCACACTCTCTGTCCTATGCATCTCCGATCCCACAGCGCATGGCACATCGCTATGCACAGAGCAGGGATTTGTGTCATTGCCCTAGTGAACAGGGGAGCAGTGCTGGGACATCCAACAGGAAACAAGACCAGCCACCCTAACCCATACTTTCCCCCCGTGACTCTCGTCACAGTAAAATGGGGAAAGACGGTGAAAAGGAGGAAGCAGGAAGGAGGGAAAGATCCTCGGAGTCAGCTTGACATGGTTTCAAACACCTGCCCCACCACCTCCCAGCTCGTGTGACCAAGGCCAGGAGACTGTACCTTTGAACCTCATTTCCCTTTTATGCAAAATGGGAGTATTAAATATTCCATGTGAAATTCATCCATTCACATATTCATTCACGGCTTCATTACTTATTAAATATGAGATTTAGGGCCAGCGACCTCTTTTCTGAGCTTCGGCTTGCACCTCTGTAAAATGAGGATATTATTAGCATCTACCTCACAGGACTTCCGTGAAGGTTAAGTGCATTCATGTCTATGAAGAGCTTAGCGCTGCGCCTGGCACACAGTTAATGCTCAACAAACATGAACTGTCATTGGCAGTCATCACTTTGTGCCAAGTGCTGTAATGAGTTTGGAGGACTCAGCAGTGAACAAAACAGGCCTGTCACAGAGCCATCATGTGGCTTAGAGTCCAAAAGGGGAAAGAGACAGAAATGAAGAAAACAAGCTAATGGCTAAAACAATTACCAACTGTGGTGAGTTCTGTGAAGGATGGTGAAAGCCAACAACACAGAGGGGGACCATCCTTAGATACAGAGCAGGCAAGGGCCATGCAGGATTGTTGTAAGGATTAAATAAATACTATTTGTAAACAATTGCACTCAAATACGCTGTAAATGAAAAAGAATGTCTCTTGATTAGGAGGAGGAGAAAAAAATGGGTGTGAGGCTAAGGCATCTCTCATGGGGCTTGGGCTTCTCTGTGTTTCTGAAATGCTGCCTCCCAGGTCCCTTCTCCGTACATGTAAAGGGCCCAGGCTCTGTCTCTGCCCTTTGAAAGAGGAATTTATGGTCACTTGAGGCTCCTGCGCCCTATAATCACAGGCAATTCTCCTTGTAGAACATCTCATGCTGACTGTGAAAATATCTAATTATACAGTTGCCTTAGATCATCCTTGGATGGGCAGGGTCTGGATCCCTGGGCTCTTTCTCCAGATTTCAAAAAGCAGGAACAGACCTCGGGCTGGCCGTGCCCCTGCACGTTGAGAGCAGCTTGCTGTGGGAAGACTGGCACTCGGTGGAGTGTGCTTCAGGTGCTTAAAATAGATCAACTGTGTCATTAGACTATTGCAAAGCAGTCCTTTCATTGGCCCTGCTGGTGCTGGCGAGGACAAGAGATAACAGCCCATGGAGAAAGACCTGTGCTTTGCACAAAATTAAGCAGATGCGAGGAAAAAGCTTTTGAAATGATACATGCAGTAGAGAGTGGAATTCTGCCAAAAGAGGGGGTGGGCCTGTGGCACGAGCACACAGCAGTAACCACAGCACGGGGGCAATAGGACAGCAAAGTGGAGCCTGTCTGGACCTTCTGTCTGGATGGTGGTGCCCTCAGAAAAGAGGCTACGACTTCTGGGTTGCAGGGCACAACCCAGTAGCATTGTGTGAAATTGTCAAAGGATCATCCATACTCTCTTGGGAACACAAAACCAGAGTGTGGGGCTAACTCCCTACTGCTCCTTCAGGGCCCTCTCCCCAGCGTGTTTCAAGTCCTCCCACAGTTCCTAGGCATGCTCCGCCCTGAACGCACTGCTCAGATACAGCCTAATCCGGGTTCTGCAGAGCAGTGCTATGACCGCCTCCTGCCCCTGCAGCCTGGAATCACACTGTTCGGCAGCCCACATGGCTCTGATGCCTCCAACTGAACCTGAGACCAACTCAGCTCTCCCCCAACCATTTACTCCAATGGCTGGTGCCGTAGACATTGGGAAGTGATGGCAGTTGAGGAAGGAAGAGTTCAGGTCATGTTTGGGAGGTAGGAATGACCAGATATGGACACAGACTGAACACAGCAGAGTGAAGGAAAGGGAAACGCAGATGAGGGCTACTTTCTGGCTACTAACTTATGTTCCAGGGTAGATGGAAGTTCTAGCAATCAACTGGGACCACAGAGTAGAAGAAGGTTTTTTTCTTTTAAAAAGAATAAGTTTATTAAATTCTAGTATGAATCTGAAGTGCCTTGGAATGTCCAGGTGGGCAACTTAGCAAATGGTCATAAAAATGAAACTAAGAGAGATCTTCATAAAGAAAAAGAGAGTGGATTTTTTAAATTAATGAATTGATTCATCAAGTATCTTTTGAGCACTGACAATGTACTAGGCACTGTGCTTTGCCTTCTATGAATGATTTGCTATGCTGATTTCTTCCAGAGAAATGAAGAAAAACCTGCTCTCAAGTGAAGAAATTATGTTAGCATTATCCAGTTTCTCACCTTTCTTTCTCACGCAGGAGACCCCCATCATAACAGAGGAGAGGTCTTGAGTAGCCATTTAGGGTCAATGTGTGACCTTTCAGTAATTATCCCTTAGCTGGGTGGGTGTATAAACTGACCTTACTGATATAGAGCTCATGCTGTTGACCAGATGTCCTCCACTGGAGCAGGCATGTCCCATATGTCACAACAACCTCTGGAACAGTCCAGCCTCCCAGGGTACCTTCCTTTGGCTGGAAAAGGTACCCAGAGCTGGGATCAGTTATCCAGAACTGCTTTCCTTTGGTCTACGTCCCACCCCCTACTAACAGATTCCCCTGGAAGTGAAACTGACCTCTAGGAGATGGGGGTAGGACATTGTTTGCCCAACTGTATCCAACAGGATATGATCTCACCCTCTGGGAATGGGTCAGCTGGGGAAATAAGGACACGAAGCAGGATTTTGCTCACTTCAAGAGTACTTTACGGCACGGCATTGTTAATCAATTGCTAGCGCCAGACAGGACTGTCTCCTATGATGAACAGATATGCTGCGGTTTCCTCAGATCTGTGTTTGATGTTATATGGATCATCTACTAGACTAGGGTTAAAAAATTCAAATGCCCATATATAAAAGAGATAAACAATAAGGATTTACTGTATAGCACAGGGAACCATACTCAATATAATAACTTATAATGGAAAAAAATAGAAAAAAAAATATACACAAATCACTTTGCTGTATACCTGAAACTAACACAATACTGTAAATCAATTAAAAATAAATTCAAATGCCTACAGTGGCAAGGTAACAGAAAAATATTAAGCTGTCCTTGTGCAATGTAATAGGAAGTGGTGGCAACTGTGGCTCTCTAGAGACCAGTACATGCCCCGCTGAATGCAGGCAATTCTACTTACTGTTGTCTGTCATGTAGGAACGTAGAGGCAGGGATGCAAGGTCTTTCAACTGTTTTTAAAGAGAAGCTAGAAATCCCAATTTTGATTTCTGAGTGTTTGCAAAGAATTCAAACTCACTGAAAAGCTGGTGTAAGGCAGATAAAACACGTCTCATCATGCTGGCCACCAGCTGGCCCATTTTGCCGGACCTGTATGATCCACGAAAGCAAGGACCCTGTCTGATATATTTACTGCTGTGTCTCCAGCAACATGCTTGGCACAGACCTGGTGGTCAGTAAATATTTGTTGAGTGAACAAATGAACAATCCAATTCTTATTATCCATGTTGGATGTTCCCAGGAAGTAGGTAGATTGAAAAACACTACCAGGACTGTAAATTCCATTTCACTGTTGAAATGCTACAGTTGTGCATAATGACCAGAATAGGGGTAAGGTGGGGAGTGTGTTTTCTGCACACAGACTGACTGTGGAATACTGAGTCAGCACGGTCCTCTTTTCTGGGCACCTCCTACGTATGAACACTCCCCTTCAACTTCTCAGGGGCAGGCTCCATCTCTGCTGGTCAGAGCTGGTAAAATGAGGGTTTAGACATCAAGACTAGGTAGATAACCAACTAGCAGCATCCTACACTAGCCCTGGAGAGTGATCGGTATTCAGGAAAACTGATCCACAGGGAAATATTCTCCTTGAGGAGTCATTTACTTAACAAACACTATGTTACGGATTTGTGTCCCCTCAAATTCGTATAGAGATGTCCTAAGCCCTAGTACTCCAGAATGTGACCTTATTTGGATATGTGGTCTTTACAGAGGTACTCAAGTTAAAATGATGTCATTAGGGTGGGCCCTCATCCAATAAGACTGGTGTCCTTATCAAAAGGGGAAATCTGGACACAGAGATATGCATAGACAGAAAGCGAGTGTGAAGAGACAACAGAGGGAAGATGGCCACCCACAACCAAGGAGAGGGGCCTGGAGCAGATTCTTTCCTCATGGCACTCAGAAGGAACTAACCCTGCTGACACTTTGATTTTGGACTTTCAGCTCCAGAACTGTGAGACAAAACATTTCTGTCACTTAAGCCACCCGGTTTGTAGTACTTTTGTATTACGGCAGCTCTAGCAAACTAATATACACTATTTTTATTCATTTTATAAACATTTGCGATATGCCAGGCACCACTTTAAGCAATTCACAACTCTTACTTATTCTTTATAACAACTTTGTGAGAGGCACTATTACTACACCCCCTGTGATTATCATTCGAGATGAAGATCAGAGGTACAGAGAAGGTAAGTGACTTGCCCAAGCACACACAGCAAGGAAAGGGCAGGGCTGGAAGGTGAACCCAGCTGTGCCCTTTAAAAACAATTTAACTGGCGAAACACCCAACAAGTAAGAGGTACTCACACACTTCTGGTTGTTTTCTGTTCTTTACAATGGTATCTGGCTAATGCCGGGTATTAGCCAGTTGTTGACATTCACGACACCAGATGTTATCTCAGCCAGATAAAGCTTTTGCCAGATAGGAGTGTTGGCCTTCAGAACTGATATCACTTCCTTTATGCAATGCAAGTACTCTTGAAATCACATTGTGATTTGCAGAGATGTGTTTTACTCATTTTGGACTGTTTTAACATTGTTCTTTGTATTATTCCTCTAACCATCCCTTAGCCTTAAGTGGTCATTTGTCAACAAGTGCTCCATTCATTTGGGAAGCACTGCTTAAAAAAAATCTCTATTCTTATGGAGTATACAATCATCTCTATTTCATCTGTTTTGCAAATTTAGAATTTCTTTAGAGAATATCCTCCTGTGTTTGTGTTTACAATGGATCCTTTCCTCTAGGAATTCTTAGAGTTCCTGACCTGGGCAATGACATTAGCAGAGGAAGGTCATCGTCCTGCTTGTGCTGGGTGTCTTCAATGTTGAAATCCCTTGCCTCCCCAGATCCACTCTGCTCCCTCTCTACCCTGGGAGGCTGACCATGGTGGGCCCATCAAGCCAGAGCCTTCCTTGCCCTCTGGCTCCTGGTTGGATCGGGCACCGTAGGAAATCCAAGGGAGGAAGGAGAGAGAGGTCAGGATATTTATTCCTCTGGTTCCTTCCTTGGGGTGTTGCCATGAGCTGGCTGCCTTCCGGGAGCTAGCCTCCCAGTCTTGGGCCATCCTGGCTTCTCGTTGTTTGTTTCTCTACATCCTTCTCACACACTTGCAAAGACTCCTTCTGTTTAACTCCCCTCAAATTACACATCTGTTCCCTGCCAGGACCCTAAGACAGACTCCTCTTTCACCCTATAACTCGATCAGGTGCAAGGCCATGCAGACTTTATTTTCTAAAGCATCTTTCCCCTTATTTCTATTCTTACAGCCACCCAAATCCTGGTCATCAGACCTTTTCTGAACTAGGCTAATTGTCTCTCATCTACGATCTAACTTCCTGCCTTGCCCTTTTAGACTCATGCCACATACAATACCAGGTTAATCATCTTCCTGAAGGCTTCCTGAAAGTCATGGCTCTCTTATGCACAGAACCCAGCACTGGCCACAATACCAGCAAAACAGGCTAATTTTCAACTAGAGGGTTTGGCTCTTATGACACCATCATTTCAGAACTTTGCTCTACTCAATGGCCAACTCAACTTCAGATTCAACTTCATTCCCTGAGACCCACCGCCACTGAGTTTCTCATGTTATTTCACTTAATCCTCACAACAACCCGACTGGCACTACTGCCAACATTTTATAATGATAAAAATTCAGGTTGAGACATGATCTATCCTGTCCAATATTATAGACAGACTACATGACAGATCTTAAATTTGAACTCAGGAATCCATACCCCAAAGCTTGGGCTTTTACTGACCCAGTGTGCTGTCTGCTTATCCCATGACATCTTTGTGAGGGTTATATGACCCCTTAATGCTCTCTTCAACAAAACAAAGTCTACTCCAAAAAAGTAGCTTGTTGGCATGCCAATCCATGATAACAACCAAGGAAGGGGCCATCAGAAGAATCCAATGAAATGAGGGAGAATGGCTCTTGGTACCACTGTACACGGTATGCAGGATGCTCTCCAACCTCAAGGATGAGACAGCGCTGGCTCTGCGCCTAGGAAAGCCACAGCCTTCAGGAGCTCTGGGAGTTCCAACCCAAGCAAAGCACAGCATTTTACGACACACAGAATTGACTCTGGTGCTCAGGGCCTCTGACGCTCTGGGGTCAACTCAGTCTCCCCTGGCTTTGATTCTCAGGTCTTGGGAACTCCTGGGGTCAACAGGGAATGGGAGACACTGACAGGGAATAAACAAAGACTTACTGTTGCCTAAGAAAATGCACATTAGGTGGTGAGGCCCTCATGGCTCTGGGGATTATGTGAAAGCAAGGGGTCTGGGGTCAGCTCTTTTCTTGCTCTGTAGGTTCAGGAAAATGAGACCCAGGGGTGAGTGTGTGATGACACAGACAAGGCTCTGAAGGAACAGGGCCAAGGTGCACAGAGGAGAACATCATCGGGGACTGTTAGCTGGACTGGGCTGGGAGGGTGAGGAGGGGCCATCCTGGGTGAACAGGGGTGGTGGGTAGAGGGGCTGGTGCTGGTGGTAGGGAACTTTCCAGGAGGGAATGGAAGGAGGCAAACATGACAGGAACATGGAGAATGCAGAGGCACATGTGGATGAGGTTGGGCTGTGAGCAAGGCTGGGCCACAAGGGACCCTCCAGGCCTTGCTGAGGGGTTTCCTCTCGCATCTTAAGAGCAATGGGATCTGCATTTTAAGCGAAGTGTGATGAGAAGGGTGGATGAGGAGACTGAAGGGGGCTGGAGTAGGTGAAGGGAGACCAGTTAGGAGGCTGCCTCAGCAGGTTGGGAGTCAAGTAACAGATCCCTGGAATTAGGTTGGGTGTGCAGGGTGAAGGAAAGGTTGGACAGTAGACCCACCCCACAGAGGCCAAGGTAGAAATGATGACTCTGTTTTCCCTGAAGCCCCTGGCCCAGAGGAGGTACCATCTCAGTACTAGCCCTGGGTGTCCTGCTCATGCCTTTGGTGTCTTGTTCTCTCTGCAAGGAGGCCTCCTCCCCTTTTCCTTACTGGCTCAGAGGGCTGGAGCCCACCTGTTGCATTCTGCCAGGTCTGGACCACCATCCCACTCTACATCTCCAAAATTACCCATTTCTCTCACAGCCCTGCTTTGTGGTGTGCTAAAGCTCAGCTAGAATTCACAAGAAAGAATTCTGATGAAACTAAAATGTACTCCGAGGAGTCACTCACTGGGCACTCCCCTGTTTTTGTCATCTGAGACGTATTTCTTATTAATAAAAAAAAATTTACAGGGGCTTCCCTGGTGGCGCAGTGGTTAAGAATCCGCCTGCCAATGCAGGGGACAGGGTTTGAGCCCTGGTCCGGGAAGATCCCACATGCCGCGGAGCGACTAAGCTCGTGCACCACAACTACTGAGCCTGCACTCGAGCGCCCGCGAGCCACAACTACTGAGCCCGTGTGCCACAACTACTGAAGCCCGTGAGCCACAACTACTGAAGCCCGCGAGCCACAACTACTGAAAGCCTGCGCACCTAGAGCCCGTGCTCTGCAACAACAGAAGCCACTGCAATGAGAAGCCCGTGCACTGCAACAAGGAGTGGCCCCCGCTCGCTGCAACTAGAGAGAGCCCGCCCGCGCACAGCAGCGAAGACCCAGCACAGCCAAAAATAATAAATAAATAAAGAATAAATAAAAATTTTAAAAAATTTACATATACTTACAAAGCAATCTCTCACAATCCTGTTTAATCCTCAAGATCACACTTCCACATTCCTTTCAATTTATGACAAAGATGTGACATCCAAGAGGTTGAGTGACCTGCTCGCTAATCTCATGAAGTCAACAAGAACCACAGTGACTACTGCAGGGACAATGACAGCCTGGCCACCATCGCTGACATGATGCCAGCTATGTCCCGGTTACCACTCTCTGAACTTTACACGACACATGAACAATTATCTCCATTCCACTCTGAGGTAGGTCCCATCATTCCCATTTTGCAGATGAGACAACCATGCTGAGGACCACACAGTTAATAAGTGAAGAAAGGAGAACTAGAACCTGGGCCCACCTGATTGCAGGGCCCACCTGATTGCAGGGCCCGAGCTATATCAACTCTTATGAGCTGTAAGACTGTAGCCGAGGCTCCTCTTCTCCAGATGAAGTGATTAGCAATGTAATAATAAGCGCATGCTTTGCCCCCACCTCAACGGTGACATCTGAACTGTTGGTCAGGCATGGCACACACTGTCAAAAATCTCATGCATCCAAGTACATTTCAAAATCCAACAATTAGCTGCATGACTTGAAGAAGTTATTGAACATTAGCTGAAAGGTTTCACCTGTAAAACTGGAGCAATAATGCCCATCTCACAGGTTGGATGTGAGAGTTTGGGTAGATGGTGCAGGTGAAATGCATAGCCCAGTGGCTGGTAAAGAGTGACGACTCAATAAGTGGAAGTGAAAGAAAAACTGAGTAACAGTTTCTCTTAGGTTCAATTTCAGGCATGAGGATTGAGTTAAGAATTTCACATCCTAAAGGGGACAGCATTTTTGCTTACATCAGGTCACACCAAGGACCTCATGCCAACGCTCTGTCCCTGTGACCTTATGACCCTGTCACTCCTTCACTCCTGCAATGTCTGATTTCTACCCTCTCCTTTTGCAGACTCCCAGGGTGGGGAGGAACCTCAATGATGATGAAGCCCAGCCTCTAAGCCTGAGTGTGAGTTTCTCCAGTGTGCCCCCAGGCAGCCCTTTAGAGAAGCACTTCCTCTTAGGGAACCTCAGGGGCCCCCAAGGCTGTCCAAGTCACTCTGTTTATTTTCCACTACTCCCAGAAAATAAACACACTCTCCCCACTTAGAAAAAGTATATGAGGCTGGAATGGCATTTTTGTTAGTCCTCTTCTTCTGCAGTATTCAATTCCATTGGTTGTTATTTGAAAATTAAAAAAAAGTAACATCTGTTTCCTTCTTTTAGAAATACTCAGTGTTGCTAATGGGACAAGAGTTCCTTATGATTCCAAAGAGAGAAAAGGGCAGGGTCTGTTGCTTGTTACCTTATTTCTTAGTTCCTTGAAAAATAAATGAGCCATCTTTCTCTTCTGCCGTTTAGTGAGAAAGGACTCCCATAAAAACATTTTTTCCCCTAGAGACGGTGAGAAGTGGTAGGCAGTTCACATCCTTACTTGTCAGAGAGCACACAGATGCAAATATGTGGCCCATTAGGTGATCAGTTCTACCTAATTTTGCTCTTTTCCTGAGCCTGGTGTGAAGCCGCGGCCCTGTTCCAGATTGTCAAAATCAAGAGGCAAAATTCTTGGGCTGTAAGAGGCAGAGGAAGTCCAGCTACACTCGCTTGCTTACCATAGCTATGTAATACACAAAGGAAGACAGCAGAGAGATGAGTCATACAAATACATAGTAAATAAATATATTTCATTTCCATCTCCCTGGCTTTCGCTTTGTTTTCCTCCCTTCCATGCCATAAGCCTTGAAATGGAGGGAGGGTGAGGAAACTGGGTTTGGTCTGGGCACAGCCTCAGAAGGTACTGATTTGTATGGCCTTGCTTCTCAGCTCTAGCTTTTTTAGAAGAAACTTGCAGATTCTTAGATTAGAAGGACCTCTAATTCAACCCTTCTCATTTCACAGATGAGCAATTTGGGATCCAGAGAGGAGATGGCAAAGTCACAGACCCAAGGAAGTGAATGTTCCTAGGGGTTCTCTGGTTTAACAACCCCACTTTCTGCTAAGTAACCCAGACAAGCAAAGATGGCCGGGAGGCAGGAGGGGGGACTTGAACCCCGAACTCCCTCCAGGTGGCACCCATGCCACCCGCCCCAGCAGGTGCCCACGGTCAAAGGGACTATACTGAGAAGAAAGGGATTGGGCCTCGTATTTCTTACTGCATTTCTCAGCAGCTGAGGCTCAGCCCAGCAGCAAAATGTCTGGTGCTGGCTCTGCAAAGCAGTTGCTGCTTCTGGGATGTTAGAGACCTTGGCCAAAGGGCTTGTCTCTTTTCTCTCATTCTCAGGATGGCTAAAGAGCCTGCAGGTGTGTGAAAAAATCAGCCCTGTGCCCCTGGGGCTGCCTGCACACAAGAGCAGGATATTTCACAATCTCCAGACCCAAAGGTGGCTTCCTGATGATTTGTTTATCAAACTGCTCGTTCCTATCCCACGGCCTGTCCACATCCACCCACCCACCCACCAGCCCGAGGCCAGCCTCCCTGCTCCTCCCAGCTCCAGCACAAGCAGGGCCTTCCTTGGCTTTCCAGCTGTGAGCCCAGAGGTCTCCTCAGAGCCCCCCCAGTCAGACAATGGCCACACTACTGCTTCCGAGGCCTTCCCAGGCATTGCTAGAAGGAGACAAGCAGCCTTCCCCACAGAGACAAGTGGCGCTGCCAATAAAACACGAGCACATCATCATGAAAAGCCGGAGCCATATCCCTGTGCCCAGGAGGGAGCACAGAAAGGACCAAGGAGGAGTCTGGGGGCCATGTGTCCCCCCGTGCCAGGCTTCCTTCCTCCTTCCAGGCAGCCCCAGCGCCGGCTCCTGCACCTCCCGCCCCCACCCTGTTCCCATGGCAAAGAAGAGGAGGACCCACTTACTGCTCGTGTTCATGGTGATGCCTTCGCACTGGGTCTTTCAATACGGAGACTCCAGATGCTTTTTAAATCTTGCGATCTTCCGACCTCACTCATCACCTGGGGGTGAAAAGGGCAGTCCAGTGTCAGCTCTGTATCCTCAGGTGCTCTCTCTCTTTCTGCTGTCCCCCTCAGTCTGGGCTGTAGCCCCTGGCCTTGAAGGCGAGGGGGCTAACAGGCGCAGGTGAGAGCAGGAAGGAGGAGGAGGCAGAGAGGACGCGGGCGCCGGGTCCGTCCGCTCCTGGGACCCGACTGCCGGGCAGAAGCAGGCTGGCAGCGCCTGCTCGCGCGCACCCCGACTACTGCAGCCCAGCGGCTCGGGAGCCCAAAGGGGGTGTGGACCACAGGGAGGCAGGGCGGGGGCAGCGCGCGGGGCGCCGGGCTCCGCTGGGCAGGGCGTCCCCACCCGGGCGCCGCGAGCAGCGACCCGCCCCAGGACCCACCTCTCGGCCAGCGTCGGGAGCCAGAGGCCCCTGCCCGGGCCCCTGCGACCGGTTCATGAATCCTGGTCCTCGTCTGGGGTCTCGAATTCCAAGGCGAGCAAAGCGAAATAGGAGAGCTCGACATCCATGATGCGGGCTCTCGGGGTGGCTGCGCAGGGGGCGCGGCCGCTCGCTGCTGCCACCTGCTGGACGCGTCGGCGCATGTCCAGGCCCCGCCCCGCCCGGGCTTCTCCCTGGGTGCTGGGCTGTGAAGGGGCACGGATGGGACCCTGTGTCCTGCGGCCAACAAGGGGGTGCTTGAGCGCTGTTTCCCTCCCTTGATTCTGGGGTCTAAGGACTAGACCATGATAGGAAAATAGACCCTTCCTCGGGAGGGGCTGTGAAGAAAGGATTGGCTTTGCAGGAAGACAGTGTTCACTTCCAACTCTGCTTCTCACCAGCTGGGTGTAGTCTGGTCTTGAGCAGGTGACTGCTGTCTGTGCCTCTTCGTCCCCAAGTGTAGAAGGTGGCGACTGGACACGTGGATAAGAGATTAGGGGTTCCTCCAGTCTGCTAACTTCTGTCCTTACCTCCCTCTTCATACCCCTTATCACTGACTCATTTGTTACAATATTTTTAATCATCCCTCTTCTCCATGAGAATATTAGGTCCATCAAAGTATGGGTCTTGTCAGTTGGGATCACTGCCAGGCCCTCAATACCTAGAAGAGCACCTGGCACATAGTGGGTATCAATAAATATTTGTTGACAGAATGCCCCAGGTCTCTCCTGGATCTAATATCATGCAGCCCTCAAGGGTAGAAGCTCTAGGAACCACCGCCTTGAAACACCTCCCTGTCTGAGGCAAACAGCAGGTGTGTACCCTCATGACGCAACCTCACTGGTTCACCCAGTTTTGTATGGCCAAAAGTTTTCTTTTTCCTGGAATCAGTTTTTGTAGGTGTGTATTAAAGAGACCTAAATTCTGATTCTCTTGGTCATGGTGAATTCAGTGAGGTGAGATTTTTTACATTCCCCTGACTACTTGCCCTGTCACCTTCTGAACCTAGTTTGTGGTCACAGAACCATGATTTTGGAGTGTAGAAGAACAAGACTGAAAGGACACATAATCCCTGTCTATACCATGTCTCTGGTTAGAGCACAGGTAGAATAAAAAAGCTGTGAACACTCACGGGCTACCCCAATTTGTAGACAAGGAAACAGTGGGTCAGAGAGGCTGAGCCACCTGCCCTCAGATACAGAGCATGTGGTGGAAGAACTGGACTAGATGGTGGCAAAACTGGACTAGAGCTTCTCATTTCTAGGTTGGTCCCTTGTGAGACTGAGTCACTGTATCAGAGTCTGAGATGCCAGGGTAAGGGTAGGTGGCCACCCTCTTAAAACTGGGGAAAGAACATCTTTTAGGTAAATACAATGTTTCTACCTTACACAGGGTGAAAAACTTTGATATGGCTCAGGACCCCAAGATGTGACAGCCATTAAAGGATCTTTAGATAAATTGAAGGGTCAATGGTTGAAACACGTTTTGATAGCTTATTAGGAGTTGTTGCCAATGGAGGGGGAATCTCCTCACAATTTTGTTTGTATAATAATCACCTGAGAGATCTGCAAAAGTGGCTCCTGGTTCCATTGCTCTACATTGTTTTTTTTTTTTGGTACACGGGCCTCTGACTGCTGTGGCCTCTCCCGCTGCGGAGCACAGGCTCCGGACGCGCAGGCTCAGCGGCCATGGCTCAC
>NC_041221.1:144350907-144365464 GCF_002837175.3 Physeter macrocephalus | reverse complement strand
ATGGCTCACGGGCCCAGCTGCTCCGCGGCATGTGGGATCCTCCCGGACCGGGGCACGAACCCGTGTCCCCTGCATCGGCAGGCGGACTCTCAACCACTGTGCCACCAGGGAAGCCCCCCTTGCTCTGCATTTTAAACAAGCATCCCAGGTGATTCACAGACCACTCTTTGCTACTGAAAAGGCCTAGAATAACTTTGAAAACATAGTAGTGCTTAATACATACTTAAATGATTCCCAAAGATCTCTTTAGAGACCCCCTACATTTTCAGATTAAGATTCTTTATTCAATTCCCAAGTTACCTGTAATTGCTAGGTTCTAATTTTTTTTCGCCCTGGGAGAAAGTTCAGGTAAATTTAATATGTAAAATTAAGACTTTTCAGTGAACATATTTAGTTATCACCCAAAACCTCAATGTTCAGAACTTTTCAGATTTCAGGTTTACATAGTCAAATAAAAGCATATCATTCATTCATTCATTCAGCAGTCATTTATTGTGTGTCTACTTGGTGCTAGGCCCTGTGCTAGCAGCTGGGGATACAAGACAGACAAGGACCCTGGCCTCCTGGAGCATAAATCTTTTGGGAGGAGTGAGGATAGACAGTAACTAACTAAGCCAAGTATGAATTAGGTAAACAAGATGGTGGTTTGGTTAAGAGCTCAGGAGCAGTTTCCAGCCTGGCTGATTTTCAGTCTTAGCTCCATCGTTTACTAGCAAGAGACTCAGCCTCTATAAGCCTCAAATTCTTCATCTATAAAATGGTTATAATATGGTACCTACCTCATGGATTGTTGTGTGTATGATAATATTCAGTGTAATGCTTGGCAAATGAAGACGATGTATGCTAATTATTAATATCATCCCTCACTTATACCTACCCTCAGAGACAGTCCTGTCATTTTTTACTGATGTAGAACTTTTGGGCTTTTCCATAGCATGGTGGCCATGAAAATATGCCTCAGAATTTTCCAATTACAGGGGGCTTAAGTGACCAGTTCTTCTTGTCTAGGGTTCTTTTTTTTTTTTTTTTTTTTTTTTTTTCGGTAACGCGGGCCTCTCACTGTTGTGGCCTCTCCCGTTGAGGAGCACAGGCTCCAGATGCGCAGGCTTAGCGGCCATGGCTCACGGGCCCAGCCGCTCCGCGGCATGTGGGATCTTCCCGGACCGGGGCACGAACCTGTGTCCCCTGCATCGGCAGGTGGGCTCTCAACCACTGCGCCACCAGGGAAGCCCCATCTAGGGTTCTTTTAATACTACATCCACCTGGGTGCTGATAAATTCAGCTCTTTGGAGAGACCATTGGTCCAGTCTAAAAGCTCCAATTAGCTTCTGCTGGGGAAACAATCTTATCTTCCCTGAGCAGTTATTAGGATAGGAAGAAAAGGGTTAAAAGAGGCTAAAAAAGCAATACCGTGAGGATGTCCACAACAATCAGAGGCAGCCGGGAAAGACGCAGGAGGAAGCTGGGGGTGGGATCCTTGGTGGAATCAGCTGTGAAAATCATCAGGAAAGCAGAATCTTGGCTCTGCCCTCACAAGAGAATGGAGCTGAGAACCGCAGAGTAGAGGGTCCCTTTGTTTGCAAGTTTGTTTTGAACTTTATGACTCCAGAATGGAGATAAACAAGTCTCACTCAGGCAAATGCTCCTGGTGTTGGAAAACCAGGTGGCAAAACCGCTGGGAGACAGATTTTCCACCTTGTTCAACGGGAAAGAGGAAAACGTGGGGGCTTCACCCAGGCCGCTGCCCCCATTATGCTTCTCTTCTCCTCAAAGAGCCCCCTTCTTTCCTGACTTCCTGTCCCTAACTGGGATAGTCTCTGGCTCTCCTCTCCACTCTCTGACCCCTCATTGCTATTATTGCCTAACACGGCCCTAGGACCCAACTTTTCTTTCCAGTTGCGTTTCTCTTGTTACCATCCAGCTCCATCCTATACTTCTGTCCTCCACATCAGCCTGCCCCCCTCACCCGACTCCTGTGCTGCTCCTGTCCATTCATGAGTACACTCCCATCCATCCTCATTTTGAATACAAAAATCCTTCTGGCCTATGAGGGGTGGGAACAGTGGGCAGAGATAGGTAGTTGTGATCCGATAGTTTCTATTTGCCATCCCTAGACTATTTGAATATCCCTCCAAGAGGGAGTACTATACTTTTTTTTATTTGAAAAATAATATGTAGTTTTTAATGACATGAGACATCTACATGCAGTAGTGAGGGAAGATTTTCATTGTATGTGATTAAGAAAAGAAAATTACAGAAAAATATATACAGTATGTCCTTCCTTAGGATAATGTATATATGTGGGTATATTGTATTATATATAATACATATATAATACAGAGAACATATGGCACATACAAAATATATCATGTAAAATAGTTAAACCATTTTTTCCACAAATGGGATCCTATATAGGTACTACATATACATAGATCTATAATGCATAGAGAAAGACCTGGAAGGGCACACTCCTAATTACGAGGCCCTCGGATCAGGTGAGCTTTTGGATTATGTAGGTTTAACAAAATCATTTGGACACGTGTAAGATGAGAGATTTTGGCAGTAATTTATGTAAAGAACTAAGGTATGCCTTCGTTTTTTAGTTCATTCATTCATTTGTTCATTTATTCAACAACTTCTGATTGTTTATTCCATGCCAAGCACTGTATGGCCAGGAACAGTAGGGAGGACACAATACATAAACACACAGACTTATTATTGCAATCTGCAAAGTAAGAGAAGAGGGGGAAATCATGGACACTAAGGGATGGGTGTCTCCCTCACAGGTGACATTTGAGCTGAGGCTAAAGAGGAAGGAACCACCATCATGATTTGGTGTAGGGCTGGGGGAAGGAGAGGGTGCAGAATTAAGCGGCAAAAGAGAATCACAGGTCCGTGGGGGAGGCAGGACAGGACACAAGTGATGGGTCTCAAGGCTTCTTTGTGGAAGAGCTGAGTGGAATGCAAATAGTCAAGACCACGTTCAGGATTAATTGGACCTGGAATGGAAGTGGCTCCACTGGGCTGGGAGGTTGGAGGTCCTGCTTACAGTCCTGACGCAGCAGGATGTGAATTAGCCTGGAGGCGGTGGAATAAAATGGTTTGAATTAGAGTCCTGACTCTGCTCTTCACAGCTGTGTGACCTTAGGGAAGTGGCTTAACCTCTCTAGGCCATAGCTCCTTAGCACGTAAAGCTGAGATTATAGCAATACCTCCCTCACTGTGAGCATCAACAGCAATGACAGATATAAAGACTTAGCACCGTGTCAGGCATCCAGTACGTGCTCATACACCTGGCTCTTATTTGCTTTGGAACAACCAGACTGACTTGTAAGGTGACACTCTCTGGGCCAGAGTTTCTACATTTACAAATGGAAGATTGGACCACATGAGTCCTGAGGTTCCTTTCACTCTAATGCTATTGGTTCTAAGCATTTGAGTGTCCTGTGGTTGGAGTTTGGCAGAAGGTCTGACCATGTTCTAGGCTGGTGCAGGGACCCTTGATCCCCCAGGTTTGTGATGAGACCCAGGTCTGAGTGAAGAATGGTCTTCCCCCAAGGAGATGTGTGGTAATTCCTAACCCCATGTCTGCACCTCTTTTCTTCCTGGGGGACCTCCCAAAACTAAGTGGAATTGGCAGGACACAGGCCTGTTTTTCTGGTTGAGACAGCTCTGTGATGGGGGCCATGCTTTTCCTCTTGTTCCTCATATTGTTTTGTGGAGAAATGTTAAAAAAAAAAAAATCAAAGGGGTTCCTGAGGTCTTTGGGAAGCTTCTGGGGGGAACAAAGGAACTGGCTTTGAGATCAGAGTGTCGGGGGCTGCAGCGCTGGCTGGGGGGGGTTCCGGGCAGACGGTCCCACTGCAGGGTTCTGCTGAGGCCTCAAGCTCACATCCGACCGCAGCTTGAACCTCCTTCCTGACAGCCACCCTGCCAGCAGAAGCAAGGAGCTGGGGTGGAGCCAGCTCCGGATGGGAATCTGGGAGACATGAGAGCTGGACTCAGGCCTGCCGTTCCCTTGGCCAGCCTTCTCTGGGCTCAGTTTCCGTGTTGGTACAACCTAAAAGGGACCTCAGTGAACCTATCCTGCTCTTCCACTTTACGGATTAAGAGATTGTCTTACCCAATTATTATTCACCAATAATTTCTCTTCTGCCTACGGTTCTGCTGGTAGTGTCCTCTTCTGCTGTGCTCCCCTCAGATAAAGTCAGTCATTTCCTTAAGATTCCCTCAAGTCTCATCTTCTCCTGGAAGTCATCCTCTGGGCTCAGATCAGTCACTAAGGCGGCCCCCTTATCTTAGACCCTCCCTCCCTTTGGCTCCCAGCACAGAAGGATTCCTTGGCCTTTCTGTGAGTTTGTCCATCTTGGAAACTGCACACATGCTGTTTGTTCCCTATACCTGGTTTGCTTTTCTCCTGTTTCTTTGCAAAGCTAGAATCTCCTCATCCCCTAGGTCTTAGCTTAATTGCCACTTCCCTCGAGAGGCCTTCTGTGACCAGCTAGCTAAAGTATCCCAGAAAGTATCTTTAATTAATGCGTGGAGTAAAAGCCTCTCAGACAACATGGACTTATTCACCTCTTCTTAGAGTTCAGTAACATTAGCTCCCATGTCCTCTTCTCCCAAATTTGGTTCTCTTCGCTCTTTATTCACTTGGCTCTTTAAGAACTAAATTCTATTTAAAAAAAAAAAAAAAAGAATGTCTATATGTGTATAACTGAGTCACTTTGCTGTACAGCAGAGATTGGCACTACACAGTAAATCAACTATACTTCAACTTAAAAAATAAATAATTTTTTAAAAAAGAACTAAATTCTATCTTTGAATATGGTCTTCCACTAAATCCTTTAGAATCTGCTGAGGATGCATGCCTTTCCCAGAATTAAGGATTACAAACGGATCTTCACAGCTACACAGCTGGGAAGAACAATGCTGCCCTGTGCACGAGAAAAGGACTGGGAATCAGAAGACCTGGGTTCCAGGTTTGCTCTCACGTCCTAGCTATGTGACCTTGGGCAACTAGTTAATTCTTGTTGTCTCAGCCTCCTCAGCTATAATGAATAACAGCATCCATTAAACATTATTATATGTATTATAATTCTCCCTTTCCTGTGTGTATCTCGAAGTTGTTCCAGGAATGAAATGAGAAACTGTGTGCTTTGTAAATTAAAGTCTATGCAAAGTAAGTGGTGATTATTTTTCTCTCATCTCATTATAACTTAGCGATTCAAGCTCAGTTATTTACTCAGAATTTGCAAAAGGTGACATCATATCCCCTGATATCCAGGAAGGCCACGGAAAAGGGCAAGCAGAACTCAGCAGTATATGTGCACTAGTCATTTTCCCAGGAACACCATTAGAGTGCATGCCACTGCCTGGAGTGACACATTGCAATCCACGGGCCTCCTGCAACACCTTATAACCTCTGAAAGGGAATCAAACCTCTACTTGTGAGAGAAACCTACAGGTTCACTACCTGGGATCATCAAGTTTTAGATCGCTATTACTGTGACAGCTCTTAGTATTCATCAAAAATAAGTTCCTCCTCCTATGCAGTCCCAAAGGCGGTGGGAATTGGCTAATGTCATGCAGTGAACTAATGGTGAGGAAACGTCTCCAGGGTCTAGATGACCACTAGATTGCTAGAAATTCTCATGACTGATTTTCTTCCATTTGGGAATTGCATGTAAGAGTAAAGTCCTCCTTCTGTCATAGAGGAATGCCCACAAAGGGGACAGAGAGGAAATCCCATTGCAGCATTATTTCATTTGTAATACAAAGAGAACGGGAAACAGTTTAAATTACAATCCTTAGGGAGGTTGTGGCATATCATACCAAGGAATATTACACAGCAATTAGCAAAAATGAGGTGGGTGTTTATATAACCTGAATAGCTATTCAAGACCTATTTTCTGGTGGGGGGCAAAAACAAATTGCAGAGCCACTACATACAGTATGCTACAGTTTATTAAGATGAGCCCATAAAAATCCCACTATCTTTTTCCAGGAGTAAACACATATGCATTTTAAGGCATAAGAAATGGTCTGGAAGGCTTCCCACTTGACTGATAATAACAGGATTCAGCTCTAGGTGGGATAGAGGTACAGGGCTGACAAGATGACCAGGAACGCAGGAGAGGAGTTTAGGGGACATGAGCCTTAGGGACCATGTTTTATTTCATTTCTTTCTTTTTTTTTCTTTGTAAAGAAACGTATTCACGAGTTCCTGTGTGATTAAAAATTAATAATAATGATTAAAAAAATTATCTTCAGGGTCTATCGAGCCCTTCCTCTGGGTTGCCAGGGCTGATTCATGATTGACTGACCTTGTATGGGTCATGGTGACTAACGGGAAGGGAGGGTCCACTTTCCATCGCCATGCTGTCTGGTCATTCTGCTCCTGGGGGCTCCCTTGGCCTTTGGAGGCCTGTTCCATGCCAGGTCCTAAGAGTGAGCATAGCGTGGCCAGAGTCCAGTGCCACAGGGTCCTCCTGTAACTGACCTGGTGACTCGACATGATGGGAAGGTCTGCCCATCACAGTGGACACAGAACTATAAAAACCGTGAGCCTGGAGGCTCCAGTTCAAATCTCAGCCCTGCTTCCATATTCCAGGGGATGTCAGGCCAGTGCCTGCAGTCCCAGCAGGCTGCCTTGCCCAGGCTCTGACCTTCTCTCCTGGCATCTCCCCCTCACTCACCCTGTTCCACCCACACAGGCTTCCTTTCTGTGCACCCTGCCTCCCACCCTTGCTCTCAGCGTTCATGCTGCTGTTCCTCCTGATCTGAACTTCTTCCCTGCAATGTCCATGTGACTGGCTCCTTCTTGTGGTTCCAGACTTATCTCTAGTGAAAGTTTCCTCCTCGAGAGGCTTTCCAAGTCATCCTTCCCTGGCAGTCCCTCTCTGGAACAGTGTGCTGTTTTATTTTCTCCAGAGAATGGACACCACTGGAAGTTATGTTGTTCAATTTGTTTGTGCACTTTTACCCACTGTATTGTCTGTCCACTGGAAGCTAGGGGCATTAGGAGCAGGCACCTGTCCTGTCCTCCTCCGGAGCTCATGTACCAAGAATGGTGTCTGGCACATAGTAAGTGCTCAGTAAAGATTATGGGAATGTGCAACCTTTACAAGCCCAGTGAGAAGAGTGCACTTGGAGAAGAAGGACCCAAGTTTCCTTCCAGTCCCCTCCAGTCTGGAGTTGAATCCCTGAGTCAGGCCGGATTGGACAAAGGGACGAGACCCATGGCTCCTCTTCCCAAGTTGGCCACCACAAGGCTGAAGGTGTGGGGCTTGCGACTTAATGCCCAGATGCTTTAATTTGCTCATCTGGAAGATGAAGGGATTGGACTAGATGCTTCTTTTCAGCTCCAAGCTTTTACTATGCTATAAAATGTAAATGGTTTGGGTCCACGTGCTCAAATCAAGATATATGCTTGAATACACTTTCTTTAATATGCCCTTAATATCAATTTAGTGTTTTTTTTTCCCATTTTCCTCTCTCATAAAAAATGGAATGCAGAGTGTGTGGCAGCGTGGTCTCTAGTGCACTGTAATACGGAGCCCTTTATGCAAAATTCATTATTGAATCAAAGGCTGCAGTTTTCTCTCCTCATTTGTTTCTTTGCTCTCCAAACAATTTTCAGCGTTGACATCTTTATTAGTGTCCTTTGGCCTTTTAGCAGAACGAAAAGTCTGTGTATCTAGTCATTGGGGCCGTATTTTGAATATGACTAAGTGGGTATACAGAAGAATACGGAATTTTTGTTCCAAAACCCCTCGTTCAGGTACATGGAGTGGGGAGTAAGAAGGGTGAGTCCCTGAATTCCCATGCAGCAGAAAGGAGCCGAGTCAGCTTGGTCTCAGGGGCCAGATTCTGACTTCAGTACTGTGTCTTTACTTCTCATTGGAGAGGTAACTGAGCAAGGTGCCCTTGATTTGGAGGCTGGAGGCCAAAAGCATTATAAAGCTTCCTTTTACTGAGAGCTTGCTGTGTGCCAAGCACTGGGCTAAGGGCTTTGCAGACATTATCTCACTCAACTTAAATTTCTCCAAGCGCCCTATGAGGTAGGAATTGTTATTACCCCATTTTTCAGATGGAGAGATTGAGACTTAGGGTAAATCAAGTGTCTAAGGCTCATGTAGGAGTGGAGCTCAGATTTAAACCCAGGCTGTCTGATGCTAGAACCTACAGTCTTTCCCCCTACCGATACTTGTACATGTGTGGTACAGGATTTAATCCATATCGTGGAGTGAGGTCTGGCTCTGCTAGGACAAGGTGCAATTAATAAAAATAATCCCTAACATTCAAGTTTCTAATTAAGATTTTAAAAGTAGCAATGATTTCAAAAAATGATTATGTTTATAACAAAGATGCCATTCATTCCTTCTATAAACACACAAGCACTTGCTATGTGTCAGGAGGATATGTATACTTTGCTGCCTCAAATAGAGACAGTCCCTGCCGTTGTGGGGCTTATAGTCATTTGACACCTGAGGAAATGAAAGTTGAGACATTTTGCACAACATGTCCATTTTCATCCAGCTTGTCAGTGACAGAACTGGCATTCAAACCCAACCATGGGACCCCTTAGCTACTAAATTTCCTGCTCAAAGGAAAGCAAGAACTCTAAGGTGTCCAGTTTGAACAACTGCCTATAATCTCTTTCCCCTGATCTGTGGAAATATTCAAATAATTATTCGATAAGTTGCCAAAGATATGGATTAGTATGGGTGGATGGAATAGGGCAGGGTTTCTTCACAGTGGCACCACTGAAATTTTGGGCGGGATAATTCTTTTCTATGGGGGCTGTCCTGTGCATTGCAGGATGTGTAGCAGCATCTCTGGCCTCTACCCACTGGAAGGTAGTGGCCAGCTGTGACAACCAAAGATGTCTCCCAATATTATCAAATGTCCCCCTGGAGGCAAAACTGCCCCTGGTTGAGAAACACTGGAATTGGGTAATGAAACATAAAACACTCACCAAAAAACCCTCCGTTGCTCCACGCCAATGTAGTGTTACATATATGGGATGCACATCATATCAGAGGTTAGGACCCCAAATCTCATTTAGTTAAAATAATTCTCGGAATGACTCAGAAGCCTGGGGTTGTGGTACGACCATGGTTTGCTCAGGTGTGATTGTTTTTTCTGCAGCTCAAATGCCCTGCCTGTGCTGTCCCCCTGCTGGTTAAGTCTTTAAATTAATTTTGGCGTGGATCAGAAGATTAAGAAAGGAGAGCTAGTCATTGAAAGATCCCTGAAGTCTATACTCTGTCCCTCATCCTTGTGAAAGGAACCCTGGGGACAGTATTTGCCAAAATTACAGCTAATCAAAATCATCTAGGAGGTATATAAAAAATTTCCATTGACCTTGTCTCCAGAGATTTGGATCTCCTGTTGTGCTGTAACCCTTTAAGGAGACACCTCGTGCTTCCTTTCCAAGGCCACCTCTGCCACCCCACACTTAGCCATGAATTTCTCCTCCTCTTCTCATCTCCAGTCTCCAACCACCTTCTTCTTTTGTTTATTTACATATTTACAATGACACATTCACAAGTAAATTATAGGTGCTAAAAACCTCAGATAACACAGAGTTCTTTAAAAAAAAAAAAAAAAAAGAGTACGGTTATCCCTTCTCCTACCCCCACCCCCTCACCGGGCTACAGGAGGCCGGGATGTTGTCTGCCCTGCTCACTGCTGATCCCTCATCCAGCCCAGTGAGGCGCACAGGGAGGGCACTCGATGCGCATCTGTGGAATGAATGAACAAATCGCCATCATCAGGCAATGTGAGCCCTTTCCTATACATCCGAAGTCATATCTACAGTGTGCTTCTGTACGTAAATGGGACCACACTGTATGTGCTATATACAGGTTTCTTCAGTTTTTGCCTCATAGTCTGTCTTAGAGGTCTTCCCTTGACACTCTATCTAGACCTGCTTCATGCGTTTTCACTGCTGACTAAATGCACCATCATTATTTGCCCACTTCCACACTGATGGGCATTTAGGTTCCTTCCATTTCTCACTATTTCCAGCCACGTTGCTGCACAGGCTGTGGGTGCCCAGGTGCCCAGGAAAGACACCTGAGGTGGACTCGCTGGATGGAAGGGCTCCCCCTTGCTCTCCCATTCCCTGAAAACCTGACTTCCTCTTCAAGATAAGCTGGACTGAGGAGAAATTCTCTTCCCTGGGAGTGGTGGGGAGTGTCAGACCTTGGGCCTGTACTTGGCAAACACACACCGCCCCCCATCCTATCCCAGCCTGCTCACTAGGGAACCTAATTTTAAAACGTGAACTGATTAATTTGTCATGTTTTGTGGAAGCACGCTGAACTGAGAGTCCTGAGGTTTGAGGTCTGAGGGAGGCTTTGCCACAAAATTGCCTAAAAGTGTTGAACGAATGACTTAGTCTTTATGGGGTTCGGTTTCTTTATCTTTAACTGGGGTTGGGGAGTGGACACATTACTGTAAGGACACTTTCATTGCTCACCTTCCAGGGTGAGGCGTCGGTTGCCTGCCCTTGACCCCAGGTTGGATGTGGGAGCCAAGAAACAGGAAACTGACGTTTTGGAAAGAGCAGTCAGCAGTCCTGGGTGAGGTCAGAGCTGGCAGCGTGGTGACCTCTGCCCGGGTCAGCAGGTCGGCAGCCAGGCCTCCTCCCTGAGCTGCTGGGCTAGTTCCTCAGCTGACCCCTG
Organism: Physeter macrocephalus; assembly: GCF_002837175.3. Classification (NCBI taxonomy): domain Eukaryota; kingdom Metazoa; phylum Chordata; class Mammalia; order Artiodactyla; family Physeteridae; genus Physeter; species Physeter macrocephalus. Next base: position 144,354,770 of record NC_041221.1, on the reverse strand, counting down.
GCAAGGGCTCACTTTCACCCCTTGCAGAGGAAAGTCTGGGCATCACCTCGCCCGTGGTGTGGTGACCTATCTGCACCTGTGACAGCCGCGCGTCTACACCGCACAGACGCGGATCAGTCCTCCTGGCAGAGCTTCGGGCACTGACCAGAGTGGCGAGGACCAGGGCCCCGCAGTTCCCCTCCTGGGCTCAAGCCCTGACTCTGCTGTGCCCAGTGAGCGGGTGAGCTGGGGTGAGTCACCCAGACTCTTAGTTTGCTGATCTCTAAACTGGGGATAATGTTAGTATATTTCTTATGGGGCATTGTAAGGATTAAGTGAAGATCCTTTTCTTTTGTTTTTTACTTAATTGATCAAAATGTATTTATATTATTACACATAATATAAAAAGTTTTCACCATGAAAATATAAAATTTTAAATAAAAAATTAGTTGTAAAAACGAAAGAATTGGCATCTGGGAGTCTTGATGTGGAAGGCAGAGTAGAAAATAGTTGAGAGATAAGCGGCCGTTGGACTAGGGCTGTAGGTGAGCCTTCAGAAAGGGACCCTTCTTGCCAGGTGGGTCTTTGCTAAAGCTGGACAAACTTCATTCTGAAAGTTACACAGTAGTAGGGATCTTGGTCCATTTCATTTCTTGGTCTATGCCTAGTACCCAGAAGAGCATCCAGCACAAAGCTGGTGTTCTGTAAATATAGTTACTTTTTGTTTTTTTGGTTTTACTGTCCTTCTATTTTTCTTTCTTTAAATTACATTTTTGCCAGTTTTATTGAGCTACAGGTGACATATAACACTGTATTAGTTTTAGGTGTACAAAATAATGAATTGATATTTGTATATACTGCAAAATGATCACCACAATAAGTCAACATTCATCACCTCACATAGTTACAAAATATTTTTTCTTGTGATGAGAACTTTTAAGATCTACTCTCTTAGCAACTTTCAAATATACAAAACAGCATTGTTAACTACAGTCACCATGCCATACATTACATCCCCGGACTTATTTATCTTATAATTAGATGCTTGTACTTTATGACCACCTTGACCTATTTTGCCCACCCCATCGTCCCCTACCTCTGGGAACCGCCAGTCTGTTCTCTGTTTCCATGAGTTTGGCTTTTCTGGATTCCACATATAAGTGAGATCATACAGTATTTGTCTTTGTCTGACTTATTTCAGTTAGCATAATGCCCTCAAGGTCCATCCATCTTGTCACAAATGAGAGGATTTCCTTCTTGTTCATAGCTGAATAATATTCCATTACATATATCAACATTTTCCATTTATCTCTCAGTGGACATCTAAGTTGTTTCCATGTCTTGGCTATTGTAAACAATGCTATAATCAACATGGGGGTGCAGTTATCTTTTCAAGGAGTGACTTAATTTACTTCAGATATGTACCCAGAAGTGGAATTGCTGGATCATATGGTAGTTCTATTTTTAATTTTTTCAGGAACCTCCAAACTGTTTTCTGCAGTGCCAGCACCAATTTACATTCCCACCAACAGTGCACAAGGGTTCCCTTTTCTCTGTATCCATGCCAGAATTTTTTTAGACTCTTGTCTTCTTGATGATGGCCACTCTAACAAGTGTGAGGTGATATCTTATTGTGGTTTTAATTTGTATTTCCCTAATGAAGAGCAATGTTAGCATCTTCTCATGTATCTGTTGATCATTTGTATGCCTTCTTTGGAAAAATGTCTATTCAGTTCCTCTGCCCATTTTTAAGTTGAATTCTTTGGGTTTTTTTTTTTTTTTTTTGCTATTGCATTGTATGAGTTCTTTATATATTTTGGATATCATCCCCTTATCAGATATATGACTTGCAAATAATTTCTCCCATTCCACAAGTTGCCTTTTCATTTTGTTGATGGTGAAGTTTTGTTTTTTGCATGGAGTACATAATTACTGCTCATTAAGTGTTTTTATTATAATATTCAGAACAGAGCATAGCCCCTAGGCCAAGTAGGTGGTAAATAATTGTTTGGTGAGTATATGACAAATACATGAATGAACTGGAAGCGAGGAACCACACTCTAGTTCCATTTCTGCCCTGACTTCCTTGAACAGCAAGGCTACAGCCCCTCCCAACTCTACTGGCCTTCCCCAAACATGCCTCCAGTTTCCTATCCTGGCATTATTACTAGTGGCCTTCCCTCCACTTGGAATGCTTTTCTCATTTATTTCTGCTGTCAAAATTCTATCCTTCAAAACAGGAGGGAGAGGAAGAAAAAAAAATTCTATCCTTCAAGATGCACATTACATGCCACCCCCCTCCCATGAAGCCTTCTTTGTTTTCCCATTTGGAAGTGTTTCTTCCACCTCGTATTTTCAATATATTCCTCTGTTGATGATTCCCAAATTTACATTTTCAGTTCAGATCTTTCTTATGAACTCCAAACTAGTCTATTCTACTGTCTACTTAGCATCTTCATTTGGACACCTAATAGACTCAAACTTAATATGTCCAACGCCCACCCACCCACCCATCCCTCCGTTAAATTAGCTTCTCTTACAGGTTTTCCTATCTCACTTAAAGACAACTCCCTTTTTCTAGGTGCTCAGACCAAAACATTAGTCACTTTTTTTTTAACATCTTTATTGGAGTATAATTGCTTTACAATGGTGTGTTAGTTTCTGCTGTATAACAAAGTGAATCAGCTATATGTATACATATATCCCCATATTTCCCCCCTCTTGCATCTCCCACCCACCCTGCCTATCCCACCCCTCTAGGTGGACAAAAGCACCTAGCTGATCTCGCTGTGCTATGCTGCTGCTTCCCACTAGCTATCTGTTTTACATTTGGTAGTGGATATATGCCAATGCCACTCTCTCACTTCGTCCCAGCTTACCCTTCCCCCTCTCCATGCCCTCAAGTCCATTCTCTATGTCTGCATCTTTATTCCTGTCCTGCCCCTATGTTCTTCAGAACTTTTTTTTTTTTTTAGATTACATACATATGTGTTAGCATACGGTATTTGTTTTTCTCTTTCTGACTTACTTCACTCTATATGAGACTCTAGGTCCATCCACCTCACTACAAATAACTCAATTTCGTTTCTTCCCCTGCATCGGCAGGGGGACTCTCAACCACTGCACCACCAGGGAAGCCCTATTTTTAGTTTTTAAGGAACCTCTTTACTGTTCTCCATAGTGGCTGTATCAATTTATATTCCCACCAACAGTGCAAGAGGGTTCCCTTTTCTCCACACCCTCTCCAGCATTTACTGTTTGTAGATTTTTTGACTGATGGCCATTCTGACTGGTGTGAGGTGATACCTCATTGTAGTTTTGATTTTCATTTCTCTGATGATTAGTGATGTTGAGTATCCTTTCATGTGTTTGCTGGCAGTCTGTATATCGTCTTTGGAGAAATGTCTCTTTAGGTCTTCTGCCCATTTTTGGATTGGGTTGTTTGTTTTTTTGATATTGAGCTGCATGAGCTGCTTGTATAAAAACATTTGTCACTTTTGATGCTTCTCTTTCTCTTACATCCTACATTTAATCCATATAGAAATCTTTTGGATCTACTTGGATATATCCAGAAGCAGAACACTTCTCACCACCTCCACTGCTTACCACTATGGTCCAAGTCAGGGCCAATAGTCTGTACCCCTGCCTTTCTCTCAGCCACAGTCAATTTCTATAGAGCAGCCAGAGTGATTTCTTTATAAATTAAAGGTCAAATCATATCAATCTTATGCTAAAAATCCTGCAGTGGCTCCACCTTTCACTTAGAGTAAAAGCTGACATTAAAACCAGAGTCAGGGGCTTCCCTGGTGGCGCAGTGGTTGCGGGTCCGCCTGCCGATGCAGGGGACACGGGTTCGTGCCCCGGTCCGGGAGGATACCACATGC
>NC_041221.1:144343091-144347611 GCF_002837175.3 Physeter macrocephalus | reverse complement strand
ATTTTTAGTTTTTTAAGAAACCTCCCTACTGTTCTCCATAGTGGCTGTACCAATTTACGTTCCCACCAACAGTGCAAGAGGGTTCCCTTTTCTCCACACCCTCTCCAGCATTTACTGTTTGTAGATTTTTTGACTGATGGCCATTCTGACTGGTGTGAGGTGATACCTCATTGTAGTTTTGATTTTCATTTCTCTGATGATTAGTGATGTTGAGTATCCTTTCATGTGTTTGCTGGCAGTCTGTATATCGTCTTTGGAGAAATGTCTCTTTAGGTCTTCTGCCCATTTTTGGATTGGGTTGTTTGTTTTTTTGATATTGAGCTGCATGAGCTGCTTGTATAAAAACATTTGTCACTTTTGATGCTTCTCTTTCTCTTACATCCTACATTTAATCCATATAGAAATCTTTTGGATCTACTTGGATATATCCAGAAGCAGAACACTTCTCACCACCTCCACTGCTTACCACTATGGTCCAAGTCAGGGCCAATAGTCTGTACCCCTGCCTTTCTCTCAGCCACAGTCAATTTCTATAGAGCAGCCAGAGTGATTTCTTTATAAATTAAAGGTCAAATCATATCAATCTTATGCTAAAAATCCTGCAGTGGCTCCACCTTTCACTTAGAGTAAAAGCTGACATTAAAACCAGAGTCAGGGGCTTCCCTGGTGGCGCAGTGGTTGCGGGTCCGCCTGCCGATGCAGGGGACACGGGTTCGTGCCCCGGTCCGGGAGGATACCACATGCCGCGGAGTGGCTGGGCCCGTGAGCCATGGCTGCTGGGCCTGCGCGTCTGGAGCCTGTGCTCCGCAATGGGAGAGGCCACAGCGGTGAGAGGCCCGCGTACCGCAAAACAAAACAAAACAAAAAACAAAAAACCAGAGTCAGATCTCTCTGACTTCATCTCCCACTACTCTCTGTCCTGTACATTCTCCTTTTGTCCCTGTAGATTCATTCTCCAGCCTTTCCCACTCTCCTCTCTTTGCCAGGAGACTGGCCACAGGAATCTTCAAACATGCTCCACTGCTTTTGGCTTGGAGTTGATCAGTTGATGGCAGGCACTGGTACAGGATGGGGAAACGGGAACTGAGAGAGGATGGGGTATTCAGTCCTCTGTTTCTTTTCTTGCTAAGCCTGGTTGTGGTCATGACTGTGTTGCTTTACCAAAGACCACATCTGCCAGCAGCCCTCTCCTAAAGCCAGCCCGCCCAGGTCCAGAAATCCTGCTCTCTGCTGCCCCCTTCTGGCCCAGGAGTGCTAAAGATATCCAGCTATTCCTACCTCTCCAGGCCCTGACCTTGCTGATTTATCTTAACTCTGTGCCCAGCTTTGTAAATAGCCTTTTCACTTAACACTCTTCAATTGCTCCTTTTTAAGGTGCTCTCTGCTTTCTATATAAATTGATCACTTCCTCACCTGGCTCACTCTGTTCAAGCAACACTCTTCCACTCTGGGCTTCCTCTAAGCACACTAGGCACACTCCTGCCTCAGGGTCTTTGCACTGGCTCTTCCCTTTGCTGGCATGCTGTTCTCCCGGATATTCATGCATCCCTTCCTCATGTCCTTAAATCTCTGCTCAGTTGTCACCTTCTCAGTGACCACATCTCTCTCTGTCCTAATATTCATAAAAATTGCAGCCCCTCTACCCTGGCAGTTCCAATCTTTATTTTTTATTTTAATTAAAAAAAATAGTACGTATCTTCTTATAACTCACTACATTACTTATTTATTTGTGATTTTTCACTATCTTTATCCTCTCACTGGACTATAAGATCCTTGAGGGCAAGGATTTCATCTGTTCTTTTCACTGATGAATCTCCACTACCTAGAACAATGCCTGGAATATGGTAGGTGATAAATGCATGTTTGTTGAATGAGTAAAAGTTTGAATATATTCCACCTTGTTCTTATCTCTCAGTGGATCCCACCATGTTTTCCCTTGAAATGTATAACCCAAGTGCATAACTCATTACTCCAACTAAACTGTGAACTCTCCAAGGGGAAGAATTAGCATTTATACCTGAGGTTGCAAAGCAGAGGCCCTTGGGCTGGACTTGGCCTGCAGGAAAGTTTGTTTGTACTAAAGTACTGGCCCAGGCTTCCCTGGTGGCACAGTGGTTGAGAATCCGCCTGCCGATGCAGGGGACACGGGTTCGTGCCCCGGTCCGGGAAGATCCCACATGCTGCGGAGCGGCTGGGCCCGTGAGCCATGGCCACTGAGCCTGTGCGTCCGGAGCCTATGCTCCACAAGGGGAGAGGCCACAGCAGTGAAAGGCCCACGTACCACAAAAAAATAAAAAAATAAAATAAAAAAATAAAAATAAAAAATAAAGTACTGGCCCACACAATGTTTCAAATATTATTTTGATTTATCTTTCCAACATTAAAAAATGGGGATATTTCACTTAAGATTGTAGATTTCTGGTTTCCACGCCAAATCGGGTCTGGTCATATTTCACATCGTGTTTCTTATTTTCTAACCGTGTTTCTTATTTTCTAACAGCCAAGGAGGGCTTTCCTCTTTAGACTGGGCATGTCTGCTCCTGTGCATCAGGGCTGTACCTCTTCCTGTTGTTTCCCTGATCCCTATAAAGCTTGTGTCACCCAGCCAACTCCACTAACTTACTCATTTGCTTGGCGCTTGTAGCCACAGAAGTTTGCAACCCCTGATGGTGAAACATATCCCAGGGAAACAATAAATGTTTAATGATAATGATGTGATACTGATGATGGAGAAACATGGGTTGAATTTCTACTTCTTTTATTCTTTTTTCTTGTAACTTCTCTTCAGCTACTTGTTATATCAATTAGTGTTTATGTCTCCAGATATAATTGTGGATTTTTCTTTTTCTTTCTTAAGTTACATCATTTTACTTTTTGTATTCTCAAATTCTATTATTAGGTGCATACATAGTTAAGATTATATGACTCCTGAAGAAGACCTGAATGACACCAAGGGCATTTTCAACCAACTTGACTTAATTAACATGTAGAGAACATTTAACAATAGCAAAGTAAACATTCTTTTCAAGTACACATGGAATATTCACCAAGATAAGTCATATTCTAGGCCACAAAATAAATCTCTGCAAATTTATAAGGACCAAAATAATACAAAGCATGTTCTCTTGACCATAATAGCATTCAACTAGAAATGAGTAAGAGAGAGATACAGCCAGAAATCTCTAAATAATTAGAAATAAAAAGATACACTTCTAAATTACCCATGGATCAAAGAAGGAATCATAAAGGAGATCCTAGTACTTTGAGTTAGACAAATGAAAACACAACATATAAAAATATGTGTGATATAGCTAAAGAAATGCTATAGGAACATGTAGGACATTAATTACTCATAAAGAAGAAAAGTCTCATTACAATGAGACTTAGCTGCCACCTTAAGAAATTATATAAAGGAAATCAAGTTAAATACAAAAGAATCAGAAGGTGGAAATAAAGAGCAGAAATCAACAAAATAGAAACCAGAAAAACAGTAGAGAAAAATCAATGAAACTATAATTTATATTTATAAATATCCAGTATGTTCAATTTAAAAAGAGAGAGCGAGAGAAAGTACAAATTACCAATATCAGAAATTAAAGAGAAGACTTTAGAGATCCTATGGAAATTAAAAGGTTAATGAGGGAATATTATGAATAACTTCATACTAATAAATTTGAGAATTTATATGAAATGGAAAAATTGCCTGAAAGACCCAAACTCCCAAAACTCACTCAAGAAGAAATAGATAGTCCAAACAAGGCTACACCTATTAAAAAATTAATATTTGTAGCTAAAAACTTTCCAACAAAGAAAACTCCTAGCCCATATGAGTTCAGTGGTCAGTTTTACCAAACACTTAAGGAAAGAATAATACAAATTCTAGAGATGTTTCCCAAAAGTGGAAGAGGATGGAATATTTTCCAATTACTTTATGAATCCAGTATCAACCTAATACCAAAACCAGACAAAGACATTACATGAAAAGAAATCTACGGCCCAGATATCCCTCACAGACATAGATGCAAAAGCCCTTGGCAAAATATTAGCAAATTAAATCCAGCAATATATAAAAAGGATAACACATAATGAACAAGTGGTTTTATCCTTGTAATGCAAGGTTAGCTCAATATTTGAAAATAAATCAAAAAAGGAAAGAAAATTAATCAATGTAATCACCGTATCAACAGATAAAAAAAGAAAAATGATTATCTCAATAGATTCAGAAAAAGCATTTTAGCAAAATTCAACATCCATTCATAATAAAATCTCTCAAGAAACTAGAGATAATAGGGAGGTTCTTCAACCTAATAAAGATCAACTATGAAAATGTATAGCTGGGACTTCCCTGGTGGCACAGTGGTTAAGAATCCACCTGCCGGGGCTTCCCTGGTGGCGCAGTGGTTGCGCGTCCGCCTGCCGATGCAGGGGAACCGGGTTCGCGCCCCGGTCTGGGAGGATCCCACATGCCGCGGAGCGGCTGGGCCCGTGGGCCATGGCCGCTGAGCCTGCGCGTCCGGAGA
>NC_041221.1:144339790-144342921 GCF_002837175.3 Physeter macrocephalus | reverse complement strand
CCCTGGTCCGGGAAGATCCCACATGCCACGGAGCAACTAAGCCCGTGCGCCACAACTACTGAGCCTGCACTCTAGAGCCCGTGAGCCACAACTACTGAGCCCATGTACCACAACTACTGAAGCCTATGCATCTAGAGCCCGTGCTCCTCAACAAGAGAAGCCACCGCAATGAGAAACCCAAGCACTGCAATGAAGAGTAGCCCCCGCTCACCACAACTAGAGACAGCCCGCGCTCAGTAACGAAGACCCAATGCAGCCAGAAATTAATTAATTAATTAAAAGAAAAAAAAAAAGAAGATGTATAGCTAACATCATATTTAGTGTATGAAAGACTGAATGATTATCCCTAAGATCAGGAACAAGGCAAGGATATCCACTCTCACAACTATTCAAAATTGTATAGAAGACAAGAACAAGAAATAAATGGTATTAAGATTAGAAGGGAAGGAATAAAAATTGTCTTCACTTGCAGACGACATGATTATCTGTGTAGGAAATCCTAAAGACTCTACAAACAATATGTTACAACAGTACCAAAGACATGAAATACATAGAGGTAAGTCTAACAAAATACATGCAAGATATATATGCTCACATTTACAAAACATTGATGAGAGAAATTGAGCTAGACCTACAAAAATGGAGAGACGTACTGCATACATGGATCAGAAGTCAGTGTTGTCAAGATGTCATTTCTCCCCAGATTGATCTATAGGTAAATGCAATCGCAGAGTATCAGCACCTGGGTGTGAGCTGCTGCGTGCTCTGGACACTCCTGACCACTCCCATGAGGCCAACGCCCAGAGCATCCTTAACACTGAAGTGGTCCTCCCAGGATATAAACTGGAACAGGCTGCTGCCCTCCTTAATATGCTCCTGAGGCTTCCATGTAGCTTTGAGAATCAAGTTCAGAATCCAAGCAGCCGGAAACACAGGCCCTGTGTTTCATGACCTGGACCCGCCTTCTCACAGCCTGCATCTGCTTACTCTCCCTCCAGGAAGACTCCAGGCTTCTATTTTGGGACAGATTGATTTAGAAAACTTTCTGTCACTAAGTGGAAATCTGTGTTCCTGTAACACCCACCCTGGATTAAACTCCCAGAGACCAGAGAAGTACAATCTCTCACTCTCATGAGAGCCTTTAAGCACTGAAATGTGACCATTCCCTCTGAGTTTTTTCTCATGTTTGTTAAATGTCCTCTGTTAACGGAGGTATTCCTTGATGTACTGACTTGCTTTACTATTAGTGGCCCTTTTCTCAGGAAGTTCCAGTTGACAAATGTCTATTTTAATATGTCACCTAGAGCTGAATGCATGGTCCCATCAGGGCCCAGAGTACAGCAGAATTTGCCATCTTGTTTTCTTACACAGTAAGTCTCCTTGTTTGGTCTAAATTGCATTAATGTTTGATAGCCTCATTTACAGATAATTCATGCTTGGAACTTGAGAGTGCCTAAAACTCTGATGTGTTTCTTGTATGTGTTGTTTTTTAGCCATTTCCTCAGCTGTACTTGTGTTCGTATTTTTGAGTGTATTTTGAGTTAACATTTTTACATGTATTTTATTTGCTTGTTATTTACTGTGACATTTTCTTCAAACTTTCTGAGACAATGGTGAATTCTGTTTTTTCCTCTGAACCCTCTGTCCCCCCTCACCAATGGCTTTTTTTTTAAACATCTTTATTGGAGTAGAATTGCTTTACAATGTGCTAGTTTCTGCTGTATAAAAAAGTGAATCAGCTATATGCATACATATATCCCCATATCTCCTCCCTCTTGCATCTCCCTCCCACCCTCCCTATCCCACCCCTCTAGGTGGTCACAAAGCACTGAGCTGATTTCCCTGTGCTATGCAGCTTCTTTCCACTAGCTATCTATTTTACATTTGGTAGTGTGTATATGTCAAAGCTACTCTCTCACTTCGTCCCAGCTTTCCCTTCCCGCTCCCTGTGTCCTCAAGTCCATTCTCTACATCTGCGTCTTTATTCCTGTCCTGCCCCTCGGTTCATGAGAACCTTTTTTTTTTTTTTTTTTTTTTTAGATTCCGTATATATGTGTTAGCATATGGTATTTGTTTTTTGTTTTTCTCTTTCTGAGTTACTTCATTTTGTATGACAGACTCTAGGTCCATCCACTTCACTACAAATAACTCAATTTAGTTTCTTTTTTAGCTGAATAATATTCCATTGTATATATGTGCCATATCTTCTTTATCCATTCATCTGTTGATGGGCACTTAGGTTGCTTCCATGTCTTGGCTATTGTAAATAGTGCTGCAATGAACATTGTGGTACATGACTCTTTTTGAATTATGGTTTTCTCAGGGTATATGCCCAGGAGTGGGATTGCTGGGTCATATGGTAGCTCTATTTTCAGTTTTTTAAGGAACCTCCTTACTGTTCTCCATAGTGGCTGTATCAATTTACATTCCCACCAACAGTGCAAGATGGTTCCCTTTTCTCCACACCCTCTCCAGCTTTACTGTTTGTAGATTTTTTGATTGATGGACATTCTGACCCATGTGAGGTGATACCTCATTGTAGCTTTTTTTTTTTTAACATCTTTACTGGAGTATAATTGCTTTACAATGGTGTGTTACTTCCTGTTCATCACAGAGCACCGAGCTGAGCTCCCTGTGCTATACAGCAACTTCCCACTAGCTGTCTGTTTTACACATGGTAGTGTATATATGTCAGTGCTACTTTCTCAGTTCATCCCACCCTCCCCTTCCCCGTCATGTCCACAAGTCCGTTCTCTACATCTGTGTCTCTTTTCCTGCCCTGCAAATAGGTTCATCAGTACCATTTTTCTAGATTCTGTGTATACATGTTAATTTACGATGTTTGTGTTTCTCTTTCTGACTTCCTTCACTCCGTATGACAGACTCTAGGTCCATCCACCTCACTACAAATAACTCAATTTCCTTTCTTTTTATGGTTGAGTAATATTCCATTGTATATATGTGCCACATCTTCTTTATCCATACATCTGTCGATGTACAATTAGGTTGCTTCCATGTCCTGGCTATTGTAAAGAGAGCTGCAACGAACATTGTGGTACATGACTCTTTTTTTTTTTTTTTTTTTTTTGCGGTGCGCGGGCCTCTCACTGTTGTGGCCTCTCCCGTTGCGG
>NC_041221.1:144241567-144339071 GCF_002837175.3 Physeter macrocephalus | reverse complement strand
TATCTTCTTTGGAGAAGTGTCTATTTAGTTCTTCTGCCCATTTTTGGATTGGGTTGTTTGTTTTTTTGTTATTGAGCTGCATGAGTTGCTTATAAATTTTGGATATTAATCCTTTGTCAGTTGCTTCATTTGCAAATATTTTCTCCATTTCTGAGGGTTGTCTTTTCGTCTTGCTTATGGTTTCCTTTGTTGTGCAAAAGCATTTAAGTTTCATTAGGTCCCACTCTGTGCAAAAGCTTTTAAGTTTCATTGGGTCTCATTTGTTTATTTTTGTTTTTATTTCCATTTCTCTAGGAGGTGGGTCAAAAAGGATCTTGCTGTGATTTATGTCATAGAGTGTTCTGCCTATGTTTTCCTCTAAGAGTTTTATAGTGTCTGGCCTTACATTTAGGTCTTTAGTCCATTTTATTTTTGTGTATGGTGTTAGTAAGTGTTCCAATTTCATTCTTTTACATGTAGCTGTCCAGTTTTCCCAGCACCACTTATTGAAGAGGCTGTCTTTTCTCCATTGTATACTCTTGCCTCCTTTATCAAAGATAAAGTGACCATATGTGCATGGATTTATCTCTGGGCTTTCTATCCTGTTCCATTGATCTATATTTCTGCTTCTGTGCCAGTACCATACTGTCTTGATTACTATAGCTTTGTAGTATAGTCTGAAGTCAGGGAGCCTGAGTCCTCCAGCTCCGTTTTTCTTTCTCAAGATTGCTTTGGCTATTCAGGATCTTTTGTGTTTCCATACAAATTCCCCTCACCAATGGCTTTCACCAGCTCATGTGCAGGAGTTCCTCACCAAGTCCCCTAAACACCTCTCAATACTCTTCACTTTGTTCTTTCTGCTGTACCCCAGCTTAGTTTGATCTTCATCCAGAAATGGAATGCTTATCCTGGCTGGTCACACACACCTATTCCCACCCCTTCCAGTCCTTTCTCTACACTGAAGCCAGGCTAATCTTTACACAATAGTTCCCAACATCCCATTGCCTAAAACCCTACAAAATTTCTATTGTTCATATCTCTTATATACTCATCAGCATTCATTCATTCATTTACTCAATATTTCTCAATACCTACGATGTGGTAAGCACTGCTCTAGGCACTGGGGACACAGCTGTGAGCAAAATAATACAAATTCTCTGCCCTCATGGAGCTTATATTCCAGCAAATGAATGCAGCTCCTCGTGGCTCCCTGCACCCTTGGCTCACTGGCCCTTCATTCCTTCACACTAGTCATATTCCCTCCTGGCACAGGGCCTCAGAAGGACAGGCTGGTCTCTCTCTCTGGAATTCTTTTCCCTCTTGTCTTTGTAACTCTTGTGTATCTTTCAGAAATTAGCTTAAAAGTCACTTCTGTAGGGAAGTCTTCCTTGCTTTCCCCACCTAGATGAAAGTCCCCTTTGATGTGCTCTGACAGTACTGACCTTCCTCCCTGTCACAGCTCTTACTGTACAGCCATTTGTGTTATACTCTGATTGACCTCTAAGTCCTCAGTGGATTTTGGGTTCTGTGAGGGCAGGGACTCTGTTTTCACTCAACAGTGCCATGAGTGCCCAGTACAGAGTAGGCACCCATTCAATATTATTTAAAGGAATGAATTTGTGCCTTCATCCAAAACTATTAAAATTTGGCCTGGAATGGAATAAGAGCTGCAACTAAGAACCTGATCTGAAGATAGCATCCAAGGAAGCATTAAGTAATTTATTAGTGGTCTTTAAATCAGTCATCAATCTGTCTAACCTTATTTGGATTCAATCCATATTTTTTCCATCTCATTTGCAAGATCTCATGGGAGGCTTTTCTAAAGCTCAGCTCACTATGTCAACTGCATCCCCCTGCTCGGCCGACTCTCCAAAAAGCAAATGAGGTTTGTTTCATGCAACTAGATTTTGTGCATAGCCTTAACATACTTGGTCCTCCATCCTCTCACCTGTGAGATGCTGGGCTACATCAGGTGAATTCCTGGATTCCTTCTGACAAAGACTGGGAGCCATTGCTGAGGGTTGGCTCATTGATGCTGCTGGGTGTGAGGTGAGATGCTATGCTTCCAGCTCCAGCTTCACCCAGATAGCCAGAGGAGGTGTTTGCAGACAGAGGCTAGGTGGGGACCCCTTTCCCAGTGGCAGGTAAATAAGTGTGGGCCAAGCCAGTCAGGGAGGGAGCAAGAATAGCAGCTTTGAATCCTGGGATGCTCTCTGCCCTCCTCCCATGCCTTGGCTGCACCCACAGGAACCAAACTGTGTATCTCAATCCTAGAACGGGTGGAATGTGCCACAGCCTGATAGGTATGAAGCGATCTGCAGAGAGGCAGGGAGGAGCTCTACTTCCCAGTCAGTGCAAGGACTATGTGTCCTGAAGGCTGGGCTGCCCCTTCCATCCTCCCTGGGCCTCCTGCTACAGCCAGGATATCAAAGGCTGCATTGTGCTTTGAGAAACACTTTGGGTCCTTCATGTATCTGGCGACCCAGAATAGTCAACACAGTATTGAAGGAGAATAACAAAGTAGGAGGACTGACACTACCTGAGTTCAACACTTACTATAAAGCTACAGTAATAAAGACAGTGTGGTATTGGCAAAAGACAAATATATCAATGGAACAGAATAGAAAGCCCATGAAATAGACCCCCATAAATATAGTTAACTGATCTTTGACAAAGGAGCAAAGGCAGTACAATGGAGCAAAAATAGTCTCTTCATCAAATGGTGCCGGAACATCTAGACCTGTATCTGTTCTAGACACAGACCTTCCATTCTTCACAGTAATTAACTCAAAATGGATCACAGACCTAGATATAAAATGTGAAACTATAAAGCTCCTAGAAGATAACATAGGAGAAAACCTAGGTGACTTTGGGTATAGTTATGCCTTTTTAGATATAATACCAAAGACATGACCCATGGAAGAAATAATAAGCTGGACTTTATTAAAATGAAAAACTTCCATTTCTGCAAAAGACAATGTCAAGAGAATGAGAAGACAAGCCACAGCCTAAGAGGAAATATTTGCAAGAGACACATCTGATAAAGGACTGTTATCCAAAATATACAAATAACACTTAAAACTCAACAACGAGGGCTTCTCTGGTGGTGCAGTGGTTGAGAGTCCGCCTGCCGATGCAGGGGACACGGGTTCGTGCCCTGGTCTGGGAAGATCCCACATGTCGCGGAGCGGCTGGGCCGGTGAGCCATGGCCGCTGAGCCTGCGCTCCGCAACGGGAAAGGCCACAACAGTGAGAGGCCCGCGTACCACAAAAACAAAAACAAAAACAAAAAAACTCAACAACAAGAAATCAAACAACCCAGTTAAAAAATGGGCCAAAGACCTTAATGGACACCTCACCGAAAAAGAGAGGCAGATGGCAAATAAGCATATGAAAAGATGCTCCACATCATATGTCATCGGGAAATGCAAATCAGTATACCGCTAAACATCTATTAGAATGGCCAAGATCCAGAACACTGACAACACCAAATGCTGGTGAGGATGTGGAGCAACAGGTATTCTCATATACTGCTAATGAGAAAGCAAATAGTACAATCACTTTGGAATACAGTGTGACAGTTTCTTATAAAACTAAACATACTCTTACTATATGACTTAGCAATTACACTTCTTGGTTTTTACCCAAAGGAGTCAAAAACTTATGTTCAAACAAAAACCTGCACAAAGATGTTTATAGCAGGTTTATTCATAATTGCCAAAACTTGGAAGCAAATTGGATATCCTTCGGTAGGTGAATAAGCTGTGGCACATCCAGACAATAGAGTAGTTTATTCAGTGCTAAAAAGAAATGAACGATCAAGCCATAGAAAGACATGGAGGAACCTTAAATGCATATTACTAAGTGAAAGAAGCCAATCTGAAAAGGCTACATACTATATGATTCTGACTATACAGCACTCTGGAAAAGGCAAAACCATGAAGACAAGAAAAAGATCAGTGGTTGCAGGGGTTGGGGGTGGAGTGTGACGAACAGGCAGAGCACAGAAGATGTTCAGAGCAGTGAAAATACTCTGTATGATATTATAATGATGGATATTTGTCATTATACTTTGTCCAAACCCACAGAATGTACAACACCAAGAATGAACCCTTGGATAAACTATAAACTTTGGGTAATTATGCTCTGTCAATGTAGATTCATCCTTGGTAAAAAAAAAAAAAATGTTTTTTTTCCAAGAATGAACCCTTGGATAAACTATAAACTTTGGGTAATTATGCTCTGTCAATGTAGATTCATCCTTGGTAAAAAAAAAAAAATGTATTGTTTTGGTGAGTGATGCTGATAGTGCGTGAGGCTATGCTTGTGTGTGAGCAGTGGGTATATGGGAAATCTCTGTACCTTCCTCTCAATTTTGTTGTAAACCTGAAATTACTCTAAAGGTAAATTTTTTAAAAAATGAACAGAGCCTCAGGGACATGGGGGACAATAACAAAAGATCTAACATTGTGTAACTGGAGTCCCCAGTTGAGAGGAGAGAGAACGGGGCAGACACTTTCTCAAAGACACAAATCCAAGAAGCTCAGCAAGAGAAATTAGAGAAAATTGTATCTAATCACATAAAAGTCAAAGTGTTGAAAACCAAAGGTAAAGAGAATATGTTGAAAGAGCTAGAGAAAAAGACCCACGACACATAGTGGGATATGACAGACTCTCTCGTTTGACCAAACTTGAATCAAGCGCCTCTGAGTCCTCTTTCTGACTAGGATCCAACCGTGGGATTTGTCCTTGGTCCATTTAGTCCAGTTTTAGCAAGAATCCTGCTGAGTCAGTTTAGCAAAATCCCTCACTCAGTGTCTGATCACTCTCCGTATCTGATCAAATTCCTCATCCCCAATCCTCAATATCTTAGCACCCTGGCATGGCTTCAGCAAGAATCCCCCTATCCCTGATTTTTTCCTCTTAGTAATTTTCCATTTACTGACCCCATCCTGTTCCTTGGCTATAAGTCTCCACTTGTCCTTGTCATATTTGGAGTTGAGCCTGATCTCTCTTCCCTGCTGCAAAACCTCACTGCAATAGTTACTTCTTGAATAATGTCTTTAACGAGTGTCATGAATAATTTTTCCCTAAAAAAGTCCATTCCAAAGACCTCTGACTTCTCATCACAAACCATGGGAGCTAGAAGCCTGTAAAACAACAAACACTACACGGAACGTCAGAATTGATTTTTAAAAAGTGAGACCCAATTGTATGCTATTCACCAGATACATATTTTAAATACAAAGATAGGTTAAAAGCAATTGGATCGAAAAAGATATCATGTAAGGTGTAAGCATAAGAAGGCTGAAGTGGCTGAAATGGTACATGAAAAGACATACAATCAGTAATGGGTGTGCTGATAATAGATCTTTAAAATATACAAAGAAGCAATTGACAGAACCAAGGGGAGAAACAGAAATTCTATAATCACAATTGGGGATCTTAACACCCTCTCTCAGCAATTAAAAGGACAACAAAATAACACACAATTGAAAGAACACAGAAAATCAGTAAAAATAAAGATGACCTGAAAAACACTTGCTCATTTTGACGTAATTAATATTTATGAAACATTAAATCCTGTAACTATAGAATAGACATTTTTTCTCATTTACTGGTACTTTTACCAAGACAGATCAAATTTGTGGGAGAATATGACCCATGTTCAAACTCATACCTCATCTGCAGATGATCTAGACACCACAACCAAATACATCTTTGCAAGGACATTAACTTTAACTGTGACATTTACTTAATTACAAATCTTCCATCACTCTCCATTGCCTACAAGGTTAATTTAAATCTTTTCAGGCTGACATATAAAAAGTTGCACAGGGCTTCCCTGGTGGCGCAGTGGTTGAGAGTCCGCCTGTCGATGCAGGGGACGCGGGTTCGTGCCCCGGTCTGGGAAGATCCCACGTGCCGCGGAGCGGCTGGGCCCGTGAGCCGTGGCCGCTGAGCCTGCGCATCCGGAGCCTGTGCTCCGCAACGGGAGAGGCCACAGCAGTGAGAGGCCCGCGTACCGCAAAAAAAAAAAAAAAAAAAGTTGCACAATCTGGCTACCATTCTCACCCCCGTGTCATGACTCATTATACTCCATTCCATACCATTATTTTGGTCACAGTTGATATGGACTCTGTATTATCAGTCAAACCTACATTGCACATTTGACTGCCAAGTCATCAGACATTTCTTTCCCACAACTTTTATGCTGTCCTTCACATCTTCAGTCAGGCTTGCCTGCATCCTCCAAGGTACAGCTCAGTTACCTTTTCCTTCACCGTGTCTCCTCTGATCAGAGGCTGGAGCTTCTCTCTCTCTCTCTTTACTGAGCTTCACTGAATTGAGATTCTGTCACCTGTCACATGCTGGTTCAACTGGCTGATTCTTGATAAAAATGACCTGACCTTGAGGAGAAGGGACCTTTGGACTATGGCTAGTTACAGTCAGAAGCAGAATTTTGGGCAAGCATGGAGCAGGCAGGCAAAGAGACAGCCACTTCCCAGCTCAGCCAATCTGTAGGACTTGACATTAAAGAATTAATCTGGCTCTAAAAATTGCAAGAAGTAAATCCCTGAAGAGGACATGGCTGGTTGGCTTTTGAAACATCTCAAATAGTCTGTAAATAAATCTAAAGTAACTGTTAACCATTCCTCTGAAATGCTATATGAAGAATTTGGCTTCTTTGTCTCCAGGGAGACCCTTCTTTATTACATAACCAATCAAAGCTGGCGAAGAATTATTGATCACCTACTAAATGAGACTGGCGGCTTCTTGAAAATAAGGAACTAGCTTTGAGCAGTAGCAAAGAAGCAGTTCAGAGTATAGAAGTACCAGATACTCTACTCCATAGCTTTGGGTAGGAGATGGGAATTATCTGCTTACAGCAGGCTCAGGCTGCAGGGTTTTGCAGAAGGTAAGTAAGGATACTGGGGCACAGCACCAGTACTGCTGTGTTGGGAAATGGTTCACCTACCCTCTCCATGGAGGACAACTCATGATAGGAAAGTTACAGTTACAAAGCAAAACCAAGCAAAGCAAGGGGATACCGCCTGATTTGATGCATGTTTAACATCTTCCAGAAAATAGTGGCTTCATGTAGATTTACGCAGGAAGCGACCTTGTGCAAAGGGTAAAGGGTCAAGATGACTCAAGTTTGAAAGGAATAAGGGAGAGATTTTTCCACTACAGTCTTGGAGATCTTTTGTTCTCCACACTTAACATCTCTTCCAGTGAACACTACAGACTCTCACTATTCAAAGTGTCATCCATAGATCAGAAACCTCAGGATCACCTGGGAGCTTCACCTCAGACCTACAGAACTTGCATTTAACATGATTTCAGACAAATTTTTTGCCCATTAATGTGTGCAAGCAGCACAGTCATCATACATACCCAAGGACCAAATCTGGACCCACAATAGCCAGAACAAAAAGAAATAGGTATTTGTCTCTTAGAGATCAAGCCTAGAAGG
This sequence comes from Physeter macrocephalus, assembly GCF_002837175.3. NCBI lineage: Eukaryota > Metazoa > Chordata > Mammalia > Artiodactyla > Physeteridae > Physeter > Physeter macrocephalus. The sequence continues at coordinate 144,331,615 of NC_041221.1, read as the reverse complement.
AGGAAAATACCAGTACCTATAAATCCTGTTTATAAGCGTGCTTAGAGGGCTAGAAATTATTAGAATTTTAGAATTTCACAGTTTTCAGTCTGCTTTTTACAAGAAAAAGCTTACTGGCCATAGGATGAGAAAGAACATAGGGCAAGCATCAATGTTGGAGTAAACCCTGGCTCTTGTGTGAGTTGTGTGCAGTCCGTTTTATGGGAATTTGAGCCCAAGGCAGAAGAACTTTAAGGAAGGCACCAGGAGATTGCACTCAACTTTGTAAGTCTGGAGCATTCCCATCCTGAATGTTTTAGAAGAGGCTGAATTTGGTTTGGACATCTCATTAAGCATTTAAGGAGACCCATAACATGTTAATAAATGTAAAGATAATTTCAAAACAACTTATATCTCCTAACTTAGGAAAGCACATTCATTCTAGAAATTTTCTAGCTGCCCCCAACCCTCTCTCATGTTCTTCCGATCCCACCAACAGGTGGGGCTAGTGTGCAGCCAAGGTGAGAATCACTGCTCTAAACCACCCCCTCACTTTACTGCAGGGGGAAGTGAGGAACCCAGGATGAAAGGGATGAACCTAAGGCCTTGGGTCTGGAATTCCACCGTCCTGACATTAAATCCAATGAGTGCTGCAACCAAGGTCCTGGTGAAAGGGAGAAAGAATAAAGAGACTGGAAAATAGGCTTGGTGCGGAAGGACTGGGATGATGCCTCTATTTACAGAACAGAGGAAGAAAACATAGCAAAAGAGACAGGAGCAGGCTGACAGGAAAGAACCAGCCACCAGGGAGGTGACGGGATGGTTAACACTGTCGCAGGCCTCAAAGAGGTAAAGCGAGTAGACGGAGGAAAGGCCTTTGGGACTGGCCATTGGGAGGTCATTCGCATATAGCGCAGCTTAATGGTTTACATAGTTCCAGAGCCAGGCTGCCTGAAAGGCATTTTGGGGCCATGTGAGAACATCATGTGCCTCCGTTAGCTTACCAGCTCGGTAACTTTGGACAATTTAATTTATCTTTCTATCTCAGTTTTCTCATCTGTAAAATGTGTATAAAATATTAGTACTTGCCTAATAGGACTGTCATAAGTTTAAATGCGCTAATACATGTAAAGCACTTAGAATGGCTCCTGGCATAGTGTGTATGTATCATCAATATATATTAGTTCTTATTATTACTGTGGTTATTGGTGGTGAGCTTTGAGACATGATTTTAATTAGATGGTGGGAGAGGTGTCTGATTTTATAATGTTCTTATGGGGTTTTGCATCTCAGCCAGCATCTCTGCGGAATAATCTCCAAGTTAGCAGTTACTAAAGAGTTCAGAAAGATAACTGCAGTCCTGTTTGCAGAAGTGAGGCAGACCTAACCAGGCCTCACTGAGGCCTTTTTTGTGATAGAATGGATTGTCTACCCTGGTACTCCAGTATCTTATACCCCACCCTGAACTTCAGTAACCCAGTACTACTAAATTAAACTGATCATCACATTTTAGCTGGCTTAGTTGTACAGGATACACTCACCCTGCAGAATATCATCCCCTGTATCGCAGCGCTGGCAGGAGACCTACTCCTTACTTGCACAGAGTCACCTGTTGGCCTCTACCTGGTTGCCCGTGGGACCCCATGCACCAGAAACTGCACATTCGGTAGGGAAGGGGAAAGTGGACAGGAGACAGGGAGGGGTGGGAGAGGGAGAAGAGGGGAAACTGGCTCATTGTACACTCTAGAAAGCACTCTCTAGATTACAGATACCCTGAAACACAGCAACTAGAGGTAAACCCCACAAACAACCTGCCACCAGCAGCAGCCAGGGTGTGGAAGTCCTGGGAACCAGCCCTGTGTGCTGTGCTGTCCCTGTGATCGGGCCACTGGGTGTCACTCTTAGTGTATGTTCATTTGGGGTCAGGTTTCTGAAGATGGTCCAGCATTTGCTTAAGTCTCCATCCTCTTCCCCCAGCTTCCCTCCCTGTGCTGGTGTATCTCCCCTGGAAGGCTTTTCTGACCACATGGGCAGTATACTGAGAGCAAAATTGCCCCAGAAGCTGACTTCTGATCTACACATGCGGGAATAGCCTGTCTGTCATGGAAGTAAGCAGAGCCCAGCAACAGTTAACTAACTTATAGCAGCGGCAGCTTGAAAACGAGTTTGGTTTTTTTTGTTTTTTTATTTTTTGGCTACGTTGGGTCTTCGTTGCCGCACGCGAGCTTTCTCCAGCTGTGGCGAGTGGCCTCTAGAGCGCAGGCTCAGTAGTTGTGGCGCACGGGCTTACTTGCTCCGTGGCATGTGGGATCTACCTGGACCAGGGCTTGAACCCGTGTCCCCTGCACTGGCATGTGGATTCTTAACCACTGCGCCACCAGGGAAGCCCCGAAAACGAGTTCTTAAAACATAGAATTTCATTAATTTTGTCATTCATCATTGTTATTTCCTTCTTTCTATATTCTTTATTTTTTATTTTATTAATTTATATTCTTATATTTTCATTTAATTCTTCATTCTATAAAATCAAACACTTAGATGAAATAGAAATTAAACCTAGAAAGAAGGACTGGGAGGAAAAACAAGAACAGATAAAACCTTTAGAGAAATAGAAATCATGTTTAAAAAAATCTTTTACTGTTATTTACCCTCTCGAGAACTTAATGTACTTTTTCAGTATGAAGATTCATGTCTTCATTCTGGAATATTCTCAGTCATTTTCCCTGTGAGTACTGACTCCCTTTCAGCCTTTCCTTCTGTGAGTTCTATTAGATTATGTTGGGCCTCTCATTCTATTCTGTCTTGCTGGTTAATCCTCTTGTAGTTTCTACAGCTACATTCTGGCTGATTGCTGCAGATCTGTGTTCAGGTTCCTGGATTTTTTTTCCTCTGCTGTGCTGAATCTTGTATTTAACCTATCAAGTGGATCTTTAATTGCAGTGCATTTTTGTTTGTTTGTTTCTAGGAGTTGTTATTTGGTTACTTATCAAATGTGTCTTTTTTAAAATCAAATTTGTATTTTATCAAATCAAATTTTATCAGAAAAATTTTTGGTTGTTGTATTTGGCTATTTATCAAATTTGTCTGTCCATAATGCTCTATTCTTTCATTATGGTTCCTAATTTTAAAAATCTTTTAAGTTACTTTAACACACTTATTTTAGGTCTCTTTTCATTTCCAGTTCTTTTATTTCCCATTCTTGCTATGCTAATTCGTTGGCTGGTTACAACTGCTGGTCCTCTCTCCAGGTAGTTAATTTCCTTTTGGATTTGTATCTCTTTAACTGTGAATTACCCTGAATGAGTCTTCAACATTTAAAAGAAAAAAGGGTGGGGGGGCTTCTCATGAGCCCTGCACTGTGAAAGTATCTTTATAGAGTAGTTTTTGTAATTGTTTGTGTTGTCTTCCTAGAGAATCAACATCCAAGGGCCAGTTTTAATCACTTACTCTCCTGATTGGGATTCCTGTAGAGTGCAGGGTAAATTCAGATCCTACACCTTCTCAAGTAGCGAGTCTGGGGGTTTGATTTTTTTCCTCACAGATGCATGGCTTCTTCAGGGTTTCCTTGGAAGGTGGAAGTAAGTTTTCTAATTCCTTTTTGATGGAAAAACAACACTTTCAGGCTTCAAGCTTCACGCAGGGAGCAAATGTCCAGCTCTCCTGCTTTACATAGGCCCACCGTCATGTCTAATAAGGGGGGGTGGGGGGGTGGGCATTAGAAGACCAGCCCAGCTCTGAGGACCAGTGTTCAGGCTGAGAACCCTCAGGGTCCCCATGGCATCTCCTCCCATGAACCTGTAGGACTCTGAATTCCGCACTTGTTTCTGGCTCCCACGGATTTCCCTTTTTTTCTTTAAAGGGTATATTGAAACATTTATCTTTGTAACATTTTATCCTACCTTGACAATGAGCCATTCAGTTTATCTCCTGGTTTTCTTATCAGAAGTTTTCAAACAGGGTCCTCTGAGCTGTGGGGGCAGAAGGAAAAGTGACAGGGTTACTGACCCTTCCCCACTCGAAATCCTTCCCTCTACCTTGGTTTAAAAAGGCAGCTCTTCTTGTACCCTGCTCTACAACAGACTAGCAGTGTGACTCTGGCAAGCACTTAATCTCTCTGTGCCTCAATTTCTCCGTCTGTAAAAAGGGAACAATAACAGTGCTGCCTCACAGGACTATTGTGAGGATTAAATGAGATAATATACATGAAGCAGTCATGTCGTGCCTGGTTCAAAATAAGCACTCAGTAAGTGATCTTTGAGCTTTGAATTACTGAGCTCCAAGTTATATTTCTTTTTTAAAATGATTCTGAACAAAACAAACAAACAAAAAACAGTATCTTTTTAGATCTAGATGGGGCTTTCAAAACTATCTAGATATATTCTAGACCGGATACTTTCTAAAAGACCTAGTTTGAAAATTCTTTACTTCTACGTCAACACTATAGTAGGAAGGTTAGTTTTAGCCAAGCTTGGAATCTAGCAGGGTGGGCATAAAGATCTCTATTGTTTATGATCATTTTCTTCCAGCCCCCTGACATTCTTTCAACCCCACTTCCCATCCCTTAGCAATTCTATTCTGTTCTTAATGATTTACAATGAACTTGTTGTAACATTTGTACAAGCTTCCTTCTGACTAGAGTCAGCCTTGCTTCATGGTTTCTCAACGTTGTGTCACCTGTCCCCAGAATTTTTTGCTAAAATCGCCTAACTATAATGTCATTTAATGGTCTAACTTTACATATATGGTAACCTCTTCTACATTTCCCATGAAAGTGGGGACTATGTAGTTTCAAGGAAAAGACAGGGTTAAGGGAAGGGCTTTGTTTTGTTTCATGAAAGAAGGTGCTATTGGGAGGGGCACTTTCATTCCTGCTTTGATCTACTCAGCAATTGTTCAGCTCAGTTCTGCACTCATGAGCCAGTAACAGTTTTTCTTACTTGGGAGCATGATACATTATGAACCAAAGAGATGATGAGTCAGGGTTCAGCCATGAGCAATGTGGGTTGATGGTCTTACACCACATCCCAGTGTGAAGCGCAGAAAGTGGCAGTTCTATGGCCTTAATTCAGGTGCAAGAACTCTGTCATCTTCAGTGACAAGGTGAGATGCTCTCTTTGGGTCCAGGGAAGAGACAGGAAATCAGAGTATGCCTGCTTCTCTGCAGGTTGCTCATATTGATATAACATCTGCCTAACAGCTGACTATGTTCCTCGTATCATCGGAAGGTCCAAGCCCTTCAAGGTCAATAGGGTCTTTTTAAGTGAATGGGGTTGTTCCAGTGCTACCAAGAATTTGGAGCTATGGTCACAGTTGAGTTGGCGACCTGGATAATAGTTGATGGGTACAATTGGTATGAAACATCCAGTGTTACGCAGAGCATGCTGTCAAATGTCCAGTGGAAGTAGAGAGAATATTCAGCCAGGTGCATCCAACCTCTTAATGCTACTGTGGTTTGAAGATATAATGTGGTTGAGAGTAGGATAGAAGTCTCAGTATCAGAAGGTTGTGATTATTTGAATGGAAGGCTGGTGACCACATCAGCTTACCATGGAGTGTCTCAGCTTACAGCACAGTCTCAGCAGCAAGTCTGACATTCTAATAGTCAGAGAGGGTGGTCAGAGCCAGTCCTGGAATGTTATAGATATTATGTCAAAGGCAGGACAGCAGGGAAAGTATGGGCTCTTTCTTCCCAGTCTTTTAAAGGGCCAAAGCCTGACACTTTCTTCAGAAGGCCTATAGCTGCCTCATTGCCAAAATAAATCAGGGCCTCCTTGGTCAAAAGCAGGGCTATGTTTCCATCACTGTAAGTTAACTTATATATATGATGTGAGGTAATGACCCAACTTCATTCTTTTGCATGTGGCCATACAGTTGTCCCAGCACCATTTGGTGAAAGAGTATTCTTTCCTCCATTGATTCGGCACCTTTGTGGAAAATCAATTGATCATAGGTACATGGGTTTATTTCTAGACTCTCAATTCTATTACAATGATTTATCCTTAGATAGTACCACACTGTCATAATTTCCATTGCTTTATAATAACTTTGAAACTGTGAGTTCTTCAACTTTGTTATAGCCAATAGCTTTGGCTATTCTGGTTCCCTAAAGTCTCCATATGAACTTTAATATCAGCTTGTCAATTTCTATTAAAAAAGGGAGCTTCTGGGCTTTTGATAGGGATTGCATTGAATCTGCAGATTAATTTGGGGGTATTGCCATTTTAACAGTATTAAGTCTTCCAAATCCATGAATATGAGATGTTTTTCCAGTTATTTATATCTTTAATTTCTTTCAACAGTGTTTTGTAGTTCCCAGAGTATAAGTTTTGCATTCTTTTGTTAAATATATTTCTAAGTGCTTTATGATTTTTGGGGCTTTGGTAAATCGTTTTCTTAATTTCATCTTTGTTCATTGCTAGTGTGTTGAAAACGACTGATTTTTGTACATTGTTCTTATATCCTGCAAACTTACTAACCTTGTTATTAGTTCTAATAGTTTTTTAAAAATTGGATTCCTTATGACTTTCCACTTATAAGATTGTCACCTGACACTAGAGATAGTTTTACTTCCTTTCTAACCTGAATGCCTATTATTTCATTTTTTTTGGCCCCAGTTTCCTTTAAATCTTGCGATCTTCCGACCTCACTCATCACCTGGGGGTGAAAAGGGCAGTCCAGTGTCAGCTCTGTATCCTCAGGTGCTCTCTCTCTTTCTGCTGTCCCCCTCAGTCTGGGCTGTAGCCCCTGGCCTTGAAGGCGAGGGGGCTAACAGGCGCAGGTGAGAGCAGGAAGGAGGAGGAGGCAGAGAGGACGCGGGCGCCGGGTCCGTCCGCTCCTGGGACCCGACTGCCGGGCAGAAGCAGGCTGGCAGCGCCTGCTCGCGCGCACCCCGACTACTGCAGCCCAGCGGCTCGGGAGCCCAAAGGGGGTGTGGACCACAGGGAGGCAGGGCGGGGGCAGCGCGCGGGGCGCCGGGCTCCGCTGGGCAGGGCGTCCCCACCCGGGCGCCGCGAGCAGCGACCCGCCCCAGGACCCACCTCTCGGCCAGCGTCGGGAGCCAGAGGCCCCTGCCCGGGCCCCTGCGACCGGTTCATGAATCCTGGTCCTCGTCTGGGGTCTCGAATTCCAAGGCGAGCAAAGCGAAATAGGAGAGCTCGACATCCATGATGCGGGCTCTCGGGGTGGCTGCGCAGGGGGCGCGGCCGCTCGCTGCTGCCACCTGCTGGACGCGTCGGCGCATGTCCAGGCCCCGCCCCGCCCGGGCTTCTCCCTGGGTGCTGGGCTGTGAAGGGGCACGGATGGGACCCTGTGTCCTGCGGCCAACAAGGGGGTGCTTGAGCGCTGTTTCCCTCCCTTGATTCTGGGGTCTAAGGACTAGACCATGATAGGAAAATAGACCCTTCCTCGGGAGGGGCTGTGAAGAAAGGATTGGCTTTGCAGGAAGACAGTGTTCACTTCCAACTCTGCTTCTCACCAGCTGGGTGTAGTCTGGTCTTGAGCAGGTGACTGCTGTCTGTGCCTCTTCGTCCCCAAGTGTAGAAGGTGGCGACTGGACACGTGGATAAGAGATTAGGGGTTCCTCCAGTCTGCTAACTTCTGTCCCTACCTCCCCCTTCATACCCCTTATCACTGACTCATTTGTTACAGTTATTTATCATCCCTTTCCCGAGAATGTTAGCTCCATGAAAGAACAGATGTGTCTGCTAACTTTACCACTGTACTTACATTCCCTCCTAAACCTATATTAGTGAATGCCCGCCCCATAGTTGGTGCTTAATCAATATTTGTTGAATGAAACCCCCAGATCATCTTCAATATCTCTTTCACTCTCCATACTTCAGGGTTCTATAAATGTAGGTTGCATTATTCTTTGCCAAAGTATTAATTAGGAAAACTCCATGGTGCCCTGGTCATGAGCCCAGCCCTGGACTCATCCTGTCAGGCTCTGAATCAGGGCTCCATCACTTGCCAGATGTGTGACCTTTGGAAATTTACTCAGCCTCCCAGGGTCTCAAATTCTTCATCTGTAGATGGAGATAATTACTGTACCTGCCTGACTGGGTGATTGTGCTGTGTCAAACAAGTAAACTCATTGAAATACTTAGTATAGTGCATCCACATGAAGCCCTCAATATACGTTAACTATCGCTATCACTGTTTACTTGCACCCATCCGGTTGGAACTGAACCGGTGACAAGCCCACCATCTCTCTTTCTCCTTGGGTGGCCTGCTAGACCTTTCCCCCATCCATTCCTGTCTGCATTTCCCTGCCTGGGAATGTGTGGTGAGCTCTGCTGCCATGGGGATTTCAGGGTGTGGTCTTTCCTCTGGGCCAATTACGTTGCCAAATGAGGCTGGCTTGTGTCCCTGTTTCCATCTCCTTGCAGTGTAGTACTCAGGCAGGGACCAGGCAAAGAGGAGCAAGCTTCTGGTTGCTTCCCTTCTCAGTCTCCGGCCCTTCTCATGCAATTGCAGTAAGAATCTAACTCTGTCTCTTTATTTCACAGGCTTGTGAGTATCTGAATCAAAGTGCTTTCAAAGCAGCATAAATTCATATATGAAGGTGCTATGGTCCTGAGTCCTTTCTCTCTATTCCAGGCTGAGATTAACTTCCTTCTCTAGGACTAAACATTTTCCCCAGTTGGGTGAACTCAGCTTAATGAAATACCCCAGTGCTTCCCAGAACCTCACAATTAACAAAATGCTTCCAGGGATCTTTCTGATTTTCTCCTCCCAACCACTCTGTAAAGCCCACAAGGCAGGTGTTACATTTGATAGCCAAGAAGCCCCACCCTTGGATAGCAGCTCAGCCTCTCAGCCTCACACTGGGGCAGGGGGAGCTCCAGATTTGAATGTGGGAACCCACACCTCTTTGTCTAGGATACTTTTCACCTTACCCAGCTGGCTGTGATGAATTAGACTGCTGAAACTTGGACCATTTAAAAACCTCAAATAACTTCTAATGGGAAAACAATCTTCTTTTCCCTGCATAATTATGAAGACATGAAGAAAGGGGTCAATAGAAATAAGATGGTACTACCCCCATGAGGATGTCCACATCAATTGGTAGCCACCGGGAAGGGGCAAGAGGAAGCCTGCGCTGGGTTTCTCCATGGGGCTCGGCTGGGAAAGTTGTCAGAAGACCTGTATCTGGGCTCATTCCTCGCAAGGGAATGGAATCAAGACCTGGGAGCAGAGGATTGCTTTGTTTAGAAGTTTGTTTTGAACTTTGTTTTGATTCCAAGAAGGGTGATGAACAAGTCTCATCCAGAAACAATAAAATATTCCTAGATGTTGGAAAACCACCTGGTGAAACCTTTGGGACACACTTTTTCTACCTTTAACAAGGGGAAAGAGGAAACCTCTCTGGGCCAGCTTCACCCATGGCTGCCGCCTCACCCTTCACGAGCTGCTGCCTGGGCTGCCCTCATTAAGGCTCTCTACTCCACAGAGAGCTCCTATCATTCCTTCTTGAGGGGTCCTGCGAAACAGGACCAGGGGGTCCAGGTGAAACAGGCCAAGTCAGAGTTGTCATCCTCACGATGTGGGATGATTCCAGTGCTGAGAGTGAAGCAGTAAGCAAATTAATGTATGGGATGATATATATGATCCTATTTAGGAATGTTTATATATATATATATAAAATGTGTAAATTATATATATATATACATATATATACACATTATATATATATAATCTTTCTCTCAGAAATGGGATCATATAGGCACTTCCCTGGTGGTCCAGTGAGTTAAGACTCCACACTCCCAATGCAGGGGGACCGGGTTTGATCCCTGGTCAGGGAACTAAGATCCCACATGCATGCCGCAACTAAGAAGCCCTCATGTCACAACTAAAAATCCTGCATGCCACAATGAAGATCCCACATGCCACAGCTAAGACCTGGTGCAGCCAAAATAAATAAATAAAAAAAAATTTTTTTTTAAAGAAATGGGATCATATATACGAGTGTCTGGAATGCAGAGCCAGAGGTCTGGAAGGATGCTCCAAATTGCCAGTGGCTGCCTCCAGAGAGGGAACTGAGCTTTGGTTAGGGGTGAATTTGTTTGAAAGGGGACTCACATTTTTACTCCATATATAGTTTGAACTTTTCCATGCATATATTACTACTGTAATGATGCCATTTTAAGCAGAATACCCAACTTTCCTGCAGGATGGTACTTGCCTCACCCCTCTCTGCAGGGGCTCCTTCTTGTCCTGCACCTTTATAAACACCTCTGAAATTTCCCTCTGCAACCTCCACCTTTCAGCTCTCCCTCTCCCTGAATCCTCCTGAATCTGCTGGACATTCTTCTTAGGACCTCGTGTCAAGCCTGTTCTTATATCCCTTTCCACCCATCTTGGCCTCTTCATCCAGCCGGACTCTAAGGCACCCATTTTGGTGACTCACCAGCCACTGATTCTCTCACCCAGTGTCTCCCTGCCACACCTGCTTTGCCAGCTGGGAACTTTCTGCTGTCCCTCCTTTGTTTCAAGGCTACTGGAAGAAAGACACAAGCTCCCATGACTGGCCCCCTGCAAACTCCTAATAGCCAGCCCAGCCCATCCCTCACTGTGCCCAGCAATCCTCTTATTCCTTTCTAATCAGCTTATTACACTGCCCCATGCACCCTTCCCCACCTTCTCCCTGTTTATATTGTGGCCTTACCTGTGGCCTACCCCAAATGTCCACCTCTTTCCTCCATATTCTTTATGCCCTCACACATCACATTCTCCAGCTTGCCCACCTCAGAAGAACCCTGTCTCAAGACAGGCTCTGTGGGTATACCCTCAGGTCCACGCCGGTTTCTCTCCCTCTGGACCCTTCCACATCAGCATTCGTCTTCTTTTTGCATCTTTAGTCTATTCCTCTCTGGTTCATATTGGTGTGGCGCAGAGCTTTATCCTGGCTTTTAATAGTTTCTTTTCCCCCAGTGACCGAGGAAACAAGGCATGCGTGGTGAGTGCTGTGGGTCTCCCTAAATTCTCACCTATCACCACTGGCCCATTCCTGCCCCCAGTTCTGGGAAGCTTTCGGGGTTGACAGCTCGCAGGTGATTCCTTCTTTGGGGCTTACCTAGAACTGAAGGGTGCCATCTCCACCTTGTGCCCCCTTCTGGGGCAGCCTGCCCTCAATGACTGGTTTCTACAGGAATGTAACCGGTCCAGTGACTGGTTGTTACTGGGCACCCTTGCCCCAGTTAAGGACAAATCTGAAGGGCCATGCCTACTCCCTGTACGAACCAGTGGAGGACATTGTTGGGTCTGCATTGCAGCCCACTCCTCCCTCTGCCTGGTCGTTTCCCTCATCCCCTTTCTGTATGGATTGTGTGAACATGTCCCCACAAGCTTCCTGCCTGCAAATCGTCCAGAGTCTGCTTCACAGGAACTGACTTCTATAGCTGGCTTTTCAAATTTGGGGAGAAATCTTGAACACGAGTGAGAAAGATCAATAGATTGATTTCATCTGGTTGGAATATAGAGGCCAGTCTGAGAAGATAAACCTCCTTGGATCATTGTAAACTTTTGGATTCTGTAGCTTAAAAAATTCAGTTGTACAAATAAGATGTGAGAGATTTTGGCATTTATTTTAAAAAGAACTAAGGGATTCCTTAATTCTTTAGTTCATTCATTCATTCACACAGAACAGTCTATTCTGTGCTAGGCACTGTGCTGCACAGTGGGCATGGGGCAGCAGATACATGAGGAGGGAGACGATAAGCAAAACGCCCAGACTTACGATTACAATCTGTGAGGCAAATAAACAAGGGGCAGAAATAGAGAATAAAAGCGGGTAGCTCTCAGGATAGGTGACATTAAATGTAAGACTGACAAGGGACCTGCACCATTTTCAGGTGGATGGATGCTTGGGCCGTCAGAGGTAAGGAACTCAGGGGTCTGCAGGATCAATGCTTCCATGCTCTGCTAAGTGGAGGCCTCCAGTCATTGGAGGAATGGTTACAGGGGATTTGCTCATGGCCTTGCTGTTCAAGGTGTGGTCCAAGGACCAGCACACAGGTACCACACCATGCTCTCAACAGAGTTTCCCACGCCTTCCTAGACCCAGGATAAGGATCTGCATTTTACCAGTTTCCAGGTATATTCATTTCCTAGGGCTGCTGTAACAAATTACAAACTTGGTGGTTTAAAACAACACAAATTTCTTATCTTAAAGTTCTGATGTGAGAAGTCTGAAGTGGGTCTTACTGGGCTAAATAAAATCAAGGTGATGGCTGAGCTGCATTCCTTTTGGAAGTTCTAGGCAAGAATCCATTCCTTGCTTTTTCCAGCTTTCAGAGGTTTCCCACATTCCTTGGATCATGGTCCCTTCTTCCATCTAAAACCAGCATTATAATAGCATCTTTAAATGACTTTCTCTGATTCTGACCTCTGCTTCTAGTTCTGCCGTCACATCTTCTTCTGACTCTGACCCTCCTACCTCCCACTTATAAAGATCCATGTGATTACATCTGGATAATCCAAATCTCCCCTTCTCAAATTCCATAACTTAAATCATATCCAACAAAGTCTCTTTGGTTGGGAAAGGTAACATTATTCACAGGTTCTGGGGGTTAGGGCATCTTTGGGGGCCATTGTTCTGTCTACCACACCACATAATTCACATCCATGTTAAAGTCTGTGAAGCCCTGGCTACCCTATTTAAATGGTTTTTCTTTCCTACTTTCCCTGGGTGTTCATGTATTGTTGAAACCTTTAGGTTATAATGCATGTATGATAAACTTGTTTTGCTTATTTTCTTGACCCCTGTACATATGTGGTTCTGTGTAGGTTAAAATAATTCTGATCTTTATTATTAGACAGGGGTCTAATTGACGAAGGTGTTGGTTCATGTCTTCCTGGATGTCTTAAGTGGTGAAAGCTACTCTACGTGCTGGTGTTGGCTGGAATGTTTGAGAAAATCCATCTCTGCCAATTACTAATAGTAAGACCTTGGAGAAGTCATCTGACTTCTCTCAGACAACACTTATATCACTTGCAAAATGACAGGTCCAACCCCTATGTCACAGATATGGTGTGAGGATGTAGTGAGATGAAGGAATTTGTCAATAGGGAACTCCTGTATAACTGTAAGTTGTTATTTGGTTATTTGTGGACCTTGAGGAATAAAAGCGACGCTCTCAGATTCTTTTCACAGTGTGATGCCCCTGCGTGTGCTGCCTTCTTGTGCTTAAGGCTTTTAATTAACTTTGGCATGGATCAGAAGGAAGGAAATATACACCCCTGAAATACATACCTACCTGCCCTGTGAAGCAAATCTCTGGGGTATTATTTGCCAAAATCTGGATGCACAGTAGAATCACGTGGAATGGATCTAAAAGAAGACCTCCAATCACACCGCATCCAGAGATAACGATACGTTGAGGCTGGACAAGATCTAGGCACCTGAATTTTTTTTTTAACATCTTTATTGGAGTCTAATTGCTTTACAATGGTGTGTTAGTTTCTGCTTTAAAACAAAGTGAATCAGCTATACATATACATATATCCCCATATCTCCTCCCTCTTGCGTCTCCCTCCCACCCTCCCTATCCCACCCCTCTAGGTGGTCACAAAGCACCAAGCTGATCTCCCTATGCTATGAGGCTGCTTCCCACTAGCTACCTATTTTACATTTGGTAGTATATATAAGATCATGCTACTCTCTCACTTCGTCCCAGCTTACCCTACGCCTCCCTGTGTCAAGTCCATTCTCTACGTCTGCATCTTTATTCCTGTCCTGCCCCTAGGTTCTTCAGAACCTTTTTTTTTTTTATTTTTAGATTCCATATATATGTGTTAGCACATGGTGTTTGTTTTTCTCTTTCTGACTTCCTTCACTCTGTATGACAGACTCTAGGTCCATCCACCTCACTACAAATAACTCAATTTCGTTTCTTTTTATGGCTGAGTAATATTCCATTGTATATATGTGCCACATCTTTATCCATTCATCTGTCGATGGACACTTAGGATGCTTCCATGTCCTGGCTATTGTAAATAGAGATGCAATGAACATTGTGGTACATGACTCTTTTTGTTTGCAAATATTTTCTCCCATTCTGAGGGTTGTCTTGTTTATGGTTTCCTTTGTTGGGCAAAAGCTTTTAAGTTTCATTAGGTCCATTTGTTTATTTTTGTTTTTATTTCCATTTCTCTAGGAGGTGGGTCAAAAAGGATCTTGCTGTGATTTATGTCATAGAGTGTTCTAAGCATCTGAATTTTGATAAATCTCTACAAGTGAATAGCATATGAGCTGTCTCCTGACTCAGTAGGATGATGTAAGCTTGGGATCCATTAATAGAAGTACAGTAAGTAAAACAAAGGAGGGGACAGTGCCTCGGAGCTATATACAGAATACAAAGCTGTACTGGCCAACTGGATGGAGATCTGGGCACCCCACTTCCAGAGGAACTTGGACAAAGTCTTCACTGGAGCAAGACATGAATGGTGTGGGGACTCAAAACTACATTACATAAGGAAGAGGGGAAAGAACTTAAGGGAAAATGGCTGACTCATCCAATGTCACCCAGTTAAATTTATCAATGAAAACACCAGAAAAAGAAAGATGGAGAGAGACAGACAGACACATTTCCTTTTGCTTTAAAAATATTTACAAGGTCACAAAGCCAAATATCATAATGATGAAAATAGTTGAGCATGAGATTTTGTTTTTTATTCCTTAAGTAAACAGCTTGTAAAATTCCTGTCTGTTGAAAAAGTTAGCCAATGTAGGAGTAAGGACTGAAATGCAGCTAGGGTGGCCCAGGCTGGCTGCCTTTGCCCGAAGTAACCAAAAGGAACCTTTCTGATTTTCTCTGAGGACAGGCAGATCTGGTTTTACTTGGAACTGAAATTTTGTCCCTGTCACAGTTGACAGGCACATTCTGCTCACCTAGGATGTCCCTTCCTCCTCAGAGTCCTGCCAGCTCCAGATGCATGGAGAAAATGCTTAAGACTAGTAGAACAACGCACACGCGCACACATGCGCACGCACACACACACACACACACACGCAAGATCTGCACAAGTGAAAAACATCTATAAACACCTGTATTCTCACAACCACTTTTGAGGGAGAATTTTTTTGTTACCTCCATTTAATTATTATTATTATTGCTATTTACAAAGTTAAAAACATGCCAAAGAGCATACAGCTTGAAAATGGCAGAGCCAGGATTTGATCTTAGGTTGTCTGACCACAAATCTAATGCCCAAGTTGATCGCTGAGACCACAGAGTGGTGGTAACATTTCTGTTAACTTATTGGCCAATAGCTTGTCTTGCCGATTCTTCTGCCCAGAGAAGACAAGCCCCAGGGCTGGGAGGTGCTCAGGTGGGGAAGGGCATGCCCTTCTGTGTATCCATGAAACCGACTGTGCAGTCGGCTCTCAGGTAGACTATCTGAGTAGAGATGTAGCACCTTCAAGAAAAGAAGAGGCTTCCTCTGCTATTAGTCATGGACCTCAGCCCCATTAAGGCCCTTAAACAGGTTGCTGGTCAGGTGGAGGCACTACGTCAGGGGAGGAGGGTGTAAGGCCCTGTCTGTAAGACTACATTCCCAGAAAACAGTGTAGTTATTTTCACGGCATAAGCCCCAGAAGATGATCCGTGGATTAAAAAGTTGCCTCTTCTGGGAGCTATAACCAGCTACAGGCAGTGCTCTCTGAAGACCATCAAGAAACTGTGAGGAGTTTCGGGGCTTTCTCTTACTGGAATATGCCTTCTTACTTCGAAGATGCTGCGGACATTGTGTCTGGCATTCTCCAATTGATATCGTCCTTCTATGATGCTCAGTACGAGAGACCATCCCTCAAGTCAGATCCAGAGTGTTAACAGCTTGAAAGTCACCCTCTCACGATCACCCCTGACACAATGTGCTTACTTATGCCTCTCTCCTCCTCCTTCTCTTCTTCTTCCACCTTCTCTTTGTTCCTATGTTTTGTATTTATTATGACATCACCATGAAACATTCTAGCTGAAAAACTTGCCATAACACAGAAGTACGTAAATAAAAAGACATCATGTTCCTTTTCCCCTACCCCCATTCCATCCCCTCACCGGGCTACAGGAGGCCGGGATGTTGTCTGCCCTGCTCACTGCTGATCCCTCATCCAGCCCAGTGAGGCGCACAGGGAGGGCACTCGATGCGCATCTGTGGAATGAATGAACAAATCGCCATCATCAGGCAATGTGAGCCCTTTCCTATACATCCGAAGTCATATCTACAGTGTGCTTCTGTACGTAAATGGGACCACACTGTATGTGCTATATACAGGTTTCTTCAGTTTTTGCCTCATAGTCTGTCTTAGAGGTCTTCCCTTGACACTCTATCTAGACCTGCTTCATGCGTTTTCACTGCTGACTAAATGCACCATCATTATTTGCCCACTTCCACACTGATGGGCATTTAGGTTCCTTCCATTTCTCACTATTTCCAGCCACGTTGCTGCACAGGCTGTGGGTGCCCAGGTGCCCAGGAAAGACACCTGAGGTGGACTCGCTGGATGGAAGGGCTCCCCCTTGCTCTCCCATTCCCTGAAAACCTGACTTCCTCTTCAAGATAAGCTGGACTGAGGAGAAATTCTCTTCCCTGGGAGTGGTGGGGAGTGTCAGACCTTGGGCCTGTACTTGGCAAACACACACCGCCCCCCATCCTATCCCAGCCTGCTCACTAGGGAACCTAATTTTAAAACGTGAACTGATTAATTTGTCATGTTTTGTGGAAGCACGCTGAACTGAGAGTCCTGAGGTTTGAGGTCTGAGGGAGGCTTTGCCACAAAATTGCCTAAAAGTGTTGAACGAATGACTTAGTCTTTATGGGGCTCGGTTTCTTTATCTTTAACTGGGGTTGGGGAGTGGACACATTACTGTAAGGACACTTTCACTGCTCACCTTCCAGGGTGAGGTGTCGGTTGCCTGCCCTTGACCCCAGGTTGGATGTGGGAGCCAAGAAACAGGAAACTGATGTTTTGGAAAGAGCAGTCAGCAGTCCTGGGTGAGGTCAGAGCTGGCAGCGTGGTGACCTCTGCCCGGGTCAGCAGGTCGGCAGCCAGGCCTCCTCCCTGAGCTGCTGGGCTAGTTCCTCAGCTGACCCCTGGCAAGAGCTCACTTTCACCCCTTGCAGAGGAAAGTCTGGGCATCACCTCGCCCATGGTGTGGTGACCTATCTGCACCTGTGACAGCCGCGTGTCTACACGGCACAGACGCGGATCAGTCCTCCTGGCAGAGCTTCGGGCACTGACCAGAGTGGCGAGGACCAGGGCCCCGCAGTTCCCCTCCTGGGCTCAAGCCCTGACTCTGTTGTGCCCAGTGAGCGGGTGAGCTGGGGTGAGTCACCCAGACTCTTAGTTTGCTGATCTTTAAGAAGGGATGAAGAGTAAATGTGGACTTTTCACAGGAACATGAAAGAGCTCAGTAAGCATTTATTATTATTAACGTCCACAACAAAAACAGCCTTTAAAGTAAGGTGACCAGTAATGTTCAATGAATAAATAAGTGAATGAACCAGAAGTTGAGAGGCTTATATCTCGGCTCCCTCCATCAGTCCTTCGGCTCATTCAAACGGAATGACTTATTCCTAAACTTGTCCCCAGTGCCAACCCTAGCACCTTTGCTAATGGCTTTTCCTCGGTCTGGGATTCTCTTCCCACCTATGTCTGCCTGTCAAAATTCCATCCTTCAAGGCCCCCAGTCACACCTCCTCCATGAAGCTTTCTTTGCTGTTCTCATTAGGACATGCTAACTTTCTCCTTTTGTCTCCAGTATATCTCTGTATACTGATGATTCCAGTAGAGGCCTTTCCCCTAACTCCAGACTTGTGTATCCTACTGCCTGCTCAACATCCTCAAGCAGATGGAGAATAGACTTCTTATACTCAACCTGCTCACCCAACCACTCAGCCAAGCTTGCTCCCCCTGTGGGACGCCCATCTCAGGTCATGGCTACCCTGCTCCTTGTAGGTGCTCAGGCCCAAACATGGGGAGCCATCCTTCACTCCTTCTCTCACAGCCTGCATCTCATTCACAGGCAGTTCTGCCTCTACCTTCAAAATAAGCTGGAATATCGCCACATCTCACTACTTCCACTGCTACCACCCTGGCCCACGCCACCCTTTCCTCTTGCTTGGGTTACTGCAGTAGCCTATGATAGCTCCTCGGATTCTTTTAGATTGTAAATCACATCATTCTTCTGCTCAAAACTCTGCAATGGCTGCCATTTCACTCAGAGTGAAAGCCAACCTCCTTAAAGTGGTCCAGTAAACCCTGCATCTTCAGGATGCTGTTACCTCTCCCCTTGTACTGGATAATCTTCAGTTATCCTCTGGAATCACCTCTCCACCCTTCTCTCCCCTGCTCTGTGCCCCCTGGGAGGCTGGCCTCTACAGGGATCCTCAACTCAGCTCTCTCACCCTTTGGCTTCCAGTTGTGTTCAGTCAATGGAAGATGGGAGGTGAGCGGATGGAGTATTTATTCCTCTGCCCCCTGTGCACATATGGCCTTGGCTAGGCCACAGCTGTGTTCCACTATTAGTAACACAGCTCCTGTCATTAGTCCTGGCCTGCGTCCAGCTCTTGCTAGATTCCAACAGCCATTCTCTTGTCCCTTCAGGCTTCCCTTCAGGATGTTAATGGCTTTTTAGTCTTCCTAACCCTCGGGTGCCTCACCATCCTTGCTGGTTTTCTTTAACCCTGCCCACACTATTGTAAATAGCTTCTTCTTTAAACTCTCTTTAATTACTCCTTTGGGGGTACCCTCTGATTCCTGCCCCGTTTTCACTCTGCTCAAGTTACACCCTCCCTTGCTCTTCCACCAGCATGCCGGCAGGCTCCTGCCTCAGGGCCTTTGCGCTGGCACTTCCCTTTTCCTGGGAGGCTCTTCTCCTGGATGCCCATGATCCCCTCTGCCCCCCATGTCACTCAGTTGTCACCTTCTCAGTGACAACTCTCTCTCCGCCCTTTTGAAAACTGCAGCCTCTCTACTCTGGCAGTTCCATTCCTTTTTTCTGTAACATTTTCCATCTTTTTAACACACTGCATAAGTTACTTATTACTGTTTCTTGTCTTTCTCCCCTCACTAGAATGTAAGCTACACAAGGGAGAGTCTTTTGTCTGTTTTGTTCACTGCTGTATCCTCACAACTTAGATCAATGCCTAGGTATAGCAGATGTTCTATAATTATTTGTTCACTGAATAATGTGATTGAATAAGTGACCCGTTGTTCTCTCTCATGTGGTCTACATTTGTTTCCTTGGGCTGCCCTCACAAAGTATCACAAACTGAGTGGTTAAAACAACAGAAACTTACTGTCTCATAATTCTGGAGGCTAGAAGCCCCAAATCAAGGTATTTGCATGGCTATGCGCCCTCTGAAACCTGCAGAGGAAGGATCCTTGCCTCTTCCTAGCTTCTGGTGGTTGCTGGCAATCCTTGGCATCCCTTGGCTTGCAGCTGCAGAATTCTAATTTCTCTGTTCATTGTCACCTTCTGTGTCTCTATCTCTTCACAGGGTGGGTTTATTTTTTGTTTGTTTTTTTAAATAAGGAAACCAGTCATATTGAATTAGGGGCCTACCCTACTACAGTATGAACTCATCTGAACCTAAATAATTACATCTACGACAATCTGTATTTCCAAGTAAAATCACATTCTGATGTACTGGGGGTTAAGTCTTCAATATATCACTTTGGGGGGCCACAATTCTACCCATAACATGGTCTTTCAGTTCTTCCGCTGAATTGTCATACCCAAGTGCGTGTATTATTATCCCAAATAGATTGTACATTTTACAAGAAAAAAATTCAGTTTTTCATCTAAAGTGGCAAACTGGCTGGTCTTGGGCTGGATTGGGCCTGTAGGCATGTTTATCTGCCCTGAAGTATTGGCTCACACAGTGATTTGAAGATGTTCTGAATCAGTTTGTGAATATTTAAAAATTTGGAAAGTTCACCTGAAAATCTGGGTGTCTGGTTTCCATAACAAATCAGAATGCCTGGTCACACACCAGAGGAACATTGTACCATGTTTATATATATATATATATATATATAAATATACACACACACACACACACACACACACACACATATATATCTTCTACTGGATGTTTCCCTTAGAGAACTTTTACTGATATGCTCTTCATTCAAAAATATCCATTGCTATTACCCTGGTTCAAGCCATCATCATCTCTCTCCTGGTTGTTACAATTGCTGCATACTTGGAATTCCAGCTGCAGCCTATTTTCCAAGGAGCAGCCAGAGACCCTTTACAATCATAAGTCAGTCACATGACTCCTCTATTTAGTGCCCTCCATTGGCTCCCATCTCACACAATGTACAAGCTGAAGCCTTTAGATGGCCTTCAAAGTCCCACACAACCTGGCTTCTTGCTGCCTTCACTGACCTCATCTCTATATCCCGTCCTGCCTCACTAGACTCCGACCACACACTTTTCCTTTAGCTTTCTAGGCAAGTTCCAGCCTTAGTGCCTTTGTACCTGCTGCTCTCTTGTCTGGGAAGCTCTTTGTTCTTGCTAGTTCATCTGAGCTACCCATAAGCAGAAGAGCACTGATTTCCTGCATCTCAAGAGAAGCAATGACTTTTTCCAAAATGAACCATTTATTTCAGATTCACCAAAATGTGTGTCTCAACCAACTGCCTCAGGGTATCATCTCTGACAGATGGCCTGTGGTTCCTTCCATTGGTTGGTCTTGATCATTTACAATTTCTGACCTCTGTTGCTGCACCTGTATAGAAATGGTGTGCAGCCAAGTCAAAGAGAAATGTTAAGTCTGAGCATTCATTATCATGTGCAAATTAGACCATGGTTTCTCTTCACTGATTGCCACATACCTCCCAAAGTTCTGAGTGGCTGCTTTCTAAAGGAACCCTTGCCCTTTTATCCTAGGCCCAAGAAAACATCCTAATTCGTACTTAAAACACTGTGCTTTGGTGAGGGGAAAAGACATGAGACACATTATGGGAAGCGGAAACTTTAAACAGATGTGTGCAAGGAAAACATCCTCCATGGCAGTTCTGTGATCAGAGAGACCCTGTGTCCCTGCATTCCTGGCCCCATCCCAGCCCTCCTCTCCCGGGCCCTCCGTAAGTGCTCAGCTAGCTCCAGAGGGCTCAGCATCAGATCGCCAAATCCTTCCTCATTGTAGTCATGGAAAGAGCCTGAATATTAGAAAAGAGAAGCTCCTGGGCTGTGGAATCAACTAGACCTGGTTCAAGCCCTGAATCTGACAATCATAAATGGTGGGGCCTTGGGCAATTATACTTGCGCTAGCTTTCTCACTTACAAAATAGAGATGATAATGCTAATATTATGGGGCTGTTATGGGATTTAAATGAAATAGTGTATGATAAGTGCCTGACCTATAGCAAACATTCAGTCACTAGGAGTCAAGACAGGTAAACACTGAAATTGAAGCCAGACTTCAGAGACATGGCCCTGTCACCTAGGGCTGAGCTGGGATGTGCAGTGGACACCCCTGATCACTCCAGTGAGACTGACCCCTAGGCTATCCTTCACACTGTCATCCCAGTGCTCCTGCCAGAATATAACCTTGGCCAGGCCACCTCCCTCCTTAAAGTGCTGGTGAGACTAATCGCAAGTTCAGCCTCCAAGCAGCCTGCAAGTCAGGACCCTTGCCTTCCCTAGGCCACACCTCCTCACTCTTTGGACCACTCACCACCGACCTGTGCTTTGGGCATTAAGGAAACAGTAAGTAATTAATAATCCTTGAGCTAGGTAGTTGGATCAGTCACACCTCTAACATTGTTGGCATTCAGCTATATTTTCTCCATCTCCTTTAGGAGATGTCATGGGAGGTTTTCTGAAATTCAGCCACAGTGTATCAACTGCATCCCCCTGCTCTGCTCCTTATCCAAAATGGAAAAGTTTGGTCTAGTGTGACCCGTTTTTTGTGCATACTTGTGGCCTTAACATACCTGGTTCTCCATCCTCTTATCTGTAAGATGCTGGGCTACAGCAGGAGATTTCCTGGATTCCTTCTGACCAAGACTTTGGGAGTCAGGGCTGGGCGTTGGCTTACTGATGCTGCTGGGGGTGAGGTAAGATGCTGCGCCCACAGGTCCAGCTTCACCCAGATAGCCAAGGGAGGTGTTTGCACAGAGAGGATGGGTGGGGAGCCCATTCCCAGTAGCAGGCAAGTTAGTGTGGGCCAAGCCAGTCAGGGAGGGAGCAAGAACAGCAGCAGCCTTGATTCCTCCTCCCCCCGCAGCCCCCCCATCCCATCCACCCCCATAAGAACCAAACTATGTATCTCAATCCTAGAATGTGTGGAATGTGCCACAGCCTGATAGGCATGAAGCAATCTGTAGAGAGGCAGGGAGGAGCTCTGCTCCCCAGTCAGAGGCCTGACAGTGCAAGGACTACGGGTCCTGAGGGCTGGGCTGCCCCTCCCATCCTCCCCGGGCCTGCTGCCACAGCCAGGATATCAAAGACTGCATTGTGCATTGAGCAGGACTTGGTCCCTCATGTGCCAGGGAGGAGGCGGGAGGAGGGACACCGCTGGGAGGCTGTCCCCTCCCAGTGCTCCTCTGGCTGGTGTTCCCAGGGGCCTTGGCCCGGGGAGGATGGTGCACACATGGGTGGCTGCTTCTGCATCCCTTGGGAGCCGAGTCTGTCCTGGGGGCCAGGTGAGTTTCCTGGGGGGCCCAGGCCTGTGGCTTGGCTGAGGTGGTGAGTCCAGTGAAGGCTTAGGGATCTGCTGGGTTGGGGGAGCTACTCTTCTAAAGATGGGGAGATGGTTGTACTTTCTGGCTTCTTCTTCTCCCTTCCTCACTTAGTATTTGTCATTCTGGTTTTGTGAAAAGGGAGTGAAGCCTGGGAAGCATCTACTTTTCCTGAAGAAAGAGGCTTTGAGCTTGCTCTAGGAGGAGAAGAGAATGCTGCTTTTGGCTACCATTCCCAGGGTGTGACTAAGCCCTTCCTTCCTTTCTTCCCAAGATTCCCTAGTTCAGGAAGAAAGCTCAGGCAGTTAGCTCCTCTGGGGCCCAGGAGTGGTCATAAACTTGGCCTAAGCCACTCAACCCTATTTTTGTCAGGGTTAATGTTACTGGAGAAAAACAGGCAGTTTCCTGCCTCCTACCTGTTATAGTGTGATTTTTCTTTCTTTCTTTTTTTTTTTTTGTACGTCAAATTGAGGTCACAGAGTTGTTGCTCTAAGAATTGTCAAGTCATCTGAGACTTGACACAGGGTGACCAACCTTGCCGGTTTCACTGGAACCCAGGGCTTTCCCAGGATGCATTCAGTGCTAAAACCGGGACAGTCCCAGGCAAACTGGGGTTGTTGGTCACCTTAATACAAGCTCCTCGCTTCTTCTCACAGCAAGACCAAGGTGAGGCCCTGTGGTCTCATGTATGGCATTTATCAGGATGAGTGGTAGCTTTGGGGGAGGACTTGCTTGGGAGACAGAAGAACATTACACCAAGAAATCATTCCTAACCCTTGTTAGGATTCTGTATCTTCCTGGAGCACTGCCATGTTTCCTTGGAGGGGGAGCCCAGGAGAACCTCTAGCTAAGGCCTTCTACTTTCTGAGAGATGACTTCCCCCTGTAGTCTTGTGACCTGGGCTCGACAACATGGAAGGCACTAGAGGTTTCTAAAGCGAATCTGAAGCAGCCACGTTCTGCTTCCTCTGCTTGAAGTCTCAGCCTAGGCACCTTGGTACCTCCAGCAGGGAGAGGCTCCCAGACTAAGCCACCCTAGACTTTATAAGCAAGCAAATGCCCTTGGCACAAAGGCATGACCTTCACCTAGGAAACAAATCTGGAAGAAAGCTTCTCCAGATTTCTAAGATGTATATACTTTTCAGACCCTCACCCTAAATCCTGTTGTCATTGCACCCCATGGGAGCAGACATTGAATGGGGGCTGTGGGAACATGAAGGACCACTGGTCTGTAAGGCAGGGACCTGGGTTCTAGATCTGACTCAGTCTACTTCCTCTTAACAGGCATCCTCAGAGTTAATCACCTGGCCTTTGAGGCCAGAATGTCTGGATTTGATCTTAGTTCGATTTGGCTTGAGCAATTTATTTAACCTTTCTGTGTTTCAGTTTCCTCACCTGTAGATTTTATGATATAATTATGCCTTCCTCATAGGGCTGTGGTAGGGATTAAGTCTACATGTGAAACAGTTAAAACAACCTGGCAGGGCTTCCCTGGTGGTGCAGTGGTTGCGCGTCCCCCTGCCGATGCAGGGGAACCGGGTTTGCGCCCTGGTCTGGGAGGATCCCACATGCCGCGGAGCGGCTGGGCCCGTGAGCCATGGCCGCTGAGCCTGCGCGTCCGGAGCCTGTGCTCTGCAACGGGAGAGGCCACAACAGAGGGAGGCCCGCATACCACAAACAAACAAACAAAAAACAACCTGGTACACAGTTAATAAAGCACAATAAATAAAACAAGGCAGATTAATCACATCTCTATGACCCTGGCATGTCATGCTCTCTCTCTAGGCCTCCCTTTTCTCATCTATAAAATGAGGGGGTTAACTCAGCCTGTGAAGGTATCTTAGGGAGCTCTGCTCCTAGTCCCTGACACTCAGCTTCAGCTGGAGCAGCTCTACTCCTGTTTGACATCCTGTTGTTCAACCCAAGATTTCATGTAAAAGAATTCTGCAGCTCAAAACCAACCAACCAACCAACACTGAAGAAAACATCCTCAAAGTTCTTATAATACTATCATTCAATTATATTATTGTTTCACCAGATTTTTGCCATTGAATTGGTTGGCATCCTGGATTCACTTTTTCACCAGGAGTCAGCCTGATATTTATTTCTACTGAGGCTTTTCATGCCATCTCCCCAAACTGTTTTCTGTACTTGTCAGGGGATTTCCCTAGGGAGGATGATATGGTGTTATAGGTCTGAGGCCAGTTGTTGTAAACATCCCCTTCTAGCTTCCCCCTATTTATCCTAGAGAAATGGAACAAAGTATGAGACACATGCTGGAGTGACCTAATAGTGTGTGACTTTGGGCAAGTCTCATATTCTTCGAACCTCAGTTTTCCTGTCTGTAAAATCAATCTAATGATAGTATCTATCACACGGAGCTTTTGTGAAGATTAAATCAGACAATTTATCTCATGGATTTAGCACAGTGTCTGGCTTCTGATAAACCCTCAGTAACTTTGGGCTGTTTTATTGTTAGCTAATAGGGACCACTCCCACATCCCTTCTTCCTATTCCTTACTCCACTGGAGTAGGAGTCTGTGCTCCTGCTTCTTTGGCTGCTTCAGTCATTGTGTCTGTTTCAGTGGGAGTAAACAGTGAGGACCAACAGTCCTCAGGGGTTAGGGAGGCAGGAAAGAAGAAGGTTTGACAGTACTAAGCCCCGGACAGCTGCCCAGCTGGTTTGCCTTGGTGTGACACTATGATAAACATTGTCCCTGACACCCCCCAGGTGTGCTGCATTCTCACACATAGACTCTGCCTGCAGCATCTGTTTCCGTGATGTTTCTTACTTACTCACGTAAATCTCCTGATTGCATGTGGGCAGGGGGTGGGTTTCTAGTAACTGCCATTATTTCTGGCTTCTGGACCCCTGGAAATTCTTCCCACCGTTAAACTACATTTGCTCACTTAGGATCACAGAGCAAGTCATGTCAAGATTTGTTGGTCTAAAAGCTTCTAGCACTGCCCCCTTATCTTTCAACACTATCTTGAAGACATCTGGCAGACTTACACCCTTAAACAGAGGATGTGGGAGAGATACATTTGCCTACATTGATCGCTGTTGTTTGTAACTTTCCTTTCAACCTTTTTGGTAAATATGAATCATCAGTAAAATTATAGGAGATGGGGGGGTGAATGCTGACAATAGTAAACGATGCTTCACATTTGAGCTTTGAAAAATTCATGAGGTGCTTTGAACATACTGATAATAGAGACTATGAGAACAATATGCAAATTTCTACTTTTTGTCATAATTAGCTTCAGAACTTCTTTATTTCTTTCTTTTACTTTTTGAAAAAATAAAAGATTACAGATACAGTTAGGGTCCCCTGGTAGTTCTTCCCAATCTCACTACCTACTCTCCCTCCCCCAAATTAATCACATTCATGAATTCAGTGGTTTTGTGCTTTTATTACATATTTGTGTACTCGTATCACTGCAAAGAATTTATTTTGAAGATTTTTAAACTTAAAATGATATCATTATGCAAACTGCTTTAATTTATTTATTTATTTTGCTCAACATTATGATCTAAGATATATTCATGTAGATAAATGTAGCTGTAATTCTAATTTGGTATTTGTTCCAACAAGGACAATGTGGGTTTACATCATAAAATTGCTGGTTGAAAAAAAAAATTGCTGGTTGTATGCTTGTCAGGTCAAAGAAAAAAAATGTGGGTGGAGAAGAAAAGAATGCAGGGAAATGTTTACTGTTTAGTTATCTTCTTAACGTTGGGAGTGGTGGTGGATGGGTGGGATCAAGGAGAGACTGAGAGAGGAGAAATAGCAGTGAATTCTCATTTCCAGCAAGTTTCTGTGAGTGAAATATTTCCCAAGTTGAAAACCATACATCTCAGCGTTCTGAGGTTGGGTTTATGTAGTGGAACTGGCAAGGTCTGCACCCAATGATCTGGATGGCCTCTGACTCTATTGCTGACTTGCTCTGTGACCCCAGTAAAATCATTACTCCTCTCTGGGGCCTTAGTTTCTCAACAGTAAAATTAGGAGTGGAACTCAACGGTCTTTTATTCCCTTCAAAATATTCGTTTTCTGTAATTATTGCCTCTCCTCATCTTTATATCTCATATTTAAAATGTCAAGATGCCTTCCCTTTTCTAACTTTAAAATATAGTGTCATTCACTTTATTCCCTGACTTCTCATTTGCCAAGATCACAGTCCATATTCTCACACTCACACCCATGGACTGCCATACAATTTTTCAGCTATCCTCCTTGCTTCTCCTTGCCTCTCTCTGTCCTTCCTGTGCTATCCCACGTAGAATTTCCACTTTTGTTTTGCCACGCCTATGTGCAGGAATGTTTCATAGCTCCATATTGCTTGCTATATCCAATCTAAATTCCTCTGCCTTCCTTAAAATGCTCTCCCTATCCTGACTCTACCATATTTATCAATTTTAGTCCCATGACCACTCACCTCTCCAGTATGTCCTCTGTCAGCTCATGTGCATGCAAAGTTCATTCACCCCTATCCTGCTGAGCTCTTTACCAGTAATCCTGCTTTTCTACCACCTATATAAATCGACCAACAAAATAAAGAGGAAGCCATAGACTGGGGGATAATATTTGTAAACCACATATCTGACACTTGTATCCAGAATATTAAAAAAAAATCTTATAACTCAGTAATGAGAAGGTAAACAACCCAAGTAAAATGTACAGACACTTTCATTCAGAAAATACAGCGATGGAAAATAAGCATGTGAAAAAATATTCAACATCATTAGGGAAGTATAAATTGAAACAATGAGATAAAACTGCAAACCTACTAGAATGGCTACAGTTAAGAAGACTGATACTATCAAGTGTTGATGTGAATGTGGAACTTTCACACATTGCTGATGAAAATGCAAAATGGCACAGCCATTTTGGAAAGCAGTTTGGCAGTTGTTGTTTTTTTTTTCTGTGCCAAAGTCAATTTTATTTTATTTTTTTAATATCTTTATTGGAGTATAATTACTTTACAATGTTGTCTTAGTTTCTGTTGTATAACAAAGTGAATCAGCTATATGTATACATATATCCCCATATCCCCTCCCTCTTGCATCTCCCTCCCACCCTCCCTATCCCACCCCTCTAGGTGGTCACAAAGCACTGAGCTGATCTCACTGTGCTATGCAGCTTCTTCCCACTAGCTATCTATTTTCCATTTGGTAGTGTGTATATGTCAATGCTACTCTCTCATTTTGTCCCAGCTTACTCTTCTCCCTCCCTGTGTCCTCAAGTCCATTCTCTACATCTGCGTCTTTATTCCTGTCCTGCCCCTAGGTTCATCAGAAGCATTTTTTTTTTAGATTCCATATATATGTGTTAGCATACGGTATTTGTTTTTCTTTTTCTGAGTTACTTCACTCTGTATGACAGACTCTAGCTTCATCCACCTCACTACAAATAACTCAATTTCGTTTCTTTTTATGGCTGAGTAATATTCCATTGTATATATGTGCCACATCTTCTTTATCCATTCGTCTGTCAATGGACACTTAGGTTGCTTCCATGTCCTGGCTATTGTAAATAGGGATGCAATGAACATTGTGGTACATGTCTCTTTTTGAATTATGGGTTTCTTAGGGTATATGCCCAGTAGTGGGATTGCTGGGTCATATGGTAGTTCAATTTTTAGTTTTTTAAGGAACCTCTTTACTGTTCTCCATAGTGGCTGTATCAATTTACATTCCCACCAACAGTGCAACAGGGTTCCCTATTCTCCACACCCTCTCCAGCATTCATTGTTTTTAGATTTTTTGATGATGGCCATTCTGACCGGTGTGAGGTGATATCTCATTGTGGTTGCATTTCTCTAATGATTAGTGATGTTCAGCATCCTTTCATGTGTTTGTTGGCAATCTGTATGTCTTCTTTGGAGAAAGGTCTATTTAGGTCTAGTTTGGCAGTTTTTAAATAAATCTCTGCGTTTTTTGAATTGAGTGTTAGTAACTTTCTCTGACCAATAATAATAATAAAAATAAAACTAGCTTCCAGAAAGTAATTTATTGATTCATAAATGAAAAGTTCAGGGGTTGTTTGTTTCAGGTATGTCTGGGTCAAAATATTCAAATGATATTATCTGGAAGTTATCTTTCCTAAGCTCTGTTTGTACTGGGTTGGCCTCAACCGCAGGCAAACTTTCTCCCTGTGGTGGGCCCCATAGCTCCAGACTGTCATATTCACAGCTTCAAGTGCAGTGGAAAGGAATCTTTTCCTGAAGAGGTCTAAGGAGAGTCCTAAGACCAGTTCTCATTGGCTTAACTTTGGTCACCTGGCCACGGTATAGCATAACCTGACTGGCTTACGCTTGAGTCATGTGTCCACTTTTGGAGCTAGGGATGGAGTCAGCCCCATCTGAATGACATAAACTAGGTTTACATGGGTCACATCGCTAATGAGGAAGCCAGGGATTGAGTCCAGAACTACCTGACTGCAGATTTTTTTCCTAGCCACTTCTCTACCTGCCTCCATTTTTAGAAAACAAAGCATGTCCATTACAGAATATTTGGAAAGTAGATAAAAGTATAGAAAAAATGGTTAAAAGTGATCCAGCAATATCTATCATGGACCTTTTGGTTTATTTCCTTTGTCATTTAAAAAAAATCATATACTTTTCCTAAAGTACTTTATTCTATATGATAGTTTTTTTTCCAGTTTTATTGAGATGTAATTGACATTCAGCACTGTATAAATTTAAGGTGTACAGCATGATGATTTGAACTACATACATCAAGAAGTGATTACCACAATAAGTTTAGTGGACATCCATCATTTCCTACAGATATAAAATTAAAGAAAAGGAAAAAAATTTTTTCCTTGTGATTTGGGCCCTCTCTCTGTTTTTCTTGATGAATCTGGCTAAAGGTTTATCAATTTTGTTTATTTTTTCAAAGAACAAGCTCTTAGTTTACTGTGTTTTCAGTTTCTATTTCATTCATTTCTGCTTTGATCTTTATGATTTCTTTCCTTCTACTAATTTTGGGTTGTGTTTGTTCTTCTTTTTCTAGTTCCTTTAGGTATAAGGCTAGGTTGTTTATTTGTGATTTTTCTTGTTTCTCAAGGTAGGCTTGTATTGCTATAAACTTGCCTCTTAGAACTGCTTTAGCTGTGTCCCATAGATTTTGGATCATTGTGTTTTAGTTTTCATCTGTCTCCAGACATTTTTAAATTTCTTCTTTGATTTCTTCAGTGATCACTGGTTGTTCAGTAGCATACTGTTTAGCCTCCATGTGTTTGTGCTCTTTGCAGTTTTTTCTTTCTTGTAGTTGATTTCTAGTCTTACAGTGTTGTGGTCAGAGAAGATGCTCGATAGAATTTCAATTTTCATAAATTTCCTGAGACTTGTTTTGTGGCCTAGCGTGTGATCTATCCTAGAGAATGTTCCACGTGTACTTGAAAAGAATGTGTATTCTGCTGATTTTGGATGGACTGTTCTATATAAACCTATTAAGTTCATCTGGTCTAATGTATCATTTAAGCCCAGTATTCTGTACTGATTTTGTCTAGATGATCTGTCTATTATTGATATAAGTGGGGTGTCAAAGTCCCCTAGTAATACTGGGTTACTGTCAATTTCTCCCTTTATGTCTGTTAATACTTGCTTTATGTATTTAGGTGCTCCACTGTCAGATGCATATATATTTACAATTTTTATATCTCCTGTTGGATTGATCCCTTGATAATTATGTAGTGCCTTTGTCTCTTGTTACTGTCTTTGTTTTTTAAAGTCTATTTTGTCTGATATAAGTTTTGCTACTGTGGCTTCCTTTTCATTTCCATTTGTATGGAATATCTTTTTCCATTCCCTCATTTTCAGTCTGTATGTGTTTTTAGATCTGTAGTGAATCTCCTGTAGGCGGCATATATGTATGGGTCTTGTTCTTGTATCCATTCAGCCACTCTATGTCTTCTGATTGGAGCATTCAGTCTATTTACATTTAAAGTAATTATTGATAGGTATATACTTATTGCCATTTTGTTAATTGTTTTTGGAGTTCTTTTTTGTTTCTTTCTTCTTCTCTTGTTCCTTTCTCTTGTGATTTGATGACTATCTTTAGTGCTATGTTTATGTTTGTATCTCTTTTTTGTGTGTGTATCTATTGTAGATTTTTGGTTTATGGTTACCGTGAGGCATTTATACACACACACACACACACATAACTTTTGTACTGTGTATTCTTTACTTATTGTGACTACAGATGATTTTACTACTTTTTCTTTTAACCTTCCTACTAGCTTTATATGTAGTTGAGTTACTACTTTTACTACATGTTTGCCTTTACTAATGAGTTTTTTTCTTTCGTAATTTTCATGTTTCTAGTTGTGGCCTTTTCTTGTTTGCTTGGAGAAGTCCCTTTAAAATTTTTTGTAAAGCTTGGTGGTACTGAACTCTTTTAGCTTTTGATCTCTCCATCAAATCTGAATGAACGCCTTTCCAGGTTGAGTATTCTTGGTTGTAGGTTTTTCCTTTTCATCACTTTAAATGTTTTGTGCCAGTCCCTTCTGACCTGCAGAGTTTCTGCTGAAAAGTCAGTTGATAGCCTTATGGGACTTTCCTTATATGTAATTTGTTGTTTTTCTCTTGTCCTTTTAATATTCTCCCTTTATGTGTGATTTCCAACATTTTAATTACAATGTGCCTTGGTGTGGTTCTCTTTGGGTTGATTCTGTTTGGGACTCTGTGATTTCCGGACCTAGATGTCTGTTTGCTTTCCTAGGTTAAAAAGGTTTCAGCTATTATGTTCCCTGCTCCCTTCTCTCTCTCTCTTTTCCTTCTGGGACCCCTTTAACGTGAATGTTAGTATGCCTGATGTTGTCCTAGAGGTCTCTTAAACAGTCTTCATTAATTTTCATTCCTTTTTCTTTTTGTTTTCAGCTTGAGTGATTTCCACTACTCTGCCTTCCAGCTCACTGATCTCTTCCTCTATGTCATATAATCCACTGTTGATTCCTTCTAGTGTATTTTTTATATCAGCTATTGTATTCTTCATCTGTTTGGTTCTTTATATTTTCTAACTCTTCATTAAAAACTTCTAATTTCTCACTCTGTTCATCCAATTTTCTCCTGAGCTCTTGAACATCTTTATGATCCTTACCTTGAACTCTTTATTAGTAGATTGCTTATCTCCACTTCACTTAGTTCTTCTTCTGGGGTTTTATCTTATTCCTTCATTTGGAATATATTCTTCTGTTGCCTCATTTTGCCTAATTTGCTTTTTTAAAAAAAATTCTATGCATTTGATAGGTTAACTACATTTCCCAATCTTGGAGTAGTGGCCTTTTGTAGGAGATGTCCTATGTGTACTAGCAGTGCACTCCTCTCTGGTCACCAGAGCTATATGATCTAGGGGTGCCCCCTATGTGGGTTGCATGGGTCCTTCTGTTGTGTCAGGCTGACTACTGGGGTAGTCTGGTAGGTATGGCTGGCCCCCAGTCTGGTTGGTTGCCAGGTCACTGGTAGGCACGGCTGGGTAATCTGAGGCAGCTGGCTGTGGAGCCCCAGCAGTGCTGGGGCTAGTGCTGGTGGGTGGAACTGGGTTCTGGGTGGGTGATTGCAGGGTCGGGGGTCCTGGATCTATTGTTAGCCTGATGTTGAGCAGGGCTGGTTCCTTACATTACTGACTGCAGGATCTGGGGTGTCCCTAAGCTAGTGTTGGCCTACTGGTGAGAAGGGCTTGGTCCTCTGATGGCTGGCTGAGGGGCCCAAGGTGTTTCAGAGCTGGTGTCAGCCTGCTAGATGGTGGGGCCGTGGCCTGGAGGGTCCCAGTGCTGGTGTTGACCTTCTGGTGGATGAGGCCAGATCCCAGGGCAGCTATCTGTGAGGCCCAAGTTGTCCCAGAGTTGGTGCTGGCCTGCTGATGGGCAAGGCTGGGTCCCATGGGGTCCTGGGCCTGGTGCTGACTTGCTAGTGGGTGGACTGGGTCCTGACATGGCAGGCTGCAGGGCTATAGTGGTGCTGTGGTTGATGTCTGCCAGATGGTGGGTATGGTCGGAGCCCAGGGGATCCCAGGGCTGGTACTTGCCCATGGGTTGGTAAGGCTGGGTCCTGGGGCTAGTGCTGGACCACTGGTGGGCAGAGCTGGGTCCTGGGGTCTCTGGCTGCAGGGCCTGGGGATCTTGGAGCTGGAGTCAGCCCTGTGGTAGACAGGGCCAGGTCCTGGGGTGGCTATGAGCTCAGGGGGTCTTAAGGCAGACAGCCTGCCAATGGGTTGGGGTTGTGTCCTTGCCTGGCCTGTTGCATGGCCTAAGACATCACAGTACTGGTACTGACAGGCTGCTGGTGGGGCCAGGTCCAGCACTAATAAGTTACAGGGAAATTCCAAAATGGTGCTTGCCAGTACCAGTGTCCTCATGATAGAACAAGATCCCAAAAATGGCTGTCCCCATTGTTCATGTCCCCATGGTGAGTTCCAGTTGCCTCCTACCTCTCCGGGAGGCTCTCCAAGATAATCAGGTAGGTCTGACTCAGGCTCCTTTCAAGCAGTAGCCTCTTTCCTGGGTCCCAGAGAATGTGAGATTTTGTGTGTGCCCTTTAAGAGTGGAGTCTCTATTTCCTTCAGCCCTCTGGGACTCCTGAAAATAAGCCCCACTGGCCTTCAAAGCCAAATGTTCTGGGCGTTTGCTTTCTGGTGCAGGACCCCTGGGCTGGGGAGTCCAGTGTGAGCTTGGACCCCTTACTCCTTGGGGAGAACCTCTGCAATTGTATTTATCCTCCTGTTGTGGGTTGCCCACCTTGGGGTATGGAACTTGACGAGACCATGCCTCTGCTCCTCCTACCTGTCTTACTGTGTCTTGTTTCTTCTTTATATCTTTAGTTGTAGAAGATTTTTTTGCTAGTCTTCTGGTCTTTCTCATCAGTAGCTGCTCTGTAAATAGTTGTAATTTTGGTGTGCCTGTGAGAGGAGGTGAGCTCAGGGTCTTCCTACTCCACCATCTTGGCCACTCCCTGATATGATAGTTTCTTGTTGTGGTCTCTGGTTCTTTTTCAAGGCCCAGCTCAAGTCTTCAAATCTTTCATGATGAAATATAATTCCATGTTTAAAAGAGCTCTGTAAACTGTAAATCCCTGTGCAACTATTAACTGTTCTTCACATTATAGAGCTCCCTCTGATTTTCCAGATTCTTTACTGTTTCTCAAGAAGCTGTCTTCTGGCTCATGGGTCCCAAAACAGTTGGTGAATTAGCTCTTTCTACTCCAGAGATTCTCACACTATAGAGAACATCAGAAATCCTCAAAGTGCTAGGTAAAAATACATGTCTCCAGACTCTACCCCTAGATATTCTCAGGGGAGTAAGTGAGAAGGCTCCAGGAATATTTTAAAATTCATCTTTTTATTGAAATTTATCATTCATACAGAATTGTACATGAAATTATATGTACACAGCTGGTGAATTTTCACAAGGTGAATATATCCAACTATGCTGCTTCCTGTGGCTGTAATTCATTACTTCTCATTGGTATATTGTATTTAATTGTATATGTCATCATTTACTTATCCATTCTAGTGTAGATGGACATTTGAGTCGCTGCCAGGTTTGGGCTATTATGAATTACTACTGCTCTGAGTATTTTAGTAGATATATTCTTGTGACCACATGTATGTATTATTTGGGATAATAGTGGAGTGGAACTGCTGAATCTTATGCATATGTACCTATGCATATGTTCAGCTTGAAGTGATACTGTCAAACAGTTTTCCAAAGTGAAAATTTTCAAAACTTATTCTCATACTTGCAGTATATGAGAGTTCTGGTTGCTGTGTATCCTTACAAACACTTGGCTTTACCTGTTTTTTCATTTTTGCCAATCTGTGTAGAGGTGTTCCACTGTGGTTTTAATTTTCATTTCCCTGATGAACTTGAGAAAATTTTCATAAATCTACTGGCTGTTTGGATATTATCTTTGGTGAAATGCCTATTCAAGGCTTTTGCCCATTTTTCTAGTGGGTTACCCATCTATTTCTTAAATATTTTTAGCATTCTTTATATATTCTGGATTTAAATTCTTTGATGAATACACATATTGTCTATAGTTTCTTCTATTCTGTCACATTTTTCGCTCTCTTAATTACATCTTTTGACTAACAGAAGTTTTTGCTTTTAATGTACAGTAAGTCCCCTACATACGAATGAGTTCTGTCCTGAGAACGAGCTCGTAAGTCTAATTTGTTCTTAAGTCCAACAAAGTTAGCCTAGGTACCCAACTAACACAGTCAGCTATATAGTACTGTACTGTTATAGGTTAATAATACTTTTCACAAAAATAATACATAAAAAACAAACACAAAAAATAAAGAAACCATTTTTAATCTCACAGTACAGTATCTTGAAAAGTACAGTAGTACAGTACAACAGCTGGCATACAGGTGCTGGCATCAAGTGAACAGGCAAGAAGAGTTACTGACTGGAGGAGAGGGAGGAGGTGGGAGATGGTAGAGCTGAAGGATCGTGAGAAATAGGAGACAGAAGGCAAGCTGCAATTTCACTCACACCTGACGTTGATGGCACAGTTTCCGGTTCCTTGCTGGGTTCAATTCTATCTATCCTCCTGAAAAAATGATCCAGTGATGTCTGGGTAATAGCTCTTCTTTTCTCATCCTAGATGACACAGTACCACTGGACTGCATTCTAAACGGCTGCTGCAACCTTCATGTACTGTTCTACGTTCGGGTCCTGTGCCTCAAAAACTAACAGTGTCTCCTCAAATAAAGAAAAGCCCCTTGCCATTTCCTGCATTGTGAAACTCTTTGGTTCTTCAGTTACTTCTTCTTCCTCTTGTCGCTCTTCGTACTTTCTCTGGGCACGTTCGTATCTTTGAAAGTTCACAACTTGAAGGTTCATATGTAGGGCACTTACCGTATTCCAATCTATCCATTATTTCTTTTGCGGGTAGTACTTTTTCCATTCTGTTTAGGAAATTGCTGGCTACCCCAAGTCATGCAGATACTCTTCTATCTTTTACTCCAAGTTTTTTTTTGGTACAGGTATCTTTTAAAAAACAAGCAACTAAATAATTCTGATGCAGACTATCCACAAATCACATTCTGCAAAACTGCGATTTTCTGCTCTAAACCTCACGTGTCCTTTAAGAGCTGTGCGCCCTACCCTCTCCCCCAAACCAGGGTCACCATTATGAACTTCCTTCTTCCAGGTAGGCTCATGCCACAGGCCCTCATGGTCCTCAGGCCATTGTCTCTTTTCATGGAGCCTTACAACAGGGACAGACTCACAAAGTTTGCCAGGGCTGGGTGTAAATACATGAGCTGGCAGTTTGAGGACCGTGATAGCCAGAGGACAAATGCCCCATAGTGATGGCAGCGACCGCTCAGTCCCAGCTGACTGTCGCCAGATAAGCATGAGGGTCCCAGACCATAGTTCTTCCAGTTTTCAAAGCAAAGCCAAGCATCTGGGTTATGTAAAACATCCTGATTTCTAAATGATGTAGAGCAATTTAAACCTTAAAAATTCACTGTGTGGCAGCAGAAACTAACGGACCATTGTAAAGCAATTATACTCCAATAAAGATATTAAAAAAAAAACAAAAAAAGCCCCAACAGCTTGTTAAAATAATTCTTAAATTCCTTTAGCCTCTCCCAATATTTTAGTTACTTTTCCTCAGTTGCTTGTGTTTGTTCAAACTTGGATAAAATACTTTAGGTTTTTCCCCTTCTTTAGATCTTCATTTCCTCATGTGGACTTTCACATTATATAAAACGTATGTTAAATAAAATCTCTATGTTTTTCTCCTGTTTTAAAAAAAATTTCACTGTGCAGGGAGAAAAAAAGAAAAGAAAAAAGAAAAATGTTTGTGGGTTTTCTGTGGCCTGTGGCCTCTGGTATACCAGTTTTCAAACTCTGTCCTAGTGTAAGGAAGCAGGGTGCCACTCCAAGTGTGATCCTGGTACCAGCAGGATGGTCACCTGGGAGCACATTAGAAATGAAGAACCTCAGGCTTCTATCTACTGAGGCAGAATCTGCAATTTATCAATAGCCCCAGGTGATTCATACACTCATTAAAGTGTGAAAACTTTATGTAGATGTATGGTTCTTTTTTTTAAAATTTTTAAATTTAATTTTATTTTTTTATACAGCAGGTTCTGATTAGTCATCCATTGTATACACATCAGCGTATACATGTCAATCCTAATCTCCCAATTCATCCCACCAGATGTATGGTTCTTAATAGTGGCTCAAATCAGAATCATTTGGGGAACTTAAGAAAAATACCTGTATCGATGTGGTGATGTCTAGCTCTTCCCGGCCAGGCCCAAGTCGCGCCTGACGAGGGCCAGACGTTCATGGCGAACAGGACCGCTCTTCTCGTTCAGCCGCAGCCCCTTGCCTCTCCTCCCCGCCTGCTGGTGGTGGTGTAAGGCAGAGGTGCGGAATCCCCGCTAGACCTCCGTCTCCTCCCCCCTGCCTCACCGCGGGCGACGGGCGGACCGGGTCCGCGCACGCAGCCGACACTGTAGCCTCGCCTTCTCGGAGGGTCTCGCGAGGCGTCCCACAGCTCACCACGCGCCCCCGTTGGTGCGTGAGCGTCCCGCCTACTCCCTGCGGTGGCTCTGGCTGGCTCCAGGCGTCCCTCAGGTGGCGTCGCTTCCGGTTCTCAGCGAGCCCCTCGGGTCCCCCCTGTGGTGGTGAGTCCGGTGAGCAGCTCTCTTGGGGAGTCCAGGTGATAAGGGAGGCACGCCGGTGTCCCTCGTAGGGGCAGGTGCCTTGTGGGGGTCGTCCTCATATGTGCAGGGGGACTGACTTGGCCGTGTGTTCCCCCTTCGCCGGGGTTGCACGCGGGAGTGTGAGCTATCGTGACGGACCGGGTGATGCGAAGTGGGGTTCAGGCAAGCCCCCTGGTTAGGCAAACGCAGGAGCCCGAGGCTTCGCAGGCGTTGCCCGCCACTGACCGTGAACGCTCACGTTTACCTCATGCTTACCCAACCGCAGACCCCCCCCCCCGTCCCCCCAGCTGAGAACTGGCATCTCCTGAAGTGCGAACGTGGGCCTGATGGGGAGACGATGGGTGGGGGACTGGGGGACGACGCGCCCTGGGTGGGAAAGCCTTCTCTAGCGATCCGAGAGGGAGCGTTGGGGCGCCGGACCTCCCTGCCGCCGCCCCTCCAAAGCTCATAGTAGTCCCCGCAGCAGTGTGTGGGCAGAATCCCTTGCCTTCCGGTGAGTGGTGGGCTGGCCCCGCCGTGAGCCCACGCGCCTCTCTTCAGGGGAGGGGGGAAGAAAAAAAGAAAAATACCCATGACTGGGCAGCACTATGAACGATGTAAATCAGCATTTCTGGAGATGAGGCCTAGGCACTGATATTTTTAAAAAACATCTTGGGGGATTTGAATAGGCAGCCAGGGTTGAGAAGCGCTAATTTAGATCAAGCCCTCATTTATGACTGGGAAATGTGAAATCTCAAAAAATGGACGGATGAAATATCTTGACCAATGTTACCTAACGTATTGGAGAATCTGATTTGTGCACACTCATATCTCATGATTCCCAAGCCAGAGCCTTTTTGCTATAGTTACTTCTGGTTCCTGGAGGCAGAACGACAAAATGATCCTGCTAGACTATGGCTCATTACTGCCAGCTTTCTAGCTAAGCTGCCTAACTTTCAGCACTGACCCCTAACAAGATTTGCTAGATGAAGAGCTGTGAGCTAATGGGCCTGTCCTTCAGCCCATTCAAGCCAAAATCCATTTCATTCCCGGTTCATTACCCCAAAAAGTGCTAACTGTTCCTGCTATGAAGAATGGAAGAGCCTCAGCTCGGGTCTCAAAGTCGCACTGTATAGGCACAGAAGAAGGGAAAGACTTCTGGCAGCAATTTGAGGATTTGGGTTCAGCATTAACCAGCAGTGACTGGATGGAGCGTGATTACTTCATCTCTTATCACTCTTGGGCTGCATCAACAGAAACACAGGTCCAGAATGCAAGCGTGGTAGGTCTGCTTGAGTTTGATCCACCAACATTTTACAATTGAAGAAGCTGGATGGATTAGCTGAATGATTGACAAATGGTGGTTGAGCCAAGATTCCTAACCCCTATTTCCAGTATCAGGTAATGCTTATAATCTTCTGACCTCATGGTGCAATCCTTGAGCAGTGTCATGTTCAAAAGAACAGAGTAACCAACAGTAATGTGTTAAGGACTTGAGTTCTCTTGTATTTTGAGGATACCATGAAGGAGGCCCACATCCCATATCAATACTTGTGAATTTCCCTTCTATTCATTTTTACCTGCTGCCTTGTGCTTTATAGCTGTACTCTTCTTCTCTTTTCAACCCCATGCCATCAAAATAGCCTCCTCTTTAACCCTAGTCTATGCTATGATTTTCTTTCCTCTCCTTTTCACTCATTTTACAGCTGCAAAGACAGGAACACTTTAGAGAGCTGGGGAGGAAAGAAGTCCCATACAGGACTCTGTATAGTGGGCAGACGGGCAGTCTGGGGACAATCATACATTTCAGGGCCATTACAACCATGCCCCAGCCACCTCCCTTATGATGCTATTCTCACTTGCTCTGCTCCAGCACTTCCGTTATCCACCTTGCTGTAGTCAGATCTATAATGACCTTGTAGGCTCAGCATATATTGAACATGTTCAGTATACTAGGCCATGGGACTCAGTCTGACCTGTAGGTGGGAAATTTTTTTAAAAAATAAAGTGGGGACACCCAGGCTGCTGTAGGATTGAGATAGTATGCTTTAGTTGAATACTAAATAATTATTAGGCAATGGTGATAACAATTAGAGTTCTTCTAGGCCACCAGCCCTGGAGAAAAAAATGATCACTTGGTAAAAACTTGCAATCCTTGCTTATGGCTTTCTTATACTCTCGCAAATGATCTTTCATTTGATCTCCTCCAGGTAAAGAAACTTCTTCCAAGGATCCAACCATATCCAGTGAGATTATATCCTCATCTGAAAACAAGGAAAAATGTTTCCTGCCACAGAATATGACTCCAGGTATCTAAACCCCAAAGACAAAACCTAGTTAAAAAATATTTTCCATGTAGAATATTACAGTAATCCCCTTATCAGTCCCATCTGCAAACTCCCTCTCCCTGATCCTTTCTAGGCACCACCATCAAATACATCTTTGTAAGCATGATCTTGACTATGATATTCACTTGCTCACAAATCTTCCAGTGCTCTCCATTGCCTGTAAGATTAAGCTAAGCCGTCTCAAGCTAACACTCAGAGTTCTTCACAATCTGGCACATATTAGGAGCTCCATACGTATTTGCTGTATTAAATGAAGTATATCATCAAATAGATTTTAAGGTGCTGAAGGGCAGGGGTAATTTTTTGAATAATTAAGTATTCTACATAGTACCTAAAAGAGTTTTTTGTACATAATTGGTGCTCAGAAAATGTTTGGTAAATAAATACATGAATAATTGAATAGGTCCATGGAGGTCATGTTTGTATTCTGTATACTACCAAAACAGTACCTTATACAGAGTTGGTTAAATAAATAAGTGAATAAAGGGTTGAGTATGTGGGGTGAGATTGGCTGAGTAGAAGGATGTCTGTCCGAATCTTTCAGAAGGAGAAAAAGATTTTGAAATTAAAGTGGAAAAAATCTTTTTCTCAATACATATCTTTCACAGTGTTCCCCTTAAGAGACTTCAGTGAAGCTGGCAAAGAGAGAACCATCCTCAGAGAGAGAGCTACACCTGGGCTGAACCTTGTACTGGAAACTCTGAGGATAAACCTGTAGAAGATACAGTTTCTGTTATCCAATAACAGGGACCACTTTTGAGGGCATATCACATGCCAAGCACGTGCTAAGTCATCCCTGCATCTACTTCTCATCCTCACATGCTCACCTCTAGAAGGTGGCACCACACTCTGCATTTCAAAGGTGGCAAACAGGGGACTCAGAGAGGGAGGTGACTTCCCTAGTGCTGCACAGTTAATACGTGATGAGAAAGACATTCAATCCCTGGTCCTTGTTTGTAACCAGGGTGTTACGTTGCCTCCCAAACATGTACTTTTATCCAGCATACAAAATTGAGATTTATGAAAAAAAGATTTGCATTATGAATGTTTTGAAGGATATACACTATGTAAACAGTGTAATGTCATGCCAGATTCTTTCTTTTCCCAATTTCAAATTCTGTCAGACTTCTTGGTTGACGATGAGAAAAACCTTGCCCTCTGTTTTTTGGTGTTGTGTCAGTCTGCTTATCTGTCTGTCAGCTTGGGCCATCCCTGAAAAAGCTGAATCACCCACCATCTCTTGTCTCATGAACACAGTGGAGTCAGCATTTTGTCTTATCAGTGCATGAAGGCAAGTGAACAAAGGGTACGTGTAGGTGAAACTTAACCACCTGAACCTGAACTTGTCTGTCTTTCAGCATTTTCTGCCATGATGCTGTTTCCAGGAAGGTCATAGGGTGAGAAGGGGAGACTCAGCTCCAACTGCCACCCTCTTCTTCATGAGGAAGAGTCCCAGACAGAATCAATCAGATACATTATCATGACTAAACCGCCG
The DNA here is from genome assembly GCF_002837175.3 of Physeter macrocephalus. Taxonomy (NCBI): domain Eukaryota; kingdom Metazoa; phylum Chordata; class Mammalia; order Artiodactyla; family Physeteridae; genus Physeter; species Physeter macrocephalus. The sequence continues at coordinate 144,290,433 of NC_041221.1, read as the reverse complement.
GTTTTCAGAAGGATTTAAAAAATGACAAAATGCACTTCACACTAAGACGAGAGTGAACTTGATTTATTCACCTGTCCAAAGAGGGCACTGTAGGATCCCACAGTGGCGCAGAGATGCTGCTTTGAGTATCAGCTTTCATTGGTTGAGATCCACAAGCAGTTTGCTTATTTAAATCCAGGTCTTTTGAGTTCTATAACCATGGATTCAAGTACACGGCAAGGAGGGTCACGTTGAAGGGGCCGTCACTTATCAGGACCTTTTCCCAGGAAGATTCTCCAGGGGAGTTTAGATCAGGCTTTGAAAGGACAGGAGGTTTGGTGAACAGAAATCACAGAATCAATTAGTGTCAAGGTTAATTACATTGTAACAAGATGGGGGCAGCGAGCAGTAACTGCGGGAGTACTGGGGTGGGGGGTTGCAAGGGGCAAAAGCTAATGCTCATGTGTGTATTTAACATTTAGTATGCACCCAGCACTGAACAAAATGCTTTATGCACATAATCTCATTTAGTAAGCCTCTTAAAAACCCTGTGGGATAGTACTCTAAAAGCCATCTTACTAATTAGAAAAGTTAAGCGTAGAGAGGTAATTAACTGCTGAGGGTGGTGCAGTTAACAAAGGCAGAGCCGAGCCTCGAGTCCAGGTCTGTGTGACTCCTCCTCCCTGGGCTTTACCTCCTCCTAGAGATCAGTGCTCAGTGAGGCTACCAGACGGACATTGGACCTGGACTGCGGGAGATGGAGGGCTTGCATGAGATTAGAACACAGGCCAGGGAGGAACGGAGTGGAACAAACATCCACCCGAAGCTCTCACCGATGTCAGGTCAGCTGGGCATGTTGTATCAGAGCTGGCCTGCAGCCACAGCATTTCCATGACTTCTTGGTTAAAGACAGGAAGACAGAAATGCAGGCTGCCTGTGTTCTCAGGCCAGCATGACGGGGGCCGTCTCTAATGTGCTCAGGAATTTGCAAAAGCCCTGGCAAGTTAGGGCTAGAAGACAGACCTCTGTGCCTATCTAGTTGCTGCCTTGAAGGTTCATTGTGTTTGATAATTATTAATGCGATTGCTACTTATTGTCTGAAGAAGATGCATGGCAAAGTGCAGTTATAAGATGAACCTCCTCAGTGTGGCCTTTCCCAGCAACATTATCCACTCTCCACAGCTCCATCACTCTGTCTCTTTACCCTATTAACATTTTTTTTTTAATTCATAGCACTTTTCTCCATCTGAAATTACTGTGTTCATGGAATTGGTTACTTGCCAAGAATACAAGCTCCATGAGAACAGGACCTTGTCTATTTTGTTTCCTGCTGTATCTCAGCACCTAAAACAGACTCTGTTCACAGTATTGAATGAATGTGCATTTTGAAGATATTAAAGGTAGACTTTAATATATTAGCCACTTACCCTGACAAACAACAAATGCATAATCAGAAAGAAGCAGGTTAGAGGAAATGCATGTGTATATGTATAATGCATGTAGTATTAATATCTATTACATATGATAAATTTGACATATAAATATACTTCCATAAATATGGATAAATTAGTATCCTTTGGAAAGTTTCACAAGTCATCCACAGGAGGAAGTATATGTTCTAGCTGGTTCTGTGTGGCACTGTTCCCTCAGTGCGAGACAGAGCAGGAATATACTCTGTACAAACAGAAATAACCAACCCAACTGCAGCAACCCCTGTGATTCCAGAACATTCTGGGCTTCAGCATTTTTTCTTCTGGGGGAGGAAAGTTTAAAGAATGTGCTCAGAGAATTGTTAAGATCACTTGTAATCTCTGATGAGAACATCAATTTAGGGGTTGGGTGTGGGAAACATTGGGGGTTATCTACTTCTTTCTTCCCTATTTCTGCATTTCCATCCTAATCTTTCTCACTCTGTTCTCTTTAAGATCTGACGCTCTCCTTCAGTGTGAAGAGCCGCTCCAGGAGGTGTGTAAATGGCCCCTTGCAAGAAGCAGCCAGGAGGCGGCTCTGGGCGCTGGAGAATGAGGACCAGGAGGTGCGTGCATTGTTTAAGGTGAGCTTCGCAGAGCAGTGCAACCTTGTGTCCACCTTGTGTCTGTCCACAACAGACTCTCCAACACCTAGGACAGTGCTAGGAACAAAGTCGGCCCTCAAGAAAACATCTGACTGACTGAATGAACGAAAATGTACACATTCTCTGCTCAGTAGGAATGGGTCAAGCCTTGGAGTCAGAGTCAGAGAAGACTTCGTTTAGAATTTGCCACTATTAATTTTTTGACCTTCAGCAAGTTACTTAACCTCTGTAGATTGGGACTCGTTATAATACCTACCTCATAAAGAATACTTTTAAAAAAATGTGGTGAATTTGACTTTTTAAAATTGTGATAAAATATACATAACATTTTCAGTTTTAATAATTTTTACTGAACAAGTCAGTGATATTAAATGCATTCACATTATTGTGTAACCATCACCACTGTCCATTCCAGAATTTCTCACCATACCAAACTAAAACACTGTACCCACTAAACAATAACTCCCCTCTATCCCCTTTCCTCAGCCACTGGTAACCACTGGTAAGTATACTTTTTTTAAGTACCAAAATTGCTAATCAAAAATTAATAGCTATAAATATTAGAATGAGAGGAGGAAAAGGCAATAAAATAAACCAATTTCTCATCTTTCATAGTAGGTAGATAATATCTTCAAGTGCTAAACCAAGGAAGAAGGGTATGACTAAATTATTTATACTTTAGGAGGTACTTACTAGGAGAACTAAAGTCAGGAATGTTTAATATTTGCTGCAACTAGAGGTGGGGGAAAGAGAACATTGCTTTACATAATAAACTAGTATGTTCTAGTTATTTTACAGTTTCTGTATGAATTGATACAAATTAAAAAGAGAAACACACTCTTAATCTGTCATGTATCAAAAAATATAGTGCTTGGTTTGTTGGGAGGAGTAAATGAGATAGTATCCGTAGAGAGCTTGGTGTTGTGCTTGGGTGGTGGGATGTGCTCCAGAAATAGTAGATATGTTATAAATAGCAAAGTCGTTTTGTTTTTAAATCTCCAGAATTCAGGAACTTGGAGGCATTAGCTACTAACGGGCACCATAGAGTTTCTTTTAATTTGAGTCGCTTTTGACACAGGCAATAGCTGGATTTGGTTGTGGAAACTGGCCTGCTGGGCTGAGTCTTGAGTGGGCAGGCTTGTGGGCCAAAGCTGAGGCCTGAAGTCAGTTGGATCTGAGATCCAGTTTGGGCGTCACAGCTCCCTTGACTTACCCTGTCTGCACCCTGGCATCCTTGAGTATGAAACAGGGACAATGCCATTTTCTATTAAATGTGAGGTGCCTTTTGATTATAAACACACTATTTTAAGAAAGAAAATAAATGCTGCCAATTATTTATGATGCCACACTTCCTTTTCTTTTATTTCAGAAATGGTGAAATGTGATAAAAGTGCATCTTAGAATGGGTTAACTCCTATAATTACACTCTTTCATAGGGTTATTGTAAAAGTTAAATGAGGCATTGCTCATCAAACTCTTGCTGAAGAGCCTGGCATGTAGTAAATTCCTTGTAAATCAGTTTTTACTTAGGACCCTCTTCCCTGACTACCAGGATCTACATTCTCCAAGGACCTGGGGCCTCCTGGGGCCTGGTATGGGAGAGCCCCAGAGTTCTGACTTTGCTTTTCTGACTTTTGCTTTTCCTTGGATCCTTCTGTCCTCTTCTTCTTTCGCCAGGGTTCCCTCAGGACAGGGATCCAGGGGTTGATCACTGGTGGTAAGACCGGCCTGGAGGGAGAGGGACGTTCTGATCATCACTTGTTATAGTCAAGTCCAGATGCTTGGACAAGCAGAAAAGATTTTAGGGGAAAACCAAGTGTAGGCAGTGATTCAGGCCTTTTTATTCAAGTATTTAAAAAGGGGGTGAGGGGGTGGGTGTTACAGGTCTCTTCTTGCTCTGCTTGTGAGTGTGTAAACTGGTACAACCTTTCTGGAGGGTAGTTTGGCTCCTGCATTTTAGGATTGAAAATGTGCATTCCCAATGAACACTTCTTGGAATCACTTGTGTCAAAACAATCAAGGGAGCATAGAAAGATTTAGATATGGGATGTTTATCACAGTACTGTTTAGGATGTTAAAAAAATTGTAACAACTCAAATGTCTAGCCATAAGAAAACAAAGAATTAATTATGTTAATGTGACAACAGCATATGTAACCATTAAAAATAATGTACATTATTTAATGACATGGGAGATGGTTCACAAAACATTGTTTAGGGACGAACGATTACAAAACAACTTAGTAATGTGATTCTATTTATATAAAAATAGTTACATAGAAACTTATGTACGGAAAAAAGATTCAAAGTTAATACACAAAGTTGTTAACATTGATGATCTCTAGGAGGAGGGATTATGGATGCTTTTTATTTTTGTGTGGTTTGGTTTTTCTGTTTGCTAGCTTCGTAAAAATAATTATTAAACATAGATTCATGATAAAATTTGCTTCCAAGGTGCCTTCTGTGATTCATTCTCCACCCTCTCACACATACTTTTTTTTTTTTTAACACAAGAGATAACATTCTCTGCACACAGTTCTATACTCTGGTTCCTTTTTGTTTCTGCTGTTGTTTCATTCAGCAGTGTATATTTGAAGCCTATATCAATACACAAAGAGCTTCTTTATTCTTTTTTATGGATGCATAATATAATAATATTCCATTGTATGGATGAACCATAATTCATTTTAACCAGTCTCCTATTGATGAACATTTAGGTTATTTCCTTTTTTTTGTTTTTGGTGATGTAAAAAATCTATGCCAAAATTGGTGAAAGTGGTCAAAAGGTACAAACTTCCAGTTATAAGATAAAAAAGTCCTGGGGATGTAACATACAGCATGGTGACTGTAGTTAACAATACATGTTGTATATTTGAAAGTTGCTAAGAGAATAGATCTTAAAAGTTCTCATCACAAGAAAAAAAGAATCTGTAATTATGTGATGTGGTGGATGTTAACTAAACTTATTGCGGCCATCATGTCAAAATATATACATATGTTAAATCATTATGTTATACACTAAAAATTAATACAATGTTATATGTCAATTATATCTCAAAAAAAGAAGTTCATACACAGCATGTTGTATATACGTGAGCTTGTTCACAGAATGCTTTTGTCATCCCAGGCTGACTCACTGTTCTTTTTACTCAGGACCTCTCAGCCAGGTTGGTGTGTATCCAGTCCCAGAAGGCCCAGTTCCTCATTACCTTCAAGACCGTGGAGGAAATCTGGAAGTTCTCCACCTACCTGAACTTAGGTATGACATGGAGCAGGCAGGTAAAGAAGCACCTGCTTCTCAGTTCAGCCAATTTGCAGAGCGACATTAAGGAATTGGTCTGGCTCTGATAATTAAAAGCGGTAGAGTCTAACATGGATGGTTAACCTTTGAAATATCACAAACTGCCTGGAACTAAATCTAAAGCAAATATTGCTCTAAAATGTCACATGCAGCACTTCTTTGTTTCAGGAAGAGTGTATTAGATAATCAGTTAAAACTGGCAAACAGTTATTGATCATCTACTAGATTCAAAGTAGAGCTAGATTAGAAATTGATGGTTAAAAAAAAAAAAGAAAAGAAACCAGCCTCTAGTAGGATATAAGTAGCTGTTCGAAAGTTCCAGATCCAGGCTTCCCTGGGGGCGCAGTGGTTGAGAGTCCGCCTGCCGATGCAGGGGACGTGGGTTCGTGCCCCGGTCCGGGAACATCCCACATGCTGTGGAGCAGCTAGGCCTGTGAGCCATGGCCTCTGAGCGCACGCGTCCAGAGCCTGTGCTCCACATCGGGAGAGGCCACAACAGTGAGAGGCCCGCGTACTGCAAAAAAAAAAAAAAAAAAAGTTCCAGATCCATGTTCCATGTTTTTGGAAAAGTCAAAGATATGGGGGACTTATCTGCTAAAGGGGCCCCAGGATGCAGGGTTTAATAGAAGGTAAAGAAGGATACTGGGGCACAGCACCAGTACCGATGTGGTGGGAAATAGTTTACCTACCCTCTCCATGGAGAATAACTCATGATAGGAAAGTTACAATTGCAAAGCAAGAGGAGGCCACTTGAATTGACACATGTTTAACATCTCTTAGAAAATTCTGGGCTCCGTGCAGACTTACACAGGAAGCAATTTTGTGTAGGGGTGGAGGGTCAAGATGGCTCTTGGCTAGAAGGTGTAAGTTCTCCTCTTGTAGTCATGGTGATTTTTTCTGCTCTCCATTCAACACATCTCCTTCTGTGACCATTAGAGATCCTTGTTATTCAAAGTGTGCTCCATGGACCAGCAGCATCAGCATCACTTGGGGCTTGTTAGAAAAATGGAATCCTAGGCCGCACCCTAGACCTACTGAACCAGCATTTGTATTTTAATAAGGTTCCCAGGTGATTTGTATGCACATTAAAGTTTGAGAAGCACCATTATAGAAGATACACAGGGCCTAAATCAGCACAACGGAGAGCGGAAAGAGACCGGTTCTGCATCTTAAGAAAGTGAGGAAGTCTAGAAAGAAGCAAAATTTTCATAGAAATAATTAAATTTATAGGAATGTGTAAAATACTATCCATAATTTTTACAGTTTTGCAGTTTGCACAGTTTTTAGTTTGGTTTTAACAAGTGAGATCTTACTGGGCATGGGGTGAGGGGCAGGGTCAGAAGGATGTTGAAGTAAATCCTGACTCATTTGTGGGCTATGGAGAACCTCCCCAGCCACTGCATCATCAGGGGTACAAGAATTCGAATTTGGTCGGGAGAACTTTAAGGGGGAACCAGGAACTCCCAGTGTCAACATTGTAATCTTGGAGATTCCTCCCTGGATGTATTATAAAAAAGTAACTTGGTTTGATAATCTCATTATGTATTTATGGAGACCCATAATATGTTGAAAATAAATATCATTTAAAAATGATTTGTACTTCCCAACAGATGCTGAGAAGAATCAATTCATTTTAGAAATTTTTTAGCTACCCCTCTTTTGCTCTTCTAATTCCAGTTAAGTGGAGTCAGATTAGGGATGGAGGTCTGGGGGAGAAATTCAGGAGGGAAATTGCTCACCCTAATGATCAGCTAATGGCAGAAATCATGCCCTTGAGGAATCTTGTTGGTTTGACTTCTTAGGCTACGTATCCATGTGTCTGGAGCATCTCCTCTTTGACCACAAGTACTGGCTTAACTGCCGACTGGTGGAGGATACAGAGATCCACGTGTCAGTAGATGATAAACACCTGGAAACAATATACCTGGGACTCCTGATCCAGGAAGGTGAGCATGGTGTAGGGGTGGGGATGGGGGTCTTATCTGGATATATGTTATCAGAGTCCTTGAAATAATTAGGATACAAAGGTAGGCAAAAACCATTTAAACATGAAAATATTCACAAATGAACCCACCTGTTATAATATTACTTCAAACGTCTCTCTCAGTTTAACATCAATATCACGTGAACAGCTATGTAGGCCAGTCTCACTGATTGTCTGATGTTAGAACCACCCGGGAATTTTTAAGAAGATGCCCATATCAGGGCTCAGCTGGGGCCAATTAATCTCTAGAGATGGGGGTCAGGCTTTGGTATTTTTTGAAAGTTGCCCAGGTTATTCTAATATGCATCCAAGGTTGAGAACCACTATTCCAAACATGTGATATAATTTGATTGTAAAATAAAATTGCAGATCTTGCAAAACTTTCATGATTTCATGAGATCGAGGAAAGTGATATTGTGGAACTGCTTGGAGCACCCACCAGTCTGTTTACAAGGAAGGATCCAATCAAGGCTGCAGCCAACCGGTTAATAACTGATGACATCATAGACACAGTGAAAGAGCCAGATTTGCATAGAATATTTTGCAGAATGATTCCCTTTCTGATTGTTTTGCATGAATCATATGAAGGAAAAACTTCCATACTGTACGACTGTGAAATTTAATTGGAGAAATTATATTCACCCAAATCAACTTAATTTATTCTTTTTTGGTCCTAAGATTAAGCATGAGGTTGCAATTATAACTGAAGTTCTGTTAAATATATTTTCATGAACTCTTGTTTCATTTTTTTCTCAAGGTGAAGTCCCAATTAAACCTCATTCTTGAGAATTATGTGGAGTTTTTGGTGTCTATTTTAAGTGAATTTCCTCTCAGTGGCTTTTTTCCCTGGTACCAGTTTTCCTGGGGTCACAAAGACCTCTTGTAGTTCCTCCCCCCGGACTGTGTACTTTACTTTCAGAAAGAAAAGTATCTGGGCTCTGATGGAAACATACATAGCGGGATACTCCATTTTCACTTCCGGCTACTCCTGGAAAGAGCTTTTCTCATTCTCTGCAGGTCACTTCTTCTGCAGAGCCACGTGCTCCATGGCTCAGCCAGCTGAGAAGGAAGGGGAGTATTTGACATTTTGCAAGAATGAGTTAATCTCGGTGAAGACAGCTGAAGGCGAGTTCGAGTGGGAAGGCGTGTCCTTGGTGACGGGTCAGCGGGGCTTGGTGCCGGTGTCAGCCTTGGAACCCCTGCCTCTCCCTTTCCACCAGTGAGTAGCCACTCACCTCCTGGGAGAGGGTCTCAGAGCGCACTGAGGTCTGCAGAACAGAGTAGGCACATTTGCAGATGTGGACATCCATGGTGCCAGGGAGGGAACAAACCTGGGTGCCTTTTTATATTTTGTTATTTTTTTAAGTCAAGATTTGCACAATTAGATGAAATGGAGACAACTCAAAATTTCAGATGGACATTGTACCAAAGAAGAAATACACTGCCTGGCCTCCAGTGCAGTGTTTCTCACTGTGGGGACTGGGGACCATTTGTACCAGAGTCGCCTGGGGATTCTACTGCAAGTTTATACCCTCTGGCCCTCCTCAGACTCTCTTGAGGTTGGATCCAAAAACCTGCATTTTATATAAGCTCCCCTTAAACATCCGGGGATGTTTTTCACACTAAAGTTCCAGAATCCTTGCTGGAAGATACAGTAAACTCAAACATAGAGCGTGACAGTAAGCATGATTCCAGGCCGTGGGTTCTGTGTGTGGCAAAGAATCTGACAGTGAGAATGGAATGGGATCCTTTGTTAGATATTTAACTGACAAGCTAATTGCTGAGCCAGAAAATATCCCAGACCTGCTGAGCTTCTTTATTTTTCACAGTGCTTGATAAAAAGTAAGTTCTCAGTAAATGTTTGCCACTATTATAATGAGAGTAACCAAAATTACAATAATACTTATCAGCATCAGCATCATTTTAATGGATTATTCTGCTCACTGTTCAAATTTTTTGAAATCCATGTTTGCAAACCCCATGTTTCCATTGGCAGATGGTTCCTAAAGAATTATCCAGGAAGCTGTGGCCTTTCCAGGAAGAGGGATTGGACAGGCTCCTATCAGATCGGTACGGCTGAGTTGAAGGCAGTATTATTAGGGAGATAATATTGCTCTGCCTCCTCCTTTTATTGACAGATTTGGAGTCAGTGGATGTGAATTCCTGTCTCACCTCTGCTGCTGACTGGATTTGGGGAACCCAGTTTACCATCTGTTCCCATGCGTTTGCTTGCCGTGAAATGAGAGGTCTCAGATGAGGGCTGTACTGTAGATATAAATACCTCCAGGGACAGGCAGAACACAGATGCGTGGAGGGCCCGGAGGGAAGATGTTAGGGAATGGTAGGGACCATAGGGATTTAAAGATATGTGGGAAAAAAAAAAAGCCCTGTATGGGCCAGATGTGGCCTGCAGGCTGCCTGCTTTCAATCTCTAGTCAAAACATTTTCTAATTTCCTTCAGAGTTCTGTGAAGTTAATCTTGAGTTTAGGAAGATTAAGAATGCTTGGCACATAGCAGGTGCTCAGTAAATATTTGTCGAATAGATGAAATACATACATACATATCTATGAATAAATACATGCATACATTTTATGTAATCTCTATACACATGTGTATGTATGTATATTTATATATACACATACACACACATAAATATATACACATATATCTATAAGTATATTTGTATCTACTGGATAAGGAAATTTAATGTTTTCTATGTATCTAGAATATACATTCCTTTCATCTTCATCCTTGGAGCTGCCTTCCCACACCTAGCACAAAGTGCAGTTTTTAAAGTTCTAAGACCAAGTACCACTTTAAAAAAAAAGAAACAGAGGGAATTATGCGACCCAGACATTAGATCTAATCAATAATCAACCACAAACAAGACTTTTAGCTATCTGAGGCAGTATGGCCTTGTCGTTAGGAACATGGGGCTGTGAAGTCCTGTTCTGGGTTCCAATTCTAGCCCCACAACTTAAAACCAGTGCGACCTCGGCCAGTTCATGACGTGCTCTCACAATGCCACAACTTCCTCATTAGTAAAATGTTACTGTAAAACCAACTTTAAATGTTGTCATGAGAAACTAAACTAAATGACATCTGTAAATCACTTAGGACAGTTTTCTTTCATTGTAAGTGTTTAACACATGGTAGATACTACCAAAGCAGTGGGAACTTCTGATTCTGAAGACACAGTCAACAGAAACTTGACCAAAAATGTCAGGAAAAAAAAACCCAGTAGCTTTAGCAGGGGAGCTAAAGCAAATATGGAAACTGGGGCATATAAAAACTGCTACCTCAACTAGAGCTGGATTAGTGGAAAGAAAGGTTAACAGCAGTGGAGAGACTTAAGTTCTAGTTCACACACAAACTCCTTGGACAAATCACGTACCCTCTCTGTGCTTCCACCTTCTAATCTATAAAAAGGAGATTCTGATAGTTGCTCTACTTACTCTTTGGGGCTCCTAGAAAGATCTGAGAAAAGGACATAAGTGTACTTTGTAAACTGGAGAGTACAATTCTCATAAATATATTATTACTAGATCCTAGTTTGGCAGCTGATCAAGCTAGGTAGTGACCATAGTCAGAAGAGGAGTCTTCCAGAACCCTCTGGGTAACCAGCTGTTTTCTGTTCGCCAGTGATATGAGGCTAACATGTATTGAGGGTTGCCTAGGTACCAGGCATTGTGCACTTTATCTCTTCAACTCTTTCTGATATTTGTAAGAGACAGGTATTCTCATTATCCCCATTTTACAGTTGGGGAGACTGAAGGTCATAGTGGCCAAAAGAGCCAGAAGGAAATGGAGAGATCCTACAGTAGTCCTCACCCTGGTCTGTGGATCTGTGCCAACCATGACAAAGTGTTTACATGATAATGGCAAATCAGAAAAGTAGGACAATATAGTGAGCTTTCCAGTTTGACATAAGCTACCTTTATTCCGTTTTAAGGTATACCTAGTATTCTGAGATTATATTTACTACGTTTGTTAAAATTTCTTTTATAAAATGGTGGTAAAAGTGGATGGGAGTTCCTTTTTTGAATTTCCTAGCTTGGCCAAATGAAAAGCCAGTTACCCTATATCATTCCTGCCAATTTCTTTTTTTGAGGGGGGAGAGAAATTTTACTGGTCCTTAAAGTTCTAAAGTCTGGGAACTCTTCATTTCATATTACGTTGGAAGCTAGTGGAAGGCTCAGCTGTTCCTGCCTTATTTGGTTAACCTGTGTGCTGTTTTCCCACAGGTAGAGGAAAATGTAAGGCCTGGCAGGAATATGAGAGGGAAGAAAAGGATGAACTGAATTTCCACCAGGGAGAAAGCATTGAGATCATCGGCTTTGTCATTCCTGGGCTTCAGTGGTTCATTGGGAAGTCAGCGCTCTCAGGAGAAGTGGGCTTTGTCCCCACCAGGAACATAGATCCTGATTCTTATTCCGCAATGTGAGTATGACACACAGACCCTCTGGGATGTGCTGGAGCAGGGCCACCTTCCCCAGTGGTCCTTCCCCATTCTGAGCAGGTTTGAAGATGAGCTTCAGGGTTTCCTGGTAACATGAACCCAGAGGAGCACATTCTGACAATCAAGGCGACATGAGGAGTGATAGGAAAGAAAATATGAGTGATCAGGGAAGGAGTCAGTTCAGTTCATTTCAGCAGATGGTCATTGAGGCCTTCCTCTGTGCAAGGAGAGAAGCACAACCCTCCAAACCCAGGGCCTGCTCTTAGCGCTTCCCACCCAATCAAGGGGCCCCATCAGGGGAGTACACACACAGGGACCTATAGACTCCAGCTTAGTGAATGGAGAGTCCCTCCCACATAGGTCTGTCTGCTGAAAGCTTAATGTATGGGAAGTCAGTGTTGGCCAGGATGGCGGAGTGCCTCTTTTACTCTTTGCTGCCTTAAGTACAGAAGGGCTGGTTCTGAGGAGCAGAGCCACCACATGACCAGTCAGCAGCAGGTGGCCAGCCTGCTCCATCCACCCTGTCATGGAGTGCTGGAGTACTGCCTGGTCTCTCTGGGTGGGCATCCTGCACGGGGATAGCAAACAGTAGAAAGCCTGGGCCCAGGAAGTACAAGAGGGAACACAGAGTTGGTGGCTAACATTGAGACACTGTAGCACTCCACATGGGGAAAACACAGCCCAAGCAATGCCTAAGGCTCTGAACACTCCAACTGGAACTCCTTCCCTTGTGGAAAGAGCCACTAAGGAGAGTGGACCAAGGGCAGAAGATTCCTCTAAGCCCTGTCCTTTTTAGGGAGAGGGGAGAGAAGGTCATTTTCCCTGCACAGAAATGTGGGAACCCAGGTACCTCTATAAGAGGAAGATCACTCACTATGCTCCTGGAGAGGTATGGAGAGCAATGGGAGTTTAGAAGGAGATAAAGGGTGTCAAGAGAACTTGCCTCAAAAAGGTAACATGTGAGTTCAGCTTTGCACGGTGTAAGACATTTCAACAGACGTCAGGGCTTCCCTGGTGGCGCAGTGGTTAAGAATCCGCCTCCCAGTGCAGGGGACAAGGGTTCAAGCCCTGGTCCGGGAAGTTGCCACACGCCGTGGAGCAACGAAGTCTGTGAGCCACAACTACTGAGCCTGCGCTCTAGAGCCCCCGAGCCACAACTACTGAAGCCCGCATGCCTAGAGCCCGTGCTCAGCAACAAGAGAAGCCACCGCAATGAGAAGCCCATGCACCGCAACAAAGAGTAGCCCACGCTCACTGCAACTAGAGAAAGCAAGCACGCAGCAAGGAAGAGCCAACGCAGCCAAAAATAAATAAAATAAATTTAAAAAAAAACAAAAACATTTCAACAGACGTCAATAGGGAAAGGAGGTCACAGGTAGTAAAGTAAGGGGGATGTTGAGGAACGATTCATGTTGTTGGGGGCAGGTCACCAGGAGGGTGCTAGTGTGGCAAAGGCTCAGCGGGGCCATGATGTGAAAACAGGAAACGCCTATGCCATGGGCCTGTCAGGGCATGAGGAGCCACTGAATGTATCTGAGCAAGGGTGACATGATGTGACTGGGACTTCTGTCTAGGAAGCCAACCCTGGCTTTGGCTGAGGTGTGCATGGTCAGGGGAGAGCCTGGAGGCAGGGGACCAATGAGAAGGCTGAGGTTAGGGGCATTTGGGAAGGGGCAAGGGGAATGGAGAGGAGAGGGCACTGCTAGGACCAGTCAACAGACTTTAGAGATTCTGGGAGCTTACAAATATGGATACCTGTGTTCTGCCCCCAGCAGTTCATTTTCATTGGTCTGCGTGGGGCCTGGGCAGCCATGGTTGTTAAAGCTCCCCAGGTGGGGCTAGTGTGCAGCCCAGGTGAGAACTGCTGCTAAAACTACCCCCTCAATTTACTGCAGGAGTAGGTGAGGACCCCCGGAGTGAAACAGCTGAACCATGGCTTGGGTCTGGAATCAAAGATTGCTGATGTTAAATCTAGGGTTCTTTTTCAAAAACAGAGTCCTGCAGCTGAGGTCCTAGTGAAAGGGAGGAAGAATAAAAAGAACAGAGACTCCATGGGGAAGAACCGTTTATAGAGCAGAGGAAGAAAGAATGTATCAGAGGAAGAAAGGACGGCTGAGCAGGAGGAACCAGCCATGTGGGAGGTGGGGGATGCTTAACACTGTGGAAGGCCTTTGAAATTGACCATTGAGAAGTCACTGGCCCTGGGGAGGTCACTGGTCATTGGGTGGCAGCATAGGTCAGTAATAAAGAATTCCAGAGCCAGACTTCCTAGAAGGCATTTATGGCCATGTGAGCACATCGTGTGTCTCCATTAGCTTACCAGCTGGGTGACTTTGGATATGTTAATTTGTTTCTCTAAGCTTCAGTTTTCTCTTCTGTAAAATTCATACAGTATTAGTATTTGCCCATAAGATTGTCGAGTTAAAATGAGCTGATACATGTAAAACACTTAGAATGGTGCCTGGCACAGTGTGTGTGTGTATGATCAATATGCATTAACTCTTATTGCTGTTACTGTTGTGGGTGGTAATCTCTGAGAGGCAGTTTTAACAGGATACTGGGGGCAGGTGTCAGATTTAATCAATTATATTGAACTTCTGTACCTCATATGCCTCAAATGACAATAACCCAGTACTACTAAATTAATCTGATCATCACATTTTAGCTGGCTTAGTTGTACAGGATACACTTACCCTGCAGAATATCATCCCCTGTATCCAAGTGGTGGCAGGAAACCTTCTCCTTACTTGCACAGAGTTGCCTGTTGGCCTCTACCTGGTCACCCGTGGGACCCCGTGCACCAGAGGTTGCGCATTAGGTAGGGAAGGGGAAAGTGGACAGGAGACGGAGGAGTGGGAGAGGGAGAGAAGAGGAGAACTGGCTCATTGCACACTCTAGAAATCACTCTCTAGATTATAGATACCCCCGAAACACCGCAGTTGGAGGAAAACCCCACAAACAACCTGCCAGCAGCAGCCAGGGTGTAGAAGTCCTGGGAACCATCCTTGTGTGCTGTGCTGTCCCTGTGATCAGGCCACTGGGTGTCACTCTTAGTCTGTGTTCGTTTAGGGTCAGGTTTCTGAAGATGGTCCAGCATTTGCTGAAATCTCCATCCTCTTCCCCCAGCTTTCCTCCCTGTACTGGTGTATTACTCCCTGAAGTGTTTGTACCCTGTTTGTACATATGTATGCATGTATGAATGTATATATGTATGCATGCATGTATTCTTTGATTTATTCATTTAACCAAATTGGCAGTGTATTGAGAATGAAATTTCTCAGAAGCTGTTTTCTGAGTCATATTTAGTCTTTGCCTCTGACCCATGGGAAAGGGATACTGCTTATCCACGGAAGCAAATTTTTGTGGGTTTCCTTTTTTACAGCCCAGATTTCAACATCAGCTACCTAATTTCACAGCAACAGTAGCTGGAAAACCCATTCTTAAACCTCAGGCAGGCCTTCTCTCCGAATAGACAAAGTGTTTGTATTTGGCCAGAGTGACTTTGAAGACTCTCAGTAGCACTGTGTGGAGCACGTCAGCCTGCCATGTTTCTAGAAGCTCTGCCACGCTCCTTCTAAGCCTGTCTCCATGCTGGGACAGCCCTAACGTAATTTGGCAAGCTTCTTAGACTCTAAGCATCTGGGACTCAGGACGTTAGCAGATCAGCCATGAGGCAGTGGACACAGAGGCAGAAGACCTCAGCTTCAGTGTCAGCTTTACCACTTTCTAGCTGTGTAATTCTGAGCGTGTCACTAAATTACTTTCTGAATCTTCATCTATAAACATGGATAAAAATACCTACATCTTAGGGTTATTATGAAGGGTAAATGAAATAGTAAATTCAGGAATGCTTTGTAAAATTCAAGTGTTCTACAGAAATTTGGGATCATATTCTTTTTATCTCAAATGAGTTTAGATGTAGAATTCAATTACATGCTCCCAGCCGCAGCCGCTCCGCGGCATGTGGGATCCTCCCAGACCGGGGCGCGAACCCGGTTCCCCCGCATCGGCAGGCGGACGCGCAACCACTGCGCCACCAGGGAAGCCCTACATGCTCTTTTGAGGATGGAGGCTCTTAGAGTGCTGGGGAGAATCTGGAGGTCAAGCCAGAGAGATGGGGGTTCAGTAAGTGTGGTGTCAAGAGCCATAGATGTCAGGACACAGCTTTAGTGCCAGTTCTGCCACTGATTAGAGGTGGGACCTTGAGCAGTTCACATTAATGGCTAGTTTTCTCATCACTGACTTTCAAACTACATTTATCTGAGCTATGGGGATAATGGGTAAGTGGCAGACCATGGCACTCCATCCCAGCCCCTCCGTTAACCCTGCTTGAAAGAGAGAACCTCTTCTTACATCCTACTTACATCCTGCTCTACCGCTCCCTAACCACCAACTTTTTCTGTGCCTCAGTCTCTTCCTTTGTAAAAAGGGGATAAGAATAGTACCTGTATCATAGGGCCACTGCATAGATTAAATGAGTTAATAGTGTGTGATTCATAATAAGCCCCTTCCAAGTGTTAGCTGTTATTAACTCTTGGGCTTCTAAGTTATTTTTGTTTTAAAACTGGATTCTGAAGTTTAAAGAATATTTAGAACTGAAAGAGATATTAAATGTTGTCCAGATAGGCACTGGACTGAATACTTTCCGAGGCACTTCTAATTTTCATATTCTTTGATTCTATGACAGACCTCTAGTGAGCAAATTAGTTTTAACAATTAGTTTATACAATAGAGTGAATATACAGAACTCTGTTATTTATAATCATTTCTTCCAGCCCCCTGGCCCTCCTTCTACCCCCTTCCCACACCTTAGCCTTCTTTCTCTATCTTAATGCTACATAACACTGTTCTGTGTCATGGAATCAGATGTCAACATCCAATGTGAAAGGTTTGTTCTGACCACAGTCACGTTTTCTCCATTGTTCCTCTAGATTGTGTCATTAGTCCCGAGTGTTTTCTTGAAATAACCTGTCAAAGAACATCTTTTAATGGTCCTTTTCCAACTCTTACATTTAGGGCAGCCAGTTCCTATTTCTTCCCTTAAAAATGGTCACCATGTGGTCTCAAAGAATGGGTAGGAGTCGAAGGAAGAGACTTTGTTTTTCTTGGGAGATGGAGTTTTAACAGGAGGGGTATTTTCGTTGCCACTTTGATCAATTCAGCAACGGCGTAGGTCAGTTCTGCACAGATGAGGTGCTACCAGCTCTTCTTCCTTGCAGTATAAATAAATACATTATACAACAGTGAGATGAGGAGTCTGAGTTCAGCTCTGGGCATGTGGGTTGATGGCTTCTCTGGGTCCTTCACTACATCCTAGGGCGAAAAGAGAAGGGGTCGTGTCTGGAACCTTGCCCTGATCTGTGTCCATGTCTTTTGCCTCAATACAGGAGCAAGAACTCCATCTTTTTCAGTGATGAGGAAAGATGCTCTCTGGGGGTGCCGGGAAGTGACAGGAAAGCTGAGTGTGCCAGCTTCCTCCACACGCTTGCTCAGACGGACATAACATCTGTCTACCGGCTTAGTGAGTGTTCGCTTCTCAGACCCCGTGAAAGCCCAAGCTCCTCAAGATTAAGGGAGTGTTCCTAACTAGAAACAGAATATCTCTAAAGTATAATCCTATGCATGAATGTGAGGCTATGACCACGGTTGAGTTGATAACCTGGGTCATATTTGATTAGCAGCATTTTCACTTTGCATTTCAGACAGTTCTGGAGTTGAGGGGGACTTGCTGCCTAGAAACTCTGAGATGTGATGAAATCAACTCAGCTATAGCATGGGAGGCTGGCCATATTGAGCCTCCCATTCTAATCCTGGAGAAGAAAACTTCCTGAGCTGTGGCTGAGGGTTTTCCTTCTAGAGCTGAAGTAGGTCTGGCTCCCCAGTAATAAGGGTGGAGCCATAGAATGTCATAGCTAGAAGGACCCTAAGAGATGACTTCTCCTCTTATTTTACAGATTAGGAAACTGAGGCCCAAGTGAATTAGTGCCTGGATAAGAACTGCCCTCCCCTGTCTTCTCGTCAGGACAATCCCTACTGCACCACGCTGCCCCTGACACAAAATTACATTGGACTGTTGGGTGTGTTAGCTTTGGGTGGGTGAGGGACCTCAGTGCCTAGCAGAGTTTTCAGCAGTGTCTGAATGACTGACTGAGTGAATGAATGATACTCTTTTCTTTTACTTTGGGAGGGGCCCACTGCTCTGTGTCAGGAAATGCATTCATTGACAGGGTTTGAGGAAGGATTCCTGTTTCTCCTATCTCTTCAGTGATGGTGATGTTGTGTCTACTCCTGTATGGCCAGATTAGATGGCGCACATTTCACGGGTGCAGCCAGAGATTCTGCAGAAAGGACCCTCAGGCCAGCTCCTGGAGCAGAGGTGGGAATTGGAGAGTTTCTTCCAGGCACAGGAACATTTGTGAAGAGCACCTCACCCTGGCATCAGCACCAGCCCTGGCAGCACTTTCTTGCCACAAGCCGATCACAGTGCCCCACCAGGCTGAGCCAGGAAGCTGAAGCTATGAATCCAGCCTGGTAGGCAGGAGGTCTGAAAGGTCTAAAAATCAAGGACTACTTGGGGTCTGCCTTGAAGGCAG
Source organism: Physeter macrocephalus (assembly GCF_002837175.3). NCBI lineage: Eukaryota > Metazoa > Chordata > Mammalia > Artiodactyla > Physeteridae > Physeter > Physeter macrocephalus. Next base: position 144,272,043 of record NC_041221.1, on the reverse strand, counting down.
GGTGGCTACAGGCTTGGATCCAGGGTATCTGCCAATTGTTGATCCAGTGGTTGAGAGAGGTCCAGGGGCAGGTCTCAGGCAGCCCATTAGCTCGTATCTACAGACCAGGAGTGCAACTCTGCTGGGTGCAGGGCTACGCCTTATGGCTGCACGGGCTATCCCTGGCACCAAGGCAACCAGCAGAGGGTGCATCCTATTGGTGAATTCCAACTCCCCCAAGGCCTATGCCCTGTAATTCTTCTTCCCAGAGGAAGCATTTTTTTGGTAACTCATGCATCATTTGTGCTCTCGGTGGGCCTGGCCTGCAGAGAAATGACTGCATAAGACTGGCACGTGTTCCGCCACATCGGGGAGGGCCAGGTGCATGAACAGCTCTCCAGAGCCCAGTTCTCTAGCTCTGCTGTGTTTGGCTGTGGGACCTTTGGGGGTTGCAGATCTTAAGTATGTGCAATGACACTCACAGAAGAAGCCTTCCCTAGAGAATAGCAAGTGGAGGCTTGACTTGGTGAGGGGCCTGCTACCCTCAAAGTGCACTGGAGAGCTCAGAGTGCAGGCACAGGTGGCTGGCTATTGCTTTTTTTCCAGGAAGAGGTAGAATCTTCTTTCTAGCAGCCCTTGTCCTATGGAGCATGAACCTGGCCTTCGCCTCCACAAGTTCCACTGTGGCTGCTTTAGCCAAGGGGGTCAACTTCTTTGCTGCCAAACCCCAGGTTGTCTTCTTGGTTCTCACCTTATCTTATTTCACTTTTGTTATGTTAGGTGGGTGCACCATAAGCCACCTTGGTCTCCTTGACTCCTCTTTTCTCTTTACAGACTGCTTTTTCAGTCTCCTTCATTGGCTCCCATCTGCAAGTAAATGCTGAAGTTTTTCTGGCTCATTCACAAATCCCCTCTCCCCACTCCTCCCCCACCTGCTTTGTGTTTCCTTCCAAATCCTTCTTCTGGGACTTTGACCCACTCTTTGTGACCTGTTGTCAGTCACAAGTCCATATTTGCAAGTCTCCACTTTTCTCCTTGGCCGCAGATCTATTTCATTCTCTGCTAGAACTCCTGCAAGTACCGCAAACTCAAAACATCTAAAACTGCTCAAGACTGTCCCTTCTCCCACTTCATCCCACCAAGGTACTTCAGGGAACAAAACTTAGGAACTGCAGATGCTTCTTTACCTTCTTTTCTTCATTATTTATATTTGGTCACCTCATCCTGTCAAATTTACGAAGCACATTGTGCACACTGAGTCTGTCTTTTGAGTGGATGGATGATGAATGAATGGAGGAAGGAAGAAGGAAGGCTGTACACACATAAATGGGAGGCAGTGCCACGTACCACAAAGTGCGCTGCCCTTGGAGTTCTGTTCATGGCTTTGTCATAACTTGCTGAGACATTTGGGCCTTCAGATTCTACCCTCTGCCCCCCAACCCATACGCACACCTCTTGTCATAGAGCTCATGTTTCTGGCTTTTCTTCTCTGACTCTGTTCTCGTTTCTACCTCAGTTCCCAACTGTAAGGTGAGTGGGTTAAGTAAGATGATCTTCAGGTCCCTGCAGCATTGATGGTGAAGGGAAGATGCTGCCTAGTACCTTAGGGATGGCAAATGGTCTGAAACTGAAAAAGTGTCCAAGGGGCCACTGGTCAGGGAGCACCTGTAGGCATAAGCATACTGGGCCATTCTAACCTAACATGGGTTCGTCCTTCATCTCTATCCAGGTGGGTTTGAATCCATCCAGAGTCTTCCAAACGATCTGAGCGGTGAGTAGAGATCATGCTGAACCTGACCTCCAGTCCTGCAGGATAGCGTCCTGTCCTCTTGCCAAGAGCTGACCACCATAGTTGCAAGTACTTAGGGTTGCTCAATTCTGCCTATCCCTTACAGCGTCCCAGCCCGAAGGCTTCAAGGAGACCCGGCCTGGTGGAGCCTGGGAGGAGCATCAGGCCGTGGGCTCCAGACAGTCCAGCAGCTCCGAGGACTCCAGCCTGGAGGAGGAGCTCCTTTCAGCCGCCTCAGACACCTATCACCTGCCAGAGCCTGATGACCTCGATGACCCGGAACTGTTCATGGACCTGAACACCGGTCAGGAGGAGGAGGAGGCTGAGAACTTCACCCCCATATTGGCTTTTCTGGATCACGAGGGTTATGCTGACCACTTTCAGAGCCTCTATGATTTTTCCTTCTCTTTCCTCACAACTTCCTTCTACAGCTACTCTGAGGAGGATGAGCTCGTGGCCTACCTGGAGGCCTCGAGGAAGTGGGCCAAGCGGAGCCACATGACCTGGGCCCATGCCCGGCTCTGCTTCCTCCTGGGCCGGCTAAGCGTTAGGAAGGTCAAACTCTCTCAGGCCAGGGTGTACTTTGAGGAGGCCATCCACATTCTCAACGGGGCATTTAAGGACCTATCCTTGGTGGCTGCCCTGTACATCAATTTGGCGGCCATCTACCTGAGGCAGAGGCTGAGGCATAAAGGCTCGGGCCTGTTGGAGAAGGCAGGTGCCATGTTGGTCTGCCTGCCTGACCGGGAGTATAGTGCCAAGAGTGAGCTGGATGTGGTGGCCTATGTGCTGAGACAGGGCATTGTGTCGGGCAGCTGCCCCCTGGAGGCCAGAGCCTGCTTCCTGGCCGTCCGATTGCTCCTAAGCCTCGGCCGGCACGACGAGGTCCTGCCCTTTGCTGAGCGCCTGCAGCTCCTCTCTGGACACCCTCCCACCTCGGATGCTGCAGCCACTATCTTGAGTTTTCTCTATGACGAGAAATATCTGCCACACCTTGCGGTGGCTTCTGTCCGGCAGCGTGGTACTCAGAGCACCCAAGGTATGGCCCTTCCAATTTGGCAGGTCCACCTGGTCCTCCAGAACACCACCAAGCTCCTTGGCATCCCCTCCCCAAGCTGGGGTGAAGTTTCTGCCCTGGCATGCCCAGCACTCAGGCAGGCACTGGCTGCCTGTGAGGAGCAGGTGGATCAGAGCACCCAGAGGACCCTGTGTCTCATCCTGTCCAAAGTGTACCTCCAGCATAGGTCTCCTGATGGTGCCATCCACTACCTGAGCCAAGCCTTGTTGCTAGGCCAGCTGCTGAGTGAGCAGGAAGCTTTTGAGTCTTCCCTCTGCTTGGCATGGGCCTATCTCTTAGCCAGCCAGGCAAAGAGGGCTTTGAACATCCTCGAGCCACTCTTATACTCCCTGAAGGAGACAGAGAGTGTTACCCAAAAGGGAGTGGTCCATAACCTCCTGGGACTCGCACTTCAAGGTGAAGGCCGGGTGAACAGGGCAGCCAACAGCTATCTTCGGGCCTTGAACAGAGCTCAGGAGGCAAGGGATGTGCGCAACCAGGCGGTGGCTTTGGCCAATCTTGGCCATCTGACCCTTAAATCCTGGACTCAGCAGCCAGCCAGGGACTATCTTCTGCAGGCTGTGCAACTCTATTCTAAACTCCAGGCCAGCATGGAGACAGACATGGAACTAGTACAGGTTCTTCTCTGGTTGGCCCAAGTTGAGGTGTATCGACGCCAGCTGGCCAGTGGCCGCTTTTGTTACGAAATGGCATTGCTGTTTGGATTAAGGCATCAACACCTGAAGAGTGAGTATATCCCGTGCTGCTGGGATGCTTTAGAGAAAAGTGTTAGAAGACGTTTTTTCCTTTGTCCTATCTCCGGTCATCTCATCCATGTTCCTGCTTTATGTTCAGGTCAGCTTCAGGTCACCAGATCCCTCTGCCATTTCTACAGCTCTGTGTCCCCGAGCCCCGAGGCATGTATCACCTACCACGAGCACTGGCTGGCCCTGGCTCAGCAACTCAGGGACCGGGAGATGGAGGGGAGGCTGCTGGAGTCCCTTGGGCAGCTCTATCGGAACCTAAATACGGCCAGGTGAGTCCAGGCTCAGGGATAATTCTAGAACATCTTTTCTTCCTTAAGGAGAATCAGTATTCTTTCCTTCACGAAGTCAAGTCCAAATGCACATGATATATTTATGGCATCGTGGAAAAGAACGTGGTCTCTGCAGCCACATTGCAAACTCAGTGCCATCCATCACTTACTAGCTGTGTGACTTGGGGCAAGTTTTTACACTTCTCTGTGCCTCCGCTTCCTCACCAGTTAACACACATGGGGTGCTTGGAACAGTGCCTGGTAGACAGGGCTCAGTCATGTTGGTTATGTTACAATTACCTGTGTGTTTCTATAACAACCCATCAAGTGAATGTGGCTGAGGGTGCATAATTCAGAGAGGTGGCGGTTACACTGAGGACCGTGGAACCCTCAGGAGGTCTTCGTTACCTGAGGAAGTTGGTATTAGAGAAAGGACCAACGTAAATAAATGCACAGAAAGCAGGGGTGTAAAATTTCACAGTAAAAATTTTTGATTGGAAACTTACCTTTAAAATGAAACTGAAAAGGATGAAACTAAGTTTATTTTCACTTTTTAGTTACGAAGCTTAGGTTATCATTGCAACTATGCACTAAGTTGTAGAATAAATACACAACAAAAGAACTGTTAACTTTTCAGCTTAATTGTGTTGACAAAACTGTATAATAGCACAATTAAACCTCCTTTGTTTTGTGATTGACTTTGAGCACTCTCTTAGAAAGACTCATTTTTGCAAAAATATCCCAAAACTTAACTTTTTATCCAAGCCTTTTTTTTCACCCTTTGATATTTAAAGTATTCTCAAGTGGATTATCCTTCCATCTCTTGCTGATTTTCCCTTTTCTATCTCTTTACTGGTCAAATCTGCCTGATCCTCATTTGCCAGTGACATGACCTGCAGTTCTGCTTTCTGACAAGCCTTTGATTCCATTAAATTCTACATGGTTTGCAAGATATTTAATTTCACTTTGTGACAGATTAGCATTGTAACATTGTATTCATAATTATGACTGACTTCTAATGTAGAGCAGGGATAATTGCTATTGTTGAGCAGAGAGAGGTGATTGAGGAGAAGCTATTTAAATGACAATTTTTGCTTTTCTAGGCAACGTGGTAACTTGGGCACCTGGTCAGTCAGATCACTAATAATCAGATAACGAATTCTCTCTTTCAATTTCTCTCTCCCATTCTGTCTCCGTCTCCCTCATCTCGTCCCTCTTTTATAAGAATCAGGTATCCTCCAAATATCCCATTGCCTTTAGTCCCAGGAAGGGAGTTTTGGATCCTTGCAGCCTGTGAGGGGACAGGAAGTCTGGCCCCAGCCGTACCATGCTTCAATTCAGAACACCCTAGGAGTTTGTATGGTTTTGGAGCAGATCCAGAAGGTAGGCTTGAATTAACCTTAGAGATGAAATAGTCATATATTCATGGTGAGGAATAGTGAGAATGGGCTTTGGGAAAGCTGACTTTTAAGGGACTGGAGTATGGGGGGCAAATATGTGTCAGGTTTATTGCCACCCCTCCCTGTGTACAAGTTCAGTCTCTGATTAATCGCTGTCCAGTCCACCTACCCAACTGCCATCCTTTGTTCACAGCCTTCCTCCCACCTCCAGTTGTCAAAACCCACTGAAATCCTAGGGGGGAAGCCAAAGAGTAAGCCCTGGATGCTCTCAACACAGAGTGCAGAGGCCTTTCTTAAGGCAGTGTGAAGGACCACTGGACTTCTTAGGTGATGGGAGTGACAGAGAGGAGAGAAGGAGGAGTGGGGCTGCGCTTGCTCCAAGAAGTGTTTGGAGGAAGTCACAGGCCACAGAACAGGGAGAGGAGTGACCAAAACTGGATTAGGAGTCAGGAAACCTGAGCCTGCCATGAGCTAATAACATGTCCTTAAATAAGTCTCCTGGTTGCCCCATTTATAAGGTTAAATTGAATGAGGTGCCTTCTAGTTCTAAAATGTTAGGTCTAGGACCAGCCAACTATGCTATGCTGACACCGGCAATAGCCCTATTAGTATAAGAATTCCTCCAGAGAGTCTTGAAGTTTGGAGGCAGATTCTTAAAGATGTGGGGCTTCAAGATCAGAGACCTAAACTTTTTGGGGTTTTGAAAGACTCTGCAGTAGCTTCAGAAGGTCTTGATGTAGTGGCTATAAACTCCATCTGGGCAGACCTCGTGTCTGGCAAAGAACAGGGAGACATACATGTTTGTGTGGACAGCCAAGTAGTTAGTAAATTATTTATTTAGTCCACTAGCTTACAGCCCTGAGCTGCAGGCTGCACACTGACTTGGCTGACTTGGCTGCCGGAGAGGAGATTCAGATGGAGAATGAGGGAGTTTACCCGAGGGAGCCCTTGGTTTCTTTGCTCAGGATTCAGGTAAGGGAAAAACGGTGCTTGCAACTTGGAGGCAGACTTTCTGGTCTTCAGTGACAATTACAGTTGGCAGACGGCTGTCAGTGGAACCTCAGATGCCCTTTCCAGCCGCCTGTTTAGAATCTGGCCTACAGAGCATTAGCTACAGAACAGAGTGGGTCTTTTCTCAGGGAGTTTGCACTGATAAGGACCCAAATAACAGATAGTGGACTGGAATATCAGGGATTACCACCCAAATCAAAAATAATTTTTTCTCCTAAAATTTAAGTTGTTTAAAATTCTATTATAATATTTGCTTATGGTAAAAAAAAAAAAAACAGTACTGAAGGTTATAGTTGAAAAATAAAGGTCTTATTGCAACCTCCCTTTCCCTAAGACTCTTCAGAAGTAACTACTTAAAGATTTTTAAATATCCGTCAAGAAATATTCTATACATATGAAAGATTATATGATACATATTCTCTATATTAAATATATGTTAGGTATATATAATTTGCACATTTTTAGTTACTTAAATGGGATTATGATAGAAGCCCTGTTACATAATATACTCTCATGTTACTTTTTTCATTTAAAAATATCACTATGAAATGTTGATCCAGCATTTTATTCCACTATAGGAGCCCTTCTGAAGTAGTGGGTACTGTGGTAGGTGGTGGGAATTTAATGGTTAGGAAAACAATTTTCAAAAGAACTGTCCAAAAATGGAGCAGTCTGCCCTATGTGGGAGAGAGTGTGTTATCATTATAAGTATTCAAGTAGAGGCTGGTTACTCAGGACTCTTATAGAAGAATGCCCTGAATTGAGCTTTTTATAATAGCTTTATTGAGATGTAATCATATAGCATAAAATTGTCTTTTAAATATACAGTTCAGTGATCTTTAGCATATTCACAGAGTTTTGTAACCATTACCACTATCTAATTTCAGAACATTTTCATGGCTCCCAAAAGAAACCCTATACCCATTAGTAGTCACTTCTCATTAACCCACCCCTACCTAGCCTGGCAACCACTAATCTACTTTCTGTCTCCATGGATGTGCCAATTCTGAACATTTCATGTAAATGGAATCATACAAGATACGGCCTTTTGTGACTGGCTTCTTTCACTTTGGGTAATGTTTTCAAGGTTTATCCATGTTGTCACATGTATCAGTATTCCTTTTTATTGCTGAATTTTAGTCTGCTGTGTGGATATATCAGGTTTACTTATCTAGTCATAAGTTGAAAGACATTTGAGTTGTTGCAACTTTGTGGCTATTATGATTAATGCTGCTGTGTACATTCCTGAACAAGTTTTTGTGTGAATATATTTTTCCAATTCTCCTGTGTATGTACCTAGGAGTGGAATTTCAGGGTCATATGGTAACTCTATAGTTAAACTTTTGGAGAACTGCCAAAGTAGCTGCACCATTTTGCATTCCTTTGAGCAACTTATGAGGGCTCCAGTGTCTCCACATTCTTGCTAATACTTGTTATTGTGTGTCTTTTTTATTTTAGCCATCCTGTTAGGTATGAAGTGATATTTCATTGTGGGTTTGATTTACTTTCCCTAATGATTAAGATGTTGACCTTCGTTTCATGTGCTTACTGGTCATTTGTATATCTTTGGAGAAATGTCTCTTTAAATTCTTTGCCCCGTTTTTGTGTTGTTTGTCATTTAATTTTTGAGCTGTAAGTTCTTTATGTATTCTGGTAAAAATCTCTTATTAGATATATGATTTGCAAATATTTTCTCCCAATCCATGTGTTTTCTTTTCACTTCCTAGATGGCATCTTTTGAAGCACAAGTGTTTTCAATTTTGTTGAAGTTCAGTTTATCTATTTTTTTAATCGTAGCCTAATCCAAGGTCACAAAAATTTACCTCTTTGTTTCCCTCTAAGAGTTTTGTCATTTTAGCTCTTACATTTGGGTCAATCAGCTGTTTTGAGTTAATTTTTGATTATGGTGTGAGATAGGGGTCCAGTGTGATTCTTTTGTGTGAATATCCAGTTGCCCAAGTACCACTTTTTGAAAAACTTATTTTTCCCCATTGAATGTTTTCAGCACCCTTGTTTAAAATCAATTGACCATAAATGTAAGGGTTTATTTCTGATTGCTAAATTCTATTCCATATATCTATATGTCTGGCCTATGCCAGACTACACTATTGTGTTTATTATTGCTTCATGGTAAGTTTTAAATTGGGAAGTGTGAGTCTCCCAAACTTGTTATTCTTTTTCAAGGTTGTTTTGGCTATTTTGGGTCCCTTGCCTTTCCATATGAAATTTAACGTCAGCTTTCAATTTCTGCAAAGAAGCCAGCTGGGATTTTGATAGGGATAATGTTGAATCTGTAGATCAATTTGGGTAATATTGCCATCTTAACAGCATCATGCCTTCCAATTCATAACCTGGAATGTCTTTTCATTTACTTAGGTATGCTTTAACCCCTTTCAACAGTGTGTTGTAGTTTTAGAATATTATTTTTGTACTCCTTTTGTTAAATATTCTGAAGTAGTTTTTGATGCTATTGTACATGGAATTGTCTTCTGAATTTCACTTTCAGATTGTTCATTGACAGTGTATAGAAATACAGCTGATTTTTGTATGTATTCTTTTTATTTCTGTAATTATTTCTGTTAGTAGTAATGTCACCACTTTAGTTCCTTGTCTTTTATCTTATTTTTCTTGATCAGACTAACAAAAGATTTGCCTTTTAAAAAAGCTTTTAAAAGAACCAACCTTTGATTTTATTGATTTTCTCTATTGTTTTTCTATTCTCTACATCTTTTTTTCTGATGTAATATTTATTATTTTTCTTAATTGTGCTTGCTTTGGTTTTACTTTGCTCTTTTTTTTTTTTCAAGTGTCTTAGGGTGGAATGTTAGGTTATTGACTTGAGATCTTTCTTCTTCTTTAATATAAATATTTACAGCTACAAGTTTCTCTCTGATCACTGCTTTCACTCCATTTACTCCAGTTTTGGTGCGTTGTATTTTTGTTTTCATTCATCTCAAAGTATTTTCTAATAGCCCTTGTGATTTCTTATTTGACCCCTTGGTTATTTAGGAGTGTGTTGTTTAAATTTCACATATTTGTGAATTTCCCAAATTTCCTTTTGTTATCAATTTCTGATATCATTCAGTTGTGGTGGGAGAACATACTTTGTATGATTTCCTTTTAAATTTATTGAGAAAGGCCTACCATATGGTCTATTCTGGAGGATGTTCCATGTGCACTTGAGAGGAATGTGTATCTGCCATTCATTGCATTGTTTTTAGAGATGTCTGTTAGGTCTAATTGATTTATAGCTAAAGTCTTCTATTTCCTTTTGTTCTTATGTCTAGTTGTTCTATCCATTATTGAAAGTGGGGTATTTAAATCTCCAATTATTGTGGTTGAATTGTCTATTTATCCCTTCAAGTGTGTCAGCTTTTTCTTCATGTACTTTGAGGCTCTATTTTTAGATGCATTATTTTTCTAATTGTTATGTCTTCCGAATGTAATGACTCCTTTATCATTATAAACTTTTCTTTATTGTCTTTCATGGCAATTTTGTTGGCAATTTTGTTATTTTAATCTGATATTAGTATAGCCACTCAAGGTCTTTTTGGATGGTGTGTCCAAAAGTTTTCCATACTTTTACTTTTAATCTATTTGTGTCTTTGAAACTAAAGTGTATCTCTTGTAGACAGCATACAGTTAAGTCATATTTTTTGTTATTGTTGTTTTGTTGTTGGTTTTTAAAAATCCATTCTGCCAATCTCTGTCTTTTGAGTGGAGTGGTTAATCCATTTACACTTGATGTAATTACTGATAAGGTGGGATTCATGTCTGCCTGTTTTGCTATTTGTTTTCTATGTATCTTATATCTTTTGAAAATTCCTCCTTTTCTTCTTTCTTTTGTGTTAAATAGATATTTTCTGTTGTTCCATTTTAAATTTGTCATTTCTTTTACTATGTTTATTTCAGCTCTTTTCTTAGTGGTTACGCTGGGGATTATAATTAACATCTTAATTTATAACAACCTCAGGGGTTTCCTTGGCATGGACACAGTTTTATACTTTGTGGTCTGTTAGATTCCTGGAACTACGTTGGAGCTTTTCAAAGCCTCCAATGGACATTTCATTTCCCAGCTTTTCCTTTTTATTTTTTGTCAGCTTATTGTTTGCTCCAAATGTTTTCACCACCTCAGACAGCAGCAGTGTTAAAACAATTGCTGCTGATCTTTATGGACAAACACCTCAGGGAAAACATTGTTTTATACTGAGCGATCTCTGAATTAGTTTATATAAAACAAGCCCTGTGAGTGGCGGCTTTCAGTGAACTTCCAAGCAGGTAGAATAGTGACAATTCCCTGGGGATAGAATGCTGGGGAATTCCACACTCATTGTACTCTTTTCAATGGCTGCTAGGCTGCTTGTTTTCCCAGCTACCATGGTTGAGAGGCTTTTAGTTTTTAAGGCTGTCACAGAGCTGGGGAGAGAAGATGTCTCTAGAGCAACTTAAAAAGCAACAAAAGTCTCTGTTCTTAAGGAGATTCAGCTGTTGCTCTTGAGTAACCGCTACTTGAATAGTTGCAAGCCTTTTGTTAATTTCCAGAGTTCTGAAAAGTTGGTTGTGACAATTTTTGCCCATGTTCTCATTGCTCTTGTGGGGGATTGATTTTTGGAGGTCCTTAGTTCATCATTCTGGAAGTTGATCCAGATTAGGATTTTTTAATCCTAGTATTCTATAATTCTAATATCTGAGATTCTTTTTGTATAACTGGGAGGAAATAAACATCCACTTTTTCTCCTTTCCCACTAATATGAGCGATACTAAGAGGAAGATGGGAAGTACCTTAGGTGTCAGAGGAAGCCTCTGCAAACATAAGGCGGTTATCCCTTTTCAGGATGCTCAGTTCATCAAGGAGAACTGCTATTAATGCTGTATTTATTTAGCATGTATAAATCACCTACTCCTACAAAGCCTTCGTGAAAAAAAAGAAAAGAACAAAGACCAGCTAACAGACGTAGATTAACAGGTGTTTCCATGCACCTGGAGGTGGTTACTGTAATTTTGCTCTAAGCTTCCTAGTAGCTGAGGTAAAAGGGGAAAACCATAGGAGCCTCCCACTGTCTGATAAAAGAATATAAACAAACGTATCTGTTGGAGCAAATTTGTTCCTGGCACTGATTTCTAGGAGGAATTTATTAAGTGGGTTTTGATGTAATGGACACATTTTTTCAACTAAACTACCCCCATGGGATTTCCATTCTCACAAAGCTCAAAGCCATAGCAGGCAAAGGCAGGAAGCGTTCATAGGCGAGATGACAGGCATCTGCAGGGGCAGGTTTGGAGGGAGAGGAAAGAACACTTTCAGCTGAGGGTTGGCGCATCTGTCAGGGAAAACTTCATAAAGGTGATAGCATTTAAAGATGCCCTGGAGGGATAGGAAAGATTTTGAAAAGTGGGGAAGGGTAAGAGAATACCATTTTGGGCCAAGGGAATAGCCATAGCAATGGAAAGGTGAGGATACATTTGAAAGCTATTCCGTAGGTTTCACAGACTGAGTTTGATGTTCTCTGGGTATAGGTACTAAAGGGGAGAGAGGACTACAGCCTATCCCCCAGGAGGGGATGTGGAGTTTGGATGGGGGTAGGGGGTTGCAGTGGGCCTCTGGACTGGCACAGTCAGCATCCGTATTGAAAATGATGGTCATAATAGTAACAGAAGGCATTCAGTGAGCATGCACTGATTACCAAGCAGTGTGCAATCTCAGGATGACCATATGAGGGAGAAAGAGTCGTAGAAATTGAGAACTAAAGAAGTCAAGTAACTTGCATGAAGCCACACAGCAGAGATTGATACCCAATCTGTGTCTAGAACAAGAGTCAGCACACTAACAAAAACTCAGATAGTAAATGTTTTAGGCTTTCTGTCTATGTGGTCTCTCTCACAACTATGTTCTGCAGTTGTAGTGTGAAAACAGCCATAGATAATATATAAATGAATGTGGCTGTGTTCCCATAAGACTTTGTTTACAAAAGCAGGTGGAAGGCTGGATTTGGCTCATGGGCCATGGTTTGCCAACCCTTGGCCTAAAGTGCTTGTTCTTAACTATTCTGTGTGTATTCTGCCTGCTCAGCCAATAATTTTCACCCTCAATAAGCAGTAGGTATAGATGACTGTATGGTGAAACCTCTCAGAATTGTATGGATGAGACTGGCCTCATTTGTCATCTGCTCTGACCTCTGCCTGCTATGGAGAGTCCAGACTGCTTATACTACTTGCCTCACTGGTATTAGTGCAGATCCCTGAATCCTTAATTTAAGGTGTTTTTCACTACCCATTACTGCTTTTTTACTTATTTATAGTCCTCCTATTTGAAAGGTTTTCTCTAGGATTTAGTGATGGTGGGTAGTAAGGGAGAGCAAGTAGATGGTGAAAACTTTGGCTCAGCCTTCAGGATTTTGTCTTGGGACACTTTGCTGTCCCTTTGTTCAGTACCTTCTGAGTCTTGCTTTCTCTGCCTTCAGGGTGATGACTACAGAATTTAGCTTAATGAAGTTTTTCAGTCTCTCAATGAGAAAGGTCTTTAGGGGGTCTTGTCTTCTGTCTCCAGGTGACACAATACAGACTGTACTCTAGACTGTCTATAGACTCAGTTCTAGAGCTGAACCAGGTGGGATCCATGAGAACTTTGTGGCTCTATTGGATAGATTCAACAAATACTTGCTGAACATCTACTGTGGCCCAGGCACTGTGCTAAAAACTGGACAAATGAGATATAGTCCCTGAGCTCACAATGCTTATCATCTAGTTCAGGAAGTAGATATTATATACATAATCGCCAGAGGTATCACATAAATGGTGCTAAGTGCGACAAAGGGTGTGCATATTATTTTTTAGAAAGAAATGCCTTGCATGCAACAGATCTTTGCAAAATAATGATTCTTTGCATGTGAATACAATAGTAGCCTATAAGTCATTATTCCTGGCTTTTATTCTCATCCTGTGCATCTTACTTCTGTGGAACTGAAAAAAAAATGCTTCAATGTTTGGTTTTCAGTATAGTTAATATGACTAATCCCTAACATTTTTAGAATCATAAACAAGGAAAGAATTGCTTTTGCTGACACGTTCTCGTTTGATCACAAGGCTAGGATGTACAGCACCACCCAACTTTTGCCGATGGGGGCGCTTTGTTCAGGGTGTGAGGTAGCTTATGTCCTTCAAAATTTTGAAGTTGTTAAAGTGGTAAAATAAGCAAAACCTTCCCACAAGCTGATTTCTGAGCCAGAAATTGAGCACTGCTTGAGGGTTTGTAGGGGGCTCTGGAGTCTGATTCTCAGGGTTAGATCCTGGGATTTAGATCTCAGGGTTTATTACCTGGTCTGTGTTACTTACCCTTCAAAGCCTTATTTTTCCAATTTGTAAATAGATATGATAATAGTACTGCTCTCTTAGTGGTGTTGTGATGATTAAATGAAATTATGCATGTAAAGCCCCTAGCACATGCTAAGTGCTCAATAAATGTTAAGTAACATTTGCTGTCATTGCTGTTATTACAAGACAAAACAGCAGAGAGCTCAACATAAAACTTTAGAAATGAGCAGTGCAAACATGGACACGTTTTTAAAAACCCACTGGGTTTCTTTATGGACAAAATGAGCTAAGAACTCTCATGGCTTGGGGTTTCTGTGAAGAGTAAATGAGAGAATGTGTACTGAAAGTTTGTATCGCAGCACCTGGCCCAGGGTCAGCCCCTTGTGAGTGGCAATTCTCATTATGGAATCAGGATAAGACCAGTTAGTGGAGGCTGGGCTCTGGCCAGAGGTCAAACATTCATCCAGGCAGGGCAGGGATCTGGAAAACCCCAGCAGAGGTTGGTAAGAGGAAGTCTGGGAGTGCAGGTGTATTGAGGTCACCTCACCACAGGCTCATGGCTGATGTCCACACAGGAAGGAAGAAACAAGGACTCAGCCACAGAGATTGAACTTTGGGGGCAGGAAAAATGAGAAAAAGAGAAGACTGAGGGTTTGAGAGGAGAGGAGGAGATACCATGCCAGGGCCCAGGCATAGCTGGCCGGGAATGCATGAGACTTGAGATCAAGACTGAATTCATGCTGTTACACCAGCCATGCTCCTTACTTCTTTGATTTGGGAGCTGAGCCACACCTAGAGCCTGCAGGTTGTGGCTGGAGGAATTGGGGTGCTGGGACATTCCAGGCCAAGCTAGTGGCTTATCTGGTGGGTGATATAGCACAGCCACTGACAGATATAAACACATGGGGTTGTGAATGGTGATAGGAAACAACCAAGGAATCTGGAGACCACTTCCCAATTCTAGACCATAAGGCACTTGTCTTTTACTGGAGTCATGGATCAGGTATAAGACTTAGTGGAGGCAGTGGTCTTTGAAAAACCCATGCACATAGAGTCTTTTTTTTTTTTAAATTAATTTATTTTATTATTTTTGGCTGCATTGGGTCTTTGTTGCTGCGCGCGGGCTTTCTCTAGTTGTGGAGAGCAGGGGCTTCTCTTCGTTGTGGTGCGCAGGCTTCTCATTGCAGTGGCGTCTCTTGTTGCGGAGCACGGGCTCTAAGCACACGGGCTTCAGTAGTTGTAGCACGTGAGCTCAGTAGTTGTGGCTGGCAGGCTCTAGAGCACAGGCTCAGTAATTGTGGCGCACGGGCTTAGTTGCTCCATGGCATGTGGGACCTTCCCGGACCAGGGCACAAACCTGTGTCTCCTGCATTGGCAGGCAGATTCTTAACCACTGCGCCACCAGGGTAGCCTGCACATAGAGTCTTGATAGTGCAATGTGAGCATCTGGGTCTCTGTAAGTCCTGCCTTCCCCCATGGGGTGTTTCCTGGAGAGGAATACTGACCTCCTCTCTTCCTCAGTCATAGTGAGCTCAGAGAGAAAAATTCTAAGATCGTAATGCCTGCTCTATGAGTTGGCTTCTCTGTGATAACCCAAATCTTGCTCCCTGGGGGTCTGGAGAAAACAGCCATAGCCCAGGGGTCTCCCAGGACAGCAAATGGTAATAAACAAAAACAGAGCAGGAAATAGGGTCAGGATGAGATGTATGGATCCTCTCTTCATTAACTGTTCCAGTGGGAGTAGGGAGAGCAGTAGAGGCCAGGCGTGCAGAACCTGTTAGCCCTGCTTGGCATTTGGTGGGTATGGAGTGGGTGAGAGAAGGACAGGGCTTCCTATAGTAAAGGAGGCCTGTGGTTATCAGGCCAAGGAGGTTGGTGACCACCTCAGCACAGTGTGCAGCTTCTCAGCTCACAGCACAGTCTGAGCAGCAAGTCTGACATTCTAATTCTTGACAGAGGGTGGCCAGTGCCCATCGTTGATGTCAATAAATATCATGTCAAGAGCAGGGCAATAGGGAAAACTAGAGTTCTTTCTTCTCAGGACTTACAAGGGCCAAATGCCTGGCACTTTCTGCAGAAGGCTAATAGCTGCCTCATAGCCAAGATGAATCAGGGCCTCATTAGTCACAAGCAATGCTTGTTTCCATCACTATGCACAAGGGGGCCTGGGGGCTGGGTTGCCCATCATGAGATGGTAGCCATGTTTGATGAGGACCTCCTAACTGTTTACAGACTTGGGGGGTGATGGTCAGTGTTTCTAGAAGGATTTGCATGGTTTGGTGCAGTGGTTCTCAAACTTCAATGCACAGGAGCATAACCTGGGTGTGTCTAAGAAATTCAGATTCCTGGCTGGCTACCATGATGATTCTGATTCAGTCAGTCTGAGGGAGCTCTGGGAGTCTGTGTTTTTAATAAGCTCCACAGGTAATGCTGGTGCAGGTGGGCCATGAATCACAGTGTGAGGAATATGGGTATTGTGGGATGAGTCCTGGACTGGGACTCAGGAGAACAGAGTTCTGGCCTTTGATTGTCTCCCAGGGTGGTGTGCAACCTTGTGCAAGTCACCTCCCATCTCCGGGCCTGTTTTCTCTATAGAAAAAGAAGAGAGTCTCAACCCAAGCTGCACAATAGAATCACAATAGTAATTAATAAGGAGCTTTGACAAAATGCTGGTGCCTGAGCTAGAGTGTCCCAGGCTAGCATGACATGTCAACACATTGGGGTGACTTCGCCTGTGTATGCATGTTTAAAGAGTTTCCAGATGATTCTAATTACTGCTGGAGTTGAGAACTACTATCTAGGTGATGCCCAGGGATGATTCTTGTTCTGGAATTCTGAACCTGTTCAACACTGCGTTACCTATGCCTCATTTCTTCATTAATTCCTGACATGGAGCAAGAGTTTTCTACATAAACAATTTCCAGATAATTAAAGAGTACTCTGTTAAGCACCAAAACTTTCACCCTTCTTTGATTTTTCTTCTTATACAAACATCAAAATCTTTTTGAGGATTTAAAGTTACCACTATGGGACTTCCCTGCTGGCACAGTGGTTAGGAATCCGCCTGCCAGTGGAGGGGACACGGGTTCGATCCCTGGTCCAGGAAGATCCCACAGGCCACGGAGCAGCTAAGCCCATGCGCCACATCTACTGATCCTGTGCTCTAGAACCCGTGAGCCACAACTACTGAAGCCTGCTCTCCCTAGGGCCCATGCACCGCAACTACTGAAGCCCGCGTGCTCTAGGGCCCGCATGCCTCAACTACTGAGCCCGCGTGCTGCAACTACTGAAGCCTGCGTGCCTAGAGCCAATACTCTGCAACAAGAGAAGCCACCGCAATGAGAAGCCTGCGCACCGCAACGAAGGGTAGTCCCAGCTCGCCACAACCAGAGAAAGCCCGCGCGTAGCAATGAAGACCCAACGTGGCCAAAAATAAAGTAAAATTTAAAAAAATAATAAAGTTACCACTATGGTCATTCTTTTGTGATTTATTCAATAAATATGCATTTGGCATCCACTGTGTTAGGTTCTTATGAAAAAATGTTATAGAGTAGTCAAAAGTTGGGTGGACCATGGGCCAGTAATAATAAAAATGATAACTAACATTTAAACATTCATCAAGTGCTTACTCTATGGTAGGCACTGTTCTAAGCACTCTATCTCATTTAATCCTCACAGCCATCCTCTGAGGCAGGTACAGTTATATCCCCATCTTACAGATGGGAAAACCAAGTCACAGAGAGATTCTGTACTTTCTCAAGTTCTCACAGCTGGTTTAGGCAGATCCAAGATTCAGATCAGTTCTCGATCTCTCTGTGTGTTCTGAAACAATGTTGTTCCCCTGCCAGAGCTTCAGTTTCCTCCTGTGCAGAGTGACTCTGGGCCCCTTTGAACCCTCACGCCTTATGAGTCCATGTCCACCCCCAGGTCCCTTAGGAGGTCCCTCACCTGCATCAAGGAGAGCCTGCGTATCTTCGTTGACCTGGGGGAGAGAGACAAGGCTGCTGAGGCCTGGCTTGGAGCTGGGCGACTCCACTACCTCATGCAGGAAGACGAGCTGGTGGAGCTGTACCTGCAGGTAGGCCTCCCGCAGAGCTTATCTGCTGACCTGGGCCATGCGGGGAGGCAGCTGTACCCTCCAAAGTGATCAGCTAGAACTGGGGAGAGGTGATGTCCTCGTCAAGCCTTTGGAGGGATGGTCAACTCTGGGCTGCTCCCTGAACCCAAGATGGAAACCAAGGTGGTCTGGCAGGCTGAATACAAGCAGCAAAGGGCCAGTCCCCGAGTCCCATATGCACGTGTGACCTCTCAAAGAACATGGTGGGAGACTCGCTCATCTGTCATGTCAATTTTATCCATTTTTCCAAAACTTGACACACACCTTGACTTCAGGGTTTTGCTGCAGTTTGAGGGAAGGTTGACGTGTGCGTGGTATTAACATTATTCTTTTATGATTTTTTAGTTTGCATATCTTTAATATCTGAGATATAACATAGTATAGTGATTAAGTACCTGGGCTTTAAAAAAGACAGGTGTGGAATCAAATCACAGGGCCATTGATTATGAACCGTGTGACTTTGGGCTTGCTGCGTGAGCTCTCTGGGCCTCAGTTTCTTCATGGCTGGACCTGTCTCTAATAAAGATTAGGTATAACATTTGCATAGTAAACATATGCATATACACATTAAGTGCTTGGGACCTAGTAAATGCTTAATAAATGGTATTTCATCATCATCATTATCTGCACAATACTGACACGATGGTATATAAGATTTGCTCCAACAAAAATATGCCTGTTATCTTTTTTTCCTTCCCATTTCTCATTTTCTCCCCTTTTACTCCCCCTTACTCTATTACTTACAATCACACAAATTCACTTCCACCGAGACTTAATAATGGTTGTATAGCATTGATTGAAGCCTTACTATGCATGGGAGACTTTGCTAAATGCTTCACGTGCTTGATATAGTTTAATCCTCATTACAAATGCAGCAAGAGTCTCTACTGAAATTCCCATTTTACAAATGACACTCAGTGAGGCTGAGTAACTTGCCTAAAGTGATACAACTAGTAAGTGGTTAAATCTGCACACCAGCAGTGTGACTTAAAGCTTTTACTTGCAGACTCTATTCTGCCTTGGGATTTTAGAGCTGGAAGAATTATCAGAGAGCAGACGATTCAGTCTTGCCTTTCTGTCTCTGGGAGACAAATGCCCAGAGGGAACTATTGGGGTTGTTCATTGCTTGGTGGCAGAACTCCTGACTCTAGGATTCCATCTCACTGCTTCTGTCTTTGTGTAGCTGCATATGCAATAAAAATAACTGAGGGATCTTGCCCCAGTAATTCACTGTCCAGAACTGGTCCCAGGCACCCACAACCCTAGACTGCCACATGACTTGATGTTCTGCAGTTTTTCCCACTGAGGTGAATAATTCCTACCTAAGGATATTTGAGGTCCTTTGGCTGTGCTGCAGATGTTGTGGTACATGTTCTACTTTCTCATCACATTTTGTTTTAGGTGCAAATGTAAAGTAGCTTGTTCAAGATAAAGGGGTCATAGGGGCCAGGAGAAGGGTAATGGGCTGAAAGACACTAGCATTTGTTTGCCACTAACTATTGATGTAAACTTGAAAGCTCCTTATTCTCAGCCTCAGTTTCTCCATCTAGGAACTGTAGGTGTTGGATGAGATCACGCTTTCCAAATTTCAGTCATTTATACATCAGGTTTATAGTTTTGCCGTATCCAGGTACCTCTGTACCATTATTTACTTATTTTTCTTTGACTCAACTTCAAATCAACTTAGCTTTTTACACTAAACAATGCTATCTAAAAGCAGAGGTTTTGAATATGATTAATCTTTTTTTCTGAAACACATTAAAATAAATACTTAACTATTATAAGATGTTTGTGTGCTGCTGAAAACCATTTCTAGGGCCACCAAAGTAATCTCTCATAGCATGGTGGGGAAATGCTGGACTAGGGAATCTTAAAGGCGTCTTACCAGCCTTATGAGTGTGAAGACAATTTAGGGTTCAGGGGACTTTAGCAGAGGGTTAAGCTAGATGGTCAGGATCTCGTTCTTGCCAGTCCTGTGGACATTTGGAAAGTCCTTCTCTCTGCCTTTGACAGCAGTCTCTGTCCCACTCAGGCAGCCATCCAGAAAGCCCTGAAGTCAGAGGAGCCCTCCCTGGCTCTCAGGCTCTACGAGGAAGCAGGTGATGTGTTCTTCAATGGGACCCGCCACAGGCATCGTGCGGTGGAGTATTACCGAGTAAGTTGTGGGCTGCACAGTCAGCAGTATCCCTAGCTAGGCTCTGGCACAAACGTGGGCAGGGCCACTTGGACTTCGCCCGGCGTCCCCTTCCCCTGTCTTGCTGGTATTTCTTTGTCTTCCCTTCCTCATCCAATGCCCACAGGCTCTCCCTGTCTTCAGTCTAGCAGGCTCTCAAAGAAGGAGCTGATAAACTCTGTCATTCTCAGGCTTGATAAATAAAGTATCTTTCCTGAGAGAACATACCATAATAATTACAACTTTTGGGTGCATAGTACTTTACAGTTTGTAGCACACTTTTATGTTGACCATAATGTTCCTATGTACATGGTATGGTGGGAGATGATTGGTCCATGGGTGAACACTTTTGCTTTACTATGTTTTCATTAAGTATGCATTAAAATATATTAAAAAAATTAAAGATGTATAATACCAGTTCATCAAACCTATGATATCACTGATATTATTGCAAAGAATGAGGCAAGAAAATAGAAGACAGTTGATTTAAGAAATAATACTAATTAAATAAATGTCCAGATGGTAAGCAGATATGTGAAGAATCACAATTGTTGTTCGTCACTGACTGAAGTTTGGGAAAATTCATTATCTTATTTGATCTTAAAATTTCACTTATTCAGATACTTATTCATTTGCTTGTTCAATTGTTTATTCAGTCATCAAACATTCATCAAGACCCAGTATGTGCCAGGCACTGAGCTAGGGGTGAACAAGAAACATGTCCCTGACTATTGAGGTGCTCTTGGTCATACACATTTTATAGATGAGAAAACTAAGGCTCAGAGAGATGAAGTGACTGCCCAAAGTTCTATCATAATAAAAATAATAGAAATGACTATTTACTGGGGACGCTCAGACACTATGCACATACTCCATGTATGTACTTTGTAGATTAGCACTGTGGGCGCTAAGGGAGCGTGTAGCTGGCGGGTGAGTAGCTTCTCATGTGACCTTGAGGAAAGTCATCATCCCTTTCCTGGCTGTCAGTTTCAGGGAGCCTGATGACCTCTAGTTCTTCCACCTCTGAGGTCCGGGCAGAGCAACCAAGAGCAAGGACCAGGAGAGCAAGTTGAGAAAAGCCGTGCATGGAAGGTGCCATCTCCCCCTTGGGTTTAGTCACTGCCATCCCTCAACCCCTGGCAGTAGGATGCAGTACAGCCTCCTAGAGTATGGTATGTGCCAATGATTCTCAGCTAAACTAAGGTTCCTTGTGCCTCTGTTCTCAGGCTGGGGCTGTTCCCTTAGCAAGGAGGATGAAGGCAGTGAGAACCGAGCTCCGGATTTTCAACAAGCTGACAGAGCTGCAGATCAGCCTGGAAGGCTATGAGAAGGCTTTGGAATTTGCCACCTTGGCGGCCAGACTCAGCACAGTCGCAGGTTGGTGGTCCTAATTGTCCAGGGTATTGAATGGGAGGGGGTAACATTCCCTAAGGAGGGACAACAAAGTTGTAAGAGCATAGGCTCTGGAGTCAGACTCTGTGGGTTCAAATTCCAGGTCGAAGTGTCAGGGAGCCCCCAGTTAAGCAAGCTACTTAACATCTATAAACCTCAAGTTTGTCATTGGCAAATCAGGATTAAAAATGGCACCCACAGCATGCAGTTGCTATGAAGACCGATGATAATAATACAGGTAAAACCCATAGCACAGTGCTTGGTACATAATAAGTCCTTGATAAGTGTTACCTGTGCACACTAATTATGATATTATAGTTGGTATTTTTGGTATTATTCTGAGTCCAGGGTAAATGGTATTTTATCCTATGCACAGGCAATGCCCCATTACAAAAGCGCTGCGCCTTAACTTTTTAATTAGTTAATTATTAGTCAAGTACACATTTTCTTATGGAATTGAAATGTAAATGAAGGTCAGATTCCCGTTAACCTAACTCCCTCAGTAGCTGAAATAACTTGCATTTACAACAAAAGCTAATGAGAAAAAATGTAAGTCATTAAAACAGAAAAAAAAGAGGCAGAATGAAAAAAGGTAAACTCATCTTGAATGTTGGTGCTTGAGGAAAAACAGGTTTTATTAGAGGAGGACTGATTAGATCTAAAGGCAAATGGAGTCTTCTGTGATAATTCTAGAAGGGACCTCTGGGCATTCTCAAGGGCATGAGATGTGGATGGTACTGGACTTTATTGTATTTAATTGCACTTCAGAGCTCTCTCTCTTTTCCTACCTCTCCCTTTACTGCAGAAAACCTTATTTGTGCAACTGTCTGCTAATCTCAGGAAGACCTTGGGGGCCCAGGCAGCTCCCTCTGGAGCATTCTTTATCCTTCCTTGGACAGAAGCTGAAAGGAGGCTATATCCACCGTTTCATGTGATTCCCTGTGACTGGATTTTTCCATATCAGAGAGTTGGATTTTTTCTTTTAGCTTTGGCTTTTGGCTCTTTGAAGTCTAAAAGCGATGTTTTTAGATTGCATCAAATAGCCACCTTGCAAATACTCCAGAAACACAATTGGAAGCATTTGTTCTCTTTAAATGCTACTTTGTGTTAAAGGAGTTAGTTATTGAAACAAGAAATGCACCCCAAACCAAAACAAGTCAAAGATCCCTTAGACACCAAGATGCTAAAGCATGAGTTAAAAGTGAATGGGTCTCTGTAGCTTATTTGAGACTGAAAGCTGGTGAAGGGTCAGAGGGTGACTGCTGCTGATGGCAGCCCCAGAGAAGAACTCTGAAGAGAGAGACTTTCTGTGGAGAAAACATTTGTTATATGAAGTTATTCATTGTCAGAAATTCTTAGCTACTCCATCGAGCTAGTCTTGTCACCATTCCCATCACAGAGATTTGGAAATAATTATTTCCCAGAATTCTGAGTTACAGTGACATCCACAATGAGAAAATTTTCCTCAGGAATTGTCCCAGAAAACCTTGTCCAGAACACATACCCCACTTAGTCACTCTCATAGATCCCTGTGTTTCCTTTTGTAGCACTTATCACAGGTGTAATCTTACCTTTGTGGGATTATTTGAGGAATGTCTGTGTCCTATGAGACAGTAAGCCTCATGTGGGCCGGACTTCTGCTTTTTATGCTATGGCCCAAGCTCAGTCCCTGATACCTAGTAGATCTTCAAAGAATTGTACAGAATGAATGAGTGAACTAATGATGCAAAGTGTTGGCTTCAGGATATCTCTCTCAGTCTTCCAATTTCTAGGAGGTCAGAGGCAGGAGCTGGTGGCCTTCCACCGTCTGGCGACTGTGTACTATTCCCTGCACATGTACGAGATGGCTGAGGACTGCTACCTGAAGACTCTGTCGCTCTGTCCACCCTGGTTGCAGAGCCCCAAGGAGGCCTTATACTATGCCAAGGTGTATTATCGCCTGGGCCAACTCACCTTCTACCAGCTGAAGGTAAGAGCCAGGCTTCCAAGGTCATCTGAGAGCTACTGTCCAACTATATTCTTCCCTCACCCTGAGCCTTCAGGGTAAAGTTGAGAGGGGTAAGATGGGGAGTGTTGTCTCATAGGGTGGGGAGTGGCTCCTCTGGGAACGCAATGGCTCTTTTCACTTAGCCCCCTTGGAGACCTCAAAGAGGCTCCCATCTCTGCTGAGGAGACAGGTCCTAGTTCTTCTCTTTCCTTGCCCTGCTGTGACTTCTGGGCCCACTTCATCTGTCAGGTACTATGGGCACATTGGTCTAGTGCCTGTGATCTCCTCCAGGGCCTATGAAAATATATGAGACCCAAAACAATACATGAGACCCCCAAACAAAAGAACTATAAGCTCCAAAATTAAAATCAAAATTAATTCTTAACTGTATATCTGAAAATGTTATAGATTAATTAGTCAATTGCAACTCACTTCTTACACAGTTGTATAAACTATTTTAGGAGAAATCTAGGTACGCGTTAACATGTTTGAGATAATAACATGCGGGGTCTTAGAATGTAAGCAAGCCTAGGTCCTGAGAAGACCGTAGCCCTGACTCTCCTGTTTGCTCTGCTGGAGTTGAATCCAGAACTTCTTATTTTTCCAGCCACTTCTAGAACTGTGTGTGTGGTCTGTAATTCTCAGTTACAATTCTGGCCCTTGAACCTTGTCCCTGGGCACTGGCTTCCCTTACCAGAGGTCTCTGTCTGCTCCAGTGCAACGCTTAATCTCTTCATACAGTGGCTTCTGAGTCACTCCTGTGTTTGGCCCCCAGGGGACCCTTAGGGCAGCTCTGTTGTCGTTTTCTTATTTGCCAGAGTGTTTCTGGCCCAAATTTATTATTGACTGATGAGGGTTAATGGGAATCAGTCATCCCTTTTTGAGTCTCACCAGAGGAACCTCCTGTTCTGCATCCCAACCATTAGGGAGGGACGATGGGGTAGTGAAGGACTCCCCCACAGGGATCTTACCTTTGTCCCACAGCTCCCAGGAAGTGGGACAAAGTATGTGTGATCTGATTGCATCAACCGAGGGCTCTAGGGATTTCAAGGGAAAGAGCTCAACTCAAACTAGCTTAAGCAAAGAAGGGGATTTTATTGGCTCAAGGAACGAGGAAGTTCAGGTATAAGTTTAATTTCAGGTAGTTCTGGATGCTGGTACTCAAATGTCATCATGGATTTCCCCACCTCTCTCTGTCTCTCTTGGCTCTGAATGTTTCTGCTTCTCTCTGTTTCTTGGCCTCTTCTCCCCCAGTTATTGACAGGCTCAAGCACCCATCTAAAAGGGTGAGCAACCATTTTCTCTGTTAGGTCACACTTGAAAGGTCCCAGGGAGTGACTTGGGACAGGTCAGCTTGAGTCATTTTCACGTACCTGAAGCTCTGTGCCCAGGATGCTGCTGCTTCATGGTTGTCTGAGCTTGGGTAAGGTGCCATCCCTGTGCCTGAGGAGGAGGGCCGCCAGTGTTAGCACTGTCGCAGAACTGCAGTGGAGTTGGTAGGAGGAATTCCCCCAAGGAACCAGGAGAAGGGGGTGAGAAAGGATGTCAGGCAGACAGAAGCTAGTGTTCTTAGTTTTCCCTGCACTGCCTCTTAGCCTTTCCTGGAAATGTCTGCTAATGCTATCTCTTCTCTGCCCCCATGCCGGGGGTTAGGATGCCCACGATGCCACTGAATACTTCTGGCTGGCCCTGGCTGCAGCAGTCCTGCTGGGTGACGAGGAGCTGCAGGACATCATTAGGACCAGGCTGGACAACATCTGCCAGAGCCCCCTCTGGCATAGCAGCCCCTCTGGGCGCTCCTCAGAGAGGGCGCGGTGGCTGAGTGGCGGGGGCCTGGCCCTCTGAGGACAGCTGTCCCATCTCCGACCATTTGCCGTGGTCAGAAGCTACCTCTCTGCTCTAGGCTCTTAATCTGGGGGCGGGATTCAAGTCATCACCTGGCCCAGCCTCTCATCGCAGAATGGGAAGAGCATAGTCCAGAGGGAGAAGGCTCATTCCAGGTCACACAAGGCATGGACGGTGGAGCAGGGATTAGGGGTCCTGGCTTTGTGTCTAGAACCTTTCCAGTAGACTGTGGCCCTTCCACACATACAGACCCTGAAATGCACTTTCTAGACACACAGTTCTAGAGAAAATGAGACCCCTGCCCCTAGAAAAAGCTGTCTCCTTCCCTCAGTGAAGAAATCAGGCATTGTACTGGAGAGAAGACCAGCCCATTGGACTTTGTTCCCTTCACTGACTTTTCTCAGGGAAAGACCCCTCCCCTTGCCAGCAGAGAAACTAGTCATTTGTTTTTTTTCTCTCTTCAACCAGAGGAGGTGCCACTCCTCCTGTCACGGGGACTGGCAGGCGGGAATTCACCATGCTATTAGCTCAAAAGACACAGCCTCAGAATGGCCAGGTGGAATGCACAGGAGGTGAGGTCTGATGTGGATGCACCATCTCCATCCTGCCCCGAGGCTCTGCTCCCTCATAACCTCCCATAAACCCAGGAGAAGGCTCCCAAGGGTCAAAGCCTAAAAACTGAGCACTAAGGAAGTTATGACGTAAATTACATGTAAATAGTGTATATTATTAAATATTGCTCATTTACATTTATTCACACATTTGTCTCCTTAATAAGAGGGAAGATGAAAACTAGTTAGTTTTGCATATTTTATTAATTATATAGAGTCACCAGGTCTGGCCCACACAGATAGCGAGGGAATTACCAAGGGTGTGGATGCCAGGAGGTGGGGAGAAGCTGCCTACCACAGTATATGAGTCCTTTGATGACGGAATCAGGAATTTGCTAAGGCAGTGAGCTCCAAGTATGGTCCACTGGCTGGCTGGGCCAGCAACATCAGCGTCACCTCTGAGATTGTTTGAAATGCGAATTTCAGGCTCCACCTAAGACCTCTGAAGCACAGTCTCTGGGGCCAAGGATCCCCGGCTTTACCTTGTTTTCCAGGTGATTCTAATGCACACTGAAGCTCAAGAAGCACTCCTCTGGAGCCATGGTTCTCAGAGAATGTGAAAAGGAGTCACCTGGGGAACTTGCAGAAAATGAACTTTCTGGTTCTTACCCCAATAATTCTGATTCAGTAGGCCTGGGAGACACCCCAGGAACATGCATTATTAACGAGCATCTCGAATGACCCTGATGCTGGTGGTTCACTCTTGCTTGGAAATGTGGAAACGTATAAGATCTAGCTATAGGGATCGCCATCTGACCCCCAACAGCTTAGATTTACTGTAAGACCCTCTGCCCTTACTTTCTAGCTTCTTGGAGCAACCAGATGATTGGTGGTGTGGTGGGGTGGGATGGGGGCGGTGAGTTGAGTCAATAATGCACCTTCTAGTCACCAATGCTGTGTACACATCGGTACATCTTATTTTCTCTTAGGAGCTTGGTTGGTTGTTAAAATGCTCTCTACTCTAGAGTATTCTTCACCAGAAGGGAAATGAAGTGACTTAGTCCACTACCATGTAAGATAGATGTGGTTTTGCTCCCACCACAAACCATAAAATCCCCAAGGGAGGGATGTTGAAGATGAGTCTAACCTCCCATGCAGAGTCCTTTCAACAACATTCCTGGGAGACCAACGGGGCACATGCATGCCAGAATGGTTACGAATCTCGTGTTTGCAGAAGGCTTGCTTGGCTCTGGGACCCATGCCATGAACCATTCCCCATTTGTCTCAGGTTACAGACCCTCTCCCTTTTCCCCACTGACCTATTACTCTCCTCTGGCCAGATGCCAATTTCTGTCCCTCTGATAGTGTGGTTCCTATAACTGGTATTGGCTGCTGGGTGGAGAGTAAAGAGGGTCATTACCATACTTAATGTGATTTAATGTTTTATTTTAACATTAGATTAAGATTTTTCTTCTCCCCAGCAGCTACATCTTACCGTTGGCTCACATTGAGCTTATCATTTGAAGTCTCTTCTCACATGAGTTTCTGTTTGGCCAGATATTTCTCAATTTTTACAAGTATACATATATGTGTATATATATATATATATATATATATATATACACACATAAATACGTATACATATATACGCATAAATACCTACACACACATATATCTATACATGTATATATATTTAGGTGAAGGGCATTATAGCTACCCATTTTATACTTCATTGGGAAATTTGGTTAAACTTTTCTGATTCTGTGTACTTTTAAAAATTGAATTATAGTTGATTTACAATGTTGTGTTAATTTCTGCTGTACAGCAAAGTGATTCAGTTACACATACATATTCTTTTAAAAACTCTTTTCGGGGTTCCCTGGTGGCACAGTGGTTGAAAGTCCACCTGCCGATGCAGGGGACACAGGTTCGTGCCCCGGTCGGGGAAGATCCCACATGCCGCGGAGCAGCTGGGACCGTGAGCCATGGCCGCTGAGCCTGTGCGTCCGGAGCCTGTGCCCCGCCACGGGAGAGGCCACAACAGAGAGAGGCCCGCGTACCGCAAAACAAACAAACAAACAAACAAAAAAGCTCTCTTCCATTATGGTTTATCACAGAATATTGAATACAGTTCCCTGTGCTGCACAGTAGTACCTTGTTGTTTATCCATTCTGTATATAGTGGTTTGCTTCTGCTAACTTCAAACTCTCAATCCACCCGTCTCTGAACCCCTCCCCCTTGGCAACCACAAGTCTGTTCACTATGTCTGTGAGTCTGTTTCTGTTTTCTAGGTCGGTTCATTTGTGTCATATTTTAGCTTCCACATATAAGCGATGATATCATGTGGTATTTGTCTTTCTCTGAGTCCATCCATGTTGCTGCAAATGACATTATTTCATTCCTTTTTATGGCTGAGTAGTATTCCATTGTGTATATGTACCACATCTTCTTTATCCATTCATCTGTCAGTGGACATTTAGGTTGTTTCCATGTCTTGGCTATTGTGAATAGTGCTGCTATGAACATAGGGGTGCAGGTATCTTTTTGAATTGTAGTTTTGTTTCGATGTATGCCCAAGAATGGGATTGCTGGATCATATGGGAACTCTATTTTTAGTTTTTTAAGGAACCTCCATACTGTTTTCCATGGTAGCTACACCAACTTACATTCCCACCAATAGTGTAGGAGGGTTCCCTTTTCTCCGCACCCTCTCTAGCATTTGTTATTTGTAGACTTTTTAATGATGGCCATTCTGCCTGGTATGAGGTGGTACCTCATTGTAGTTTTGATTTGCATTTCTCTAATAATTAGCTATGATGAGCATCTTTTCAGGTGCCTCTTGGCACCTGTATGTCTTCTTTGGAGAAATGTCTTTTTAGGTCTTCTGCCTATTTTTCGATTGGGTTGGCTGTTTCTTTGTTGTTGAGTTGTATGAGCTATTTGTATATTTTGGAAATTAAGCCCTTGTCAGTCACATCATTTGAAAATACTTTCTCCCAGTCTGTAGGTTGTTTTCTGTTTTGTTTCTCATTGCCTTTTCTGTACAAAAGCTTGTCAGTTTGGTTAGGTCCCATTTTGTTTATTTTTGCTTTTATTTCTGTTGCCTTGGGAGACTGACTGAGAAAACATTGGTACGATTTATGTCAGAGAATGTTTTGCCTATGTTTTCTTCTAGTTTTATGGTGTCATGTCTTATATTTAAGTCTTTAAGGCATTTTGAGTTTGTTTTTGTGTATGGTGCGAAGGTGTGTTCTAACTTCATTGATTTCCATGCAGCTGTCCAACTTCCCCAACACCACTTACTGAAGAGACTGTATTTTTTTCTATTGTATATTCTTGCCTTCTTTGTAAAAGATTAATTGACTGTAGATGTGTGGGTTTATTTCTGGGCTGTCTATTCTGTTCCGTTGATCTGTGTCTGTTTTTGTGCCAGTGTCACACTGTTTCGATTACGGTAGCTTTCTAGTATTCTCTGAAGTCTGGGAGGATTATGTCTCCTGCTTTTGTTCTTTTTCCTCATGATTGCTTTGGCAATTCTGGGTCCTTCATGGTTCCATATAAATTTTAGGATTGTTTGTTCTAGTTATGTGAAAAATGTCATGGGTAATCTGATAGGGATCTCATGAAATCTGTAGGTTACTTTGGGTAGTATGGCCATTTTAACAATATTAATTCTTCCAATCCAAGAGCGTGGGATATCTTTCCATTTCTTTGTGATTCTGTGCACTTTGGTTTACCTGTAAATCTGGTAAATTTGCCCTTAACCAGGTCAGTTATAAAAATATTCAGCACATTTCCAAAGACAAGGATAAGGCTATTTTTTAAAATGAGAAAAACATTGTGCTGTATCATTGAAATGACTACATCCTGTATACAAATTACTCTGCTGAAATATTCTTTAAAAGTGTCTGAAAATTCCGTTTTAAAAATGTGAACTGTTCCTCCTGGAATCATGTTGATGCTGTTTTTCCTGATCCACAGGGAGTGAGTGAAGTGGTGTTTGGGCCTGGTTTCTATTTAAACAGGTTTTATTATTCATAGGTAGTAGCCAAAGATGAATCAGTTACACTCTTTTATCCTAATCCTCCCCCAAAACTTAGTGGCCTGCCTGGCTTCTGGCTCCTTGCATCTAATCGAAATAAAGAACAAGGAGGGAATTACAACATTGTGGAAAACCTGTAACATGTTTTCTCAGCTTTCAGTTACATTACTTCCCTATTCAACGGAGCTAATGCTTTGAAATCTAATATTGCTTTTATCCTTTTCTTATTTGCTTTTCCATTATTTATGATGGCTTTATATTGTGTGTGTGTGTTTGCTTGTGCTTTGTAAGTAAAATGTAACTCTTACTGGAGTATAATTGCTTTACAGTGTTGCGTTAGTTTCTGCTGTATAACAAAGTGAATCAGATATACGCATACATATATCTATCCCCATATCCCCTCCTTCTTGCATCTCCCTCCCACCCTCCTTATCCCACCCCTCTAGGTGGTTGCAAAGCACCGAGCTGATCTCCCTGTGCCATGCAGCTGCTTCCCACTAGCTGTCTATTTTACATTTGGTAGTGTATATATGTCCATGCCACTCTCTCACTTCGTTCCAGCTTACCCTTCCCCCCCACCGTGTCCTAAAGTCCATTCTCTATGTCTGCGTCTTTATTCCTGTCCTGCCCCTAGGTTCATCAGAACCTTTTTTTTTTTTTTTTTTAGATTCCATATATATGTGTTAGCTTACGGTACTTGTTTTTCTCTTTCTGACTTACTTCACTCTGTATGACAGACTCTAGGTCTATCCACCTCACTACAAATAACTCAGTTCCGTTTCTTTT
>NC_041221.1:144229334-144241088 GCF_002837175.3 Physeter macrocephalus | reverse complement strand
GGACGCGCAGGCCCAGCGGCCATGGCTCACGGGCCCAGCCGCTCCGCGGCACGTGGGATCCTCCCAGGCCGGGGCGCGAACCCGGTTCCCCTGCATCGGCAGGCGGACGCGCAACCACCGCGCCACCAGGGAAGCCCCCTCCTTGTAGTTTTGATTTGCATTTCTCTAGTGGTGTTGAGCATCTTTCATGTGTTTGTTGACAATCTGTATATCTTCTTTGGAGAAATGTCTATTTAGGTCTTCTGCCCAGTTTTGGATTGGGTTGTTTGTTTTTTTTGATATTGAGCTGAATGTAACTCTTTTGACAGAAGTTTATCTGGGGAAAGAAGTATATAGGGGTGGACGGTTTCAGAAATGAAGGGAGAAACAGTTCACCAGGGAGTGGGAAGACCTGGATCTTGGTCTTGAATTTGGCATTAAATTATGATGTGACCCTTGGGCATGTCACTTAACCTCTATAAACTTCAGATCTCTGATCTCTAATATAAAAAGTATGACCTCCTCCAGGTTCCTTTTCAGAAATTTCCAAGCTGGTTATTTCCAAGCCATATGAACAGGAAGAGAGACTTGTATCTGGAAGATGAAATCATGTTTTTATGGCCCAGTTTTTTTCTCTTCTTTCTTACAGGTGAGTAAACTGAAAAACAGAAAAGTAATTTTCTCCCTGCCACACAGGTAGCTGTGGCAAAGACAGCAGTACCCTGGGTCCAGGTACTTAACTGCACAAATGATTCCTTCCGGGCGATTTTCACAGTTTTATGCATGCGTGCATACATGCACATTTGTGTGCACATGTGCACATGCATATGCACACTTGCATTTATCACCATATGTGCCTCCTGAACAACCACTTACCAATTTTTTTCTAAATTGATTTACTTCCTTTACTCAATATTAATTTTATAAAGGATGACTGGTCTATGCAGAAGAAAAACGCATTGCTTTCTAGAAAAAGAATTACATAAATAAAAACAAATACAGTGGAAACAAACAATGCGCTAAATTCAAGTTAGATCCTGTTGCTTATGGCAAGTGCCCAGCCTAGGCTTGATTTGGCATTATTTGAAAATAAAGAGATTAACATTTGGCAGGGAGTGTTGAAGACAAAGTAACACAGTTCTCCTTGAGCAATCAGGGAAACAGAGCAAGCAGTGCAAACGACTGACCTCCTCACAGTGCGAGTCAATGCTATTCAATGTCATGTCTGGCTGCACACTTCCCACTTCAGGGAAGCTGGGACTCAGTTGTATAAGAGGGAAGAGGCAGATATGAATATGGTCCAGGATGGGAAGCACTGTGATGGGAGCTAATTACAGGGTGCAATGAGAATTCAGGGGAGAGGATTTAACCCAGGCATGGGAGCAAGAGTATCAGGAAGTGACATCTAAACTGAATCCTGAGAGAGACAGATATCTACTTAATTCTACCTGCAGCCTGGGTGGGGTTCACAGACAGGGTATGTTTCAAGAAAGGTCCAGAGGGTGGAGAGGGCCTGGTGTTTTCTGAGAACAGCAATGAGTTGAACAAAGCTGGAGCAGAGTCAGGGAGGTAAGGAAGGGAAGTGAGAGAAGACTCTGGAGAGGGGAGCTGGAGACAGATCCTGAGTGTGAGGGTGAGCCACGAAAAGGTTCTAAGCAGGTGAGAGAGCCATGCTCAGATTTGTGCTTTGGAAAGATGAATCTGGAAGCAGCGTGAGAACAGATTACAGAGCAGCAGGCGGAAAGGTGGGAGACCCATTAGCTGGATATTGCAACAACACACTCCAGCTTTTATTTGGATTTCACCAGTTTTTCCCCTCAAGTCCTTTTTGTGATCCAGGGTCCAGGGTACCACACTGCATTTAGCTGTCGCGTTTCCCTAGTCATCTCTGACCTGTGATAATCTCTCAGTCTCTCTTTGTTTTTCATGATCTTGATCTCCTTCCCTTTTGATAATTGCTCCCGTTGGGATGTGTGGAAAAATTAAAGAGGATGAGTCGTGCACTCACCAAGGTAGCAGTTCCTAGTGGGGGCAAGGGAGTCAGGCATATGTGCGTTAGAATCTGTCTCTTACTAGCTGTGTGACCTTCAGCAAATTAATTAACTTCTCTGAGCCCAGTGTTGTAAGAATTGTATCAGACAGCACATGTAAAAGTACTGAGCACACTCAATGCCTGGCACATAGTGTAAACAATGGTGACCTGATAGATTTGTTTACCTTCTTTATTTCATAGATGAGGAAATGGCTGAGGCACATCTATCTTTGGGAGCAGGGCTTTACCTAAGGAAGAAAGAAGCCTGATCCAAGACTTAAAACAAATGAGGCTATTTTTAAAGCAAATTAATAAAATGGTTTATGTTCTAAAAAATGCCTACTATGACCCAACCATTAGTTTATTTATTTTAAAGTTAAGATTTACTCTTTTCTATACTAGGTTTTATTTGCCACTTTGCAATTCAATCATATTTTGTTTCTTTCTTGGTGTAAGTCCTGAAGTTCGGAAGTACAGCCAGACTTAGAGCAGTGGCTGGGAACGCTGTCCTGCATTCAAGGGCACCTGGGTCTGAAGTTGGCTGAGTGACTGGGCAAGTTACTCTATACTCTTCAGCCTCAATTTTAACTCTGCTTCGAGTTTTACTTGAGACCTCAAGTATGGATGACTAGGTATGAGCCCTCAATTCATGGTAGCTCTGATACTGAAGCAGGACTAAGTAGATTCTTAGTAAGTATATCTGGTTCTGGGCTCCATATCTTAAGACAGGGGTGTGTGTTAGGGTTGCTGGTCTCTTGGGACCTTTACCTCTTGGTGGAGGCCTATCTCTTGGATGGGACAGCACATCTTTCCAAGTCTGTACTCCTCTGGTCCCCCAGCCCTGGTCAGTTATTTTAGAGCTCAGGGGCATTAGAGGATGGAGGCTGCTGGCAGTCCCAGCTCTGAGAACATGCAGTCGGTTCACCTTCCTCCAAGGGGTGTAGTCTACCCAGTGAAGCAGAGACATGTGGCTGCTTAGGGGCTGGGGAGGCTCTGCCCAGCTGTGTTGTGTGATAGGGCAGAGATGAGACCAAGGATAACTCAGTCACGGGGCTGCTCAGCTTTGTTTTCGGGAGAGACTGTGGAGGCAGGTGGGAGGGAAGTACACTGTGCTTTCAGAATTATTTTAAAGGTGAGAACGCTGGCTGCCACTTCTAGTGCTGCCTTGGACTCATTGCGCAGGGCATCAGGATAGCTCAAGGGGTGCATTCCCCCCCAGGTAAGCTTCCAGACAGGGTATGGGGTGGATGGCTGAGGTCTTCCTTCTCCGTGAGAAATCAAGAGTTCCAGCAGGGGGCAGTAATGTCTCTCCTAAGTAGTATATCGTTACCAAGGAGTGTGTTTAGGAGCTCTGGATCAGCCTACAGCAATGACTTTCAAATTTTTTGTTTGTTTGTTTGGTTTGGTTTTTACTATGACACACAGTAAGAAATGCCTTTTACATTGTATCTCAATATGCATATGCACAAATATAC
The DNA here is from genome assembly GCF_002837175.3 of Physeter macrocephalus. Taxonomy (NCBI): domain Eukaryota; kingdom Metazoa; phylum Chordata; class Mammalia; order Artiodactyla; family Physeteridae; genus Physeter; species Physeter macrocephalus. The sequence continues at coordinate 144,237,602 of NC_041221.1, read as the reverse complement.
CTATAGTATCTGTTTGACAAAACACCATTTTGTGCTTACAACATGAAATGCACTTTGATCTATTCTATTCATTTTAAAAAACATTCTATTCTAATTAGAAAATATCCAGCTTATGACCTGCTAAATTGATTTCTAGATTCACTAATCTGCAGTTTGAAAAGCACTGACCTGGAGGGCTCTGGCTTTTGTTCTTTCATATATATCATTTGATGGGACAACTTTATTGAGACCAGAGAATGTGTACATATCAAAACAAAAATAATGGTTGAGATTTTTGAATGAACGTTATGCACTAGCCCCTATGCAAAACCTTTTTGAGAACTCTCATGTAATCCAACAACATTTTGAGGAAGATACTATTGTTTTTATTTCCATTGAGTTTTAGAAAATGGAAATGGCTTGCTTAAGTCCACAGTTAGTAAGTGGTTGAGGTGAGAGTTGAAGTCATGTCTCCCTAGTGCTGGAACTAGGGTGCAAACCCATTACATTATACTGTGCGTCTATATCAGGTGACACATCACTGGGACAGGTACCATCACTAATGTGATCATGAATAGAAGCAAGGTTAAAACTTGTTTCAGCAGCCTGGAATGTTAGGCTGAAATCAATGTGGTGATTCTGGTGAGTCAAAAAATTAATTACTCTAGAACAGGATTGGAGAGAACTGATTTTCTAGGAGATCTTGAAAAAATATGAAGGTTATCACTGACCACAGACAGGTAACAGTCCAGAAGAAATGATAAACCATCTTTCCCAAATGGAAAATGAAAGGAGGAATAGAAAGTTTATAATGTCACAATGGTGATAGATCAGAACAAATTATAAATTAGATTTTAAAGATTCCAGGTGAGGAGTGGGGTGAATTTGCAAAAGACCCCTAAGCCAATAGTAGAAGACTGTGGATACCTGAGCAAGTGAGGCAGCCAGGTGAATGGAGTTTTGTGGGGCTTGAATGGCAGCAGCAGAAGGGAGGTCACAGACGTGAGAGAATTACCTACTTTTGATATCATGGGAAAGCTGGTGGGGATACCATCATCCTCCAAATGTGTCTTGTGAAACAAATAACCAGGGAGAAGCCCATGCTCATGTTGAGATGTTTTAATTCTTATGCATAAACTGTGTTAGGAACAGGTTTTTTAACTGACTCACAATATTTAGGAATGCTTATCTATTTTCTTAACCTTCTATTTTATTTTTGTTTGGGATTGCAAATTTTTGCCTATGCAGATTTTACCTATTGCAAATTCTTTATCTCTGGAAAGAATTTTTAAGTAGGTGATCTCTTCTGTCTTTGATTCTAACATTTTAGATGTAGACTATGATATTTAAACCTAATGTATAGGACTCTCAACTACTTTACCTTTCTTTTATGGGCCAAATATTATGTGTGAAGGTGACATTTTTGTTCTTGAACTTTCTTGTAAATTGAGAACTTTGATGTCTGTTCATCTGGGGATATATTGGACATCTGCTTCATAGAGATGCTCATAGAAACGCCCCTGACGTCTGCACATTGCCCCAGACAGCAGTGACACTAGTTACATCTGCTTTCCTCCCCAGGGCAACTGCCAAGGGCCTGGCTGAAATAACAGCTGCATGGTAATCCCGGTGACCAAACAGCTAATTATTCATGAAATAAACAAAACAGACTTTTGTCTGTCCTAGAACATGTAGCTTTCGAACTCTAGTGGGTGGAGGGAAGGATAGCCAAACAGAGAGATGACTTGGAGGATCTGCATTTTTGGTTGTTTTAAAGTCCTAAGGGATCATTTAGATTTATAATCTGACCCTCTTCCAAGTCCTGTGGCATTCCTTTGTTTTCTTTCCAGTTAAAGTCTGTGTCTCTCTTTCTTTCTTCTTGTATCCTTAGATTAGACTCTCCCTCTTTCATGTGCTTGTAGATCCCTGTACTTCTGCATCAGGGCACTTATCACAGTTTATAATTATACTGTCTGTTTGGCTTTTAAAAAAAATTCCTGTGCACCACCTAGATTGGAAGCTCCATGAGAGCAGGGACCTTGCCTCTGTCACTCACCTCTATATTCCCAGAGTTGTTACCAGTGTCTGACACATGGTAGAAGCTCAATAAAGGTTTGATGAATGGGTTAATAAAGAAAAAATGAATGAATGAAACTTTTGATTCAGGTTGTGACCACTTCTCATCGCTTATGAGAGGGAGAAAGTATTAAGACCATAATCTACCTGCTTTTTGCTCATGAGAGACATAGGGAATTAGGTGATAAGGCTGCTCACACTCATAGCAGGTGCTCAGTAAAAGTTTATTGAGAATAATAAGCATAATTTTCATTTGTTGAGGATGAATTGCTATAGATATGCTGGTCTCTTCCTAATTTTCAGTGAAGTACCAATTATGATAAGGGATAATCACAGTCTTTTGCTGAGTCCCTGCCCTGTGCTAGGCATGGTGCTAAGTAATACACCTATAGTATTTGACTTGATCCTCCAAATGACCCTACAAAGAATGTGTTATTATCTCCACTTTCCAGATGAAAGAATCTAGGCCCAAAGAAATTAAGACCCTTGCAGAGATTCAGAATCAGTTCTATCTGATCTGAAAATCAGTGCTTTCAATAACTATGTAATTCTGGTTTCACATTTTCTTTTTAGAACTTAGGATCTTGAAGAGAACAATTTTCCTTGTGAATATTTGATGGTTCCCCTTTGTCTTAAGGAGGGGAATGACCAGGAAACTCTGTTTATACAAGCATTAATCCACCAAGCATTACAGGAAATCCCTTCAGTCCTGAAAGTTCTTTGGAAGTAAGGGTGCCAGGGGACAGGTGATAATTTTAGGATATTTTGGGACCTGAGTGGTCAGAGTGTTTTTTCAGAATCCCACAGCTCCTTCCCTGGTGAATCATAAGTTGAGGCTGTGGTGAGATGTAGGACAAAAGACCTAGTCCCTGCCTTTGAGTATCTGTTGGTCTTCTTGGGGGAGACTGGATATGCATGTGAGAAGCTCTAGGAAGGAGAGTCTGAATCAGGGATAGCTCCTGTGGGACAACGGAAACAGAGCCATCCATCTATCTATCCATCCAACCCACCAACCAACCAACCAACCATCCAATATTCAGCACCTCTTATGTGCTAGGTTCACGCTCCAGTGAGCAAGGTAATCATGGTCCATGACCTCAAGGAGCCTATGGGCTCTTGGGTGGGCCAGGGTCCCAGATGTGTGGTCCCATTATATCACTGACTCCTCTTAATGGTCTCACCCCACCCAGGAAGTAACTGCATAGTATAATTGTTCATATAGAACACATGAGGAAACAAGTTCAGGGAGGTTAAGTAAGAAATTAACTCTTACTCAAAGTCCTGCAGGTGGAAAGTGGCAGTAAGGATACCAATCTAAGCCTCATCCGTACTGCAAGTATTGCATAAAACTGAAGCTAAACGTTTGCTAAATTTCATGGAACTTCAGCTAGATTGATCTTGTTCACCTGAACATCCTGCCCAGGATGAATGGTGGTACCATTGAACAATTCCACTGCTTATCAAATGTGTGATCTCAGAGAAGCTTTCAAGCTCTTGGTAAAATGAAGGTGATAATAGTACTTCTCTTGTGGGATTCTTGTGAGGATTAAGTGAGTTAATATATGTAAGTGTTTAGACTAGTGCCTGGCACATGATATATAAGTGGTGGCTATGATTGTTGTGGTTCTCTTGACAGGTATTTGAGAAGAGTATTTGTTTGTGTGAAGAAGATAATGAATTCAGCTTGGAACATGTATAGCAAACACTTAGAGTTTGCATCCAACTGGATGTGAAACCAGTTTAATGTCCATATTGTCCACTTGATGTTATGCGCCATGAGGTCAGAGATTGTCTGGGTCACCCCTGTACCCACAGCACGAGAACAGTGCCTGACACACTGAAGGTACTTGATATTGATTTATTGGATAAATGAATGAATGAATATGTGAATGCATGGTAGGCATTATTTAGGATATAAGTTATACATGGATAAAATAATGAAATAAATAAGTACCCCCTCCGCCCCCCGGCACGAAGGACATCAGCAGACATGAGATAGAGAGGTATGTGAGTGAGTGAGTGTGGTCTTCCTGCAGAGACTCCAAATGATGTATGGCCTCCAGGAAGAAGTAGGGTCATTCTCTTTCCAGTTCTTACATGAGCTGTCATTCCAGGGCCCTGAGATGTCCTGGGCCAGGGCTTCATGTTGCCCTGGAGTTCTCTGCCAGCCAAAGTATATTGCCAATCCTCATGAAAGTAAAGGATCTTTCTTCCTGTCCTTTGACTTCAAACTGGGGTCAAAGGCCTTAGGCTGGTGTAAAAATAAATAAAGGCCCTGAGCAGACAAAGGCCATTCTGCAGACAGCCCTCACTGTAAACACTGGCCTTCCCTTCCTCTAGCCTGAAGCTTCCAGGTACTTCCCTGGGCCCATCATGACCTCACTTGGCCTAATGGCCTTGTGGCTGCAGCAGGTCCTGGTGGTCTTGTGGTAAGAGAATGAGGGGCTTCTGAGGGAAGTCAGAGGTAAGTGACAACTCTGAAAATGTGTGTATATGCATACTCAAGGTTATGATACATTTTACTTTTATAAAGGATGTACAGTACCCAATTTATAAATAATAAAATATAAATGCTTTTATTGTAAATTTCATATAGCCAGTTGATTTTAAGAAAATGCATTCGTTGATTTATTTGGAACTCTTGTATCTAGAGTCAACCATGGTTGCAATTGGATAACAAGAACAGTTTTGACATGAATGTTCATTGAGATTTTCATTAACAAGTTAAGATGAAAGTGAAACAACAAAGAGGTTGGAAATCAGTCATTTGTCAATAGTGTGAATGACTTTTTTGCTGAATTCGAAAGAATATTACCTCAGTTTTTTGTGCTCATCACCATGGAACAGATATAGACTTGGCAGCTTTAAGTATAATCTGCATTATTAGCATTGCTTTCTTAAATCTAGACAATCAACAGATCCATGAATTAAGTCTTGATTTGTAGCATTTTCAAATTTCTGTGATATAAATACTCCTACCTTGGCTGATTTCAAGCTGCTAATGTGATGTTGCTGAATATGGGTCTGGGAAAGATGTGCACACCACCATACACATATGATAGGTGTGAACAGCCTTAGTAGCAACTTCTACTAAACTAATTAGGAAGTGATGAGTTTTGAGTATTTATTACCTCTTTTTTTTTTTTTTTTTGTGGTATGCGGGCCTTCCCCTGTTGTAACCTCTCCCTTTGAGGAGCACAGGCTCCGGACGCGCAGGCTCAGCGGCCATGGCTCACGGGCCCAGCGGCTCCGCGGCACGTGGGATCCTCCCATACCGGGGCGCGAACCCGGTTCCCCTGCATCGGCAGGCGGACGCGCAACCACTGCGCCACCTGGGAAGCCCTGTTACCTCTTTTAAGGTGATATATTTGATCATAAGTTTATATTCTTTATATAATTTAACTTTTAATAAAGGCTGTGTCTAACAGCCAGCTCACCAAATTCCTGAAATTTAATAATTGGCTCTCAGAGTGGGTTGAGCCAGCGCTAGCATAGCACTGACCATCGGCAGGCGGACGCGCAACCACTGCGCCACCTGGGAAGCCCTGTTACCTCTTTTAAGGTGATATATTTGATCATAAGTTTATATTCTTTATATAATTTAACTTTTAATAAAGGCTGTGTCTAACAGCCAGCTCACCAAATTCCTGAAATTTAATAATTGGCTCTCAGAGTGGGTTGAGCCACTGACTCCAGCCTTGTCAAAGAAGACAAGGTTAACAGAGTGGGCGGGCATGAGGCCCAGAGGTCTGCCTAGCATTGGAGATGACCTGAGACAAGTAACTCCTGGGACCGCCAGAAAAGGATGACAAAGAGGAAAGAGACCCCCTCTTGTTCAGGAAGAAAGGTAAATTCTCCTGGAACCCCCTTGCATGTTTGAGAAATTCTTCACTCACCCCACTCATAACATCTACTCCTTGGTGTTTTGCATCTTCATGGACCTCGTAGGGTTAAAGCATGCCTAGAATAATACAGTCTGTGATAGTTGCTTGGCTTTTCAAGTGAGCTTTGCAAAGGCTGTGGTCATGTCAGATTGTCTGCCTCATCAGAGCACTGCCTGCAAATGATTGCATCTTCACTTACAAAACACAGCTGTAGGAATTTTTAGCCTCCCTATATTGGCACTTTCCTTTTGACCTGTGTTTAACGTGGCAGACATTTTGACCTCTGTCCTTTGGCACTGAGAATGCTTTGATTCCATGCTTATAACTACAAGCATTTAAAGCATCAACATGGTTGAATTTTTGTCAAGAAAGTATTTTTCTTAATTGTCTCATTAAGCCATTTTAATTTCAATATCAATGTTCAATATAGTGCAGTGAAACCATTTCTACTTTTTGTCATTTCTTATTTTAGCAAAATCAATTTTATAGGGATTCATTCCTTTATGTGAATTTTTACAAGGCAGGCTTTATTTATCAATTGTGATTTATCTGTATCAAATGTAATCATATCAAATTTTAGCTTCTGCCAGTGTGAATTTTCTATTGTGGCTTTATTTCTACTAAGTCCAGTTTTCCGGGTACACATTTGGTTGATCTGAACTTTGTCAGGACAGTGTGATTCCTCTGTCAGTGTTCAGTCATTAACACATTTTGCTTGGTGTAGTTTAGCTGTTGTCAGTTTTATTTTGAACCGATTATTTTAAACAAAGTAATGAGATACAAATGCCCAACCACTTTAAGTATCTGTGGAGGCCGGGAGTGGGGCCAATATAGGTAGACTGGACTAGATATGAATGAAATGCCATGAGCTAAGTTTTCATCCATAGCAGACAAGCAGACAGGCAGATCAATGGTAGTTATCAATGACAAGAACTTTAGAGAAATGGCACAATGCCATTTTGCATTAAACATGAAGCATGACGATTTTCTAAAACTACCCAAAGCTTGTGAGCTCTGTGTATAATCCCCACTAAGGCATCTCGACCGTGGCAGGCCCTTGGTGCATGTTGGAGGGAATCGAGTTGAATCGGTATGATGTAGCCGAAGAGCCTGGGCTGTGGGCCAGGTGATCTGGGGTCTGAACCCAGCTCTGTCACTCCTTGCTGTGTGTACTTGGGCAAGTCCATTTTCATCCCTAGGTGTCAATTTTATCAACTATCAAAACATGGGCTGGTCTCTAAAAGTTCATAGACTTTCTTGAAAATCTGAAGAAATCTATGACATCTGCCTTCAGAATTACACACACCCTCATTTTGCACATAACTTCAGAGAGTTCATGTACCCTTTAATGGCTGCCCAAGGATAATGAGTTAAGAAAACCCAGCCCAGGTGATCTGTCAGGACCTGTCTGGGGTTGACATGCCAGGACCTAGGTAGGTGATGTATGTATACATCTGCCAGGTGATGCCTGAGAGCTGACACACACACTGTTGATGGAATAAAAATGGAGAAATCCTGAAAAGAAGGATCTGGAACACTTATTATACATGACTGGTTCATTAGTATTTTCATTAATATTATTGAAGATTAAGAGCATAGACCTGTGGGTTGAGCTGCTTGGGTTAAAATCTCAGCTCTGTGCAAGTTCTTGCACTTAGCTAGTCTGGGCCTCAATTTCTGCATCTGTAATATGGGAATATTAATAACTTCATAGGGCTGTTGTGTATGAAACAGCTAGATATTAAATTGTTACTTCTTACTACGTCTTAAATGAACCAATGCTCAGAGAATTTTATATCATAACAATATTGTTACAGTCCGTGAGCTTCAGAGACCGTCTAGTTCAACTCTTTCATTTTACCAAGGGAGGATCAGAAAAGGGAAGAGCCTTCCCCGAGGTCACCCAACTCACTGTAGTCAGTGTTGCTCCCTGAAACTACTCTTGGACACTGGGAAAAATGTCAACTAACACGATGATCATCGGCATGCCGCTTTTCAAGGCAAGAGGAGGCCCGTCTCCTCGGACCAGGTCCCATGTGATTCTGTGCTGTATTTGTAGAGTTCTCTGATGCCAGCTGTTTCTGCTTGTGAGTGTAGAGTGATTCAGGACAGTTTGGACATCAGTGGGTATGATTTTTTTTTTAAACATCTTTATTGGAGTATAATTGCTTTACAGTGGTGTGTTAGTGTCTGCTGTATAACAAAATAAATCAGCTATACATAAACATATATCCCCATATCTCCTCCCTCTTGCGTCTCCCTCCCACCCTCCCTATCCCACCCCTCTAGGTGGTCACAAAGCACCGAGCTGCTCTCCCTGTGCTATGCA
>NC_041221.1:144227164-144228991 GCF_002837175.3 Physeter macrocephalus | reverse complement strand
GGGTATATGCCCAGTAGTGGGATTGCTGGGTCCTATGGTAGTTCTATTTTTAGTTTTTTAAGGAACCTCCATACTGTTCTCCATAGTGGCTGTATCAATTTACATTCCCACCAACAGTGCAAGAGGGTTCCCTTTCTCCACACCCTCTCCAGCATTTATTGTTTGTAGATACTTTGATGATGACCATTCTGAGTGGTGTGAGGTACGATGATACCTCCTTGTAGTTTTGATTTGCATTTCTCTAATGATTAGTGATGTTGTGCACCCTTTCATGTGTTTGTTAGCAATCTGTGTATTTTCTTTGGAGAAATGTCTATTTAGGTCTTCTGCCCATTTTTGGATTGGGTTGTTTGTTGTCTTTTGTGTTTCCATACAAATTGTGCAATTTTTTTGCTCTCGTTCTGTGAAAAATGCCATTGGTAGTTTGATAGGGATGGCATTGAATTGGTAGATTGCTTTGGGTAGTATAGTCATTTTCACAATGTTGATTCTTCCAATCCAAGTACATCGTATATCTCTCCATCTGTTTGTGTCATCTTTAATTTATTTCATCAGTGTCTTATAGTTTTCTGCATACAGGTCTTTTGTCTCCTTAGGTAGGTTTATTCCTAGGTATTTTATTCTTTTTGTTGCAGTGGTAAATGGGAGTGTTTCCTTAATTTCTCTTTCAGATTTTTCATCATTAATGTATAGGAATACAAGAGATTTCTGTGCATTAATTTTATATCCTGCTACTTTACCAAATTCATTGACTAGCTTTAGTAGTTTTCTGGTAGCATCTTTGGAATCCTCTCTATATAGTATCATGTCATCTGCAAACAGTGACAGTTTTACTTCTTCTTTTCCGATTTGGATTCCTTTTATTTCTTTTTCTTCTCTAACTGCTGTGGCTAAAACTTCCAAAACTATGTTGAATAACTGTGGTGAGAGTGGGCAACCTTGTCTTGTTCCTGATCTTAGTGGAAATGGTTTCAGTTTTTCACCACTGAGAACAATGTTGGCTGTGGATTTGTCATATATGGCCTTTATTATGTTGAGGTAAGTTCCCTCTATGCCTACTTTCTGGAGAGTTTTTATCATAAATGGGTGTTGAATTTTGTCAAAAGCTTTTTCTGCACCTATTGAGACGATCATATGGTTTTTCTCCTTCGATTTGTTAATATGGTGTATCACATTGATTGATTTGTGTATATTGAAAAATCCTTGCACTCCTGGGACAGACCCCACTTGATCATGGTGTATAATCCTTTTAATGTGCTGTTGGAATGTGTTTGTTAGTATTTTGTTGACCTTTTTTGCATCTATGTTCCTCAGTGATATTGGCCTGTAGTTTTCTTTTTTTGTGACATCTTTGTCTGGTTTTGGTATCAGGGTGATGGTGACCTCGTAGAAGGAGTTTGGGAGTGTTCCTCCCTCTGCTATATTTTGGAAGAGTTTGAGAAGGATAGGTGTTAGCTCTTCTCTAAATGTTTGATAGAATTCACCTGTGAATCCATCTGGTCCGGGGCTTTTGTTTGTTGGAAGATTTTTAGTCACAGTTTCAATCAGTACTTGTGATTGGTCTGTTTATATTTTCTGTTTCTTCCTGGTTCAGTCTCAGAAGGTTGTGCTTTTCTAAGAATTTGTCCATTTCTTCCAGGTTGTCCATTTTATTGGCATATAGTTGCTTGTAGTAATCTCTCATGATCCTTTGTATCTCTGCAATGTTAGTTGTTACTTCTTTTTCGTTTCTAATTCTGTGGATTTGAGTCATCTCCTTTTTTTTCTTGATGAGTCTGGCTAGTGGTTTATCAATTTTGTTTATCTTCTCAAAGAACCAGCTCTTAG
>NC_041221.1:144225788-144226157 GCF_002837175.3 Physeter macrocephalus | reverse complement strand
TCCCATAGGTTTTGTTTTGTTTTTTTTTTTTTTTTTTGTATTTTCTTCTTATTAATTTTTTTTTTTTATTTCTTTTTCATCCCATCCCATAGGTTTTGGATCGTTGTGTTTTCATTGTCATTTGTCTGTAGGTATTTTTTGATTTCCTCTTTGATTTCTTCAGTGATCTCTTGTTTATTTAGTGGTGTATTGTTTAGCCTTCACGTGTTTGTATTTTACACAGATTTTTCCTGTAAATGATATCTAGTCTCATAGCGTTGTGGTCAGAAAAGATACTTGATACGATTTCAATTTTCTTAAGTTTACCAAGGCTTGATTTGTGACCCAAGATATCATCTATCCTGGAGAATGTTCCATGAGCACTTGAGA
>NC_041221.1:144224846-144225708 GCF_002837175.3 Physeter macrocephalus | reverse complement strand
TCTTTTGGTTGGAGGATTTAATCCATTTACATTTAAGGTAGTTATTGATATGTGTGTTCCTATTACCATTTTCTTAACTGTTTTGGGTTTGTTATTGTAGGTCTTTTCCTTCTCTTGTGTTCCCTGCCTAGAGAAGTTCCTTTAGCATTTGTTGTAAAGCTGGTTTGGTGGTGCTGAATTTTCTTAGCTTTTGTTTGTCTGTAAAGGTTTTAATTTCTATGTCGAATCTGAATGAGATCCTTGTTGGGTAGAGTAATCTTTGTTGTAGGTTTTTCTGTTTCCTCACTTTAAAGATGTCCCGCCACTCCCTTCTGGCTTTCAGAGTTTCTGCTGAAAGATCAGCTGTTAACCTTTTGGGGATTCCCTTGTATGTTACTTGTTGCTTTTCCCTTGCTGCTTTTAATATTTTTTCTTTGTATTTAATTTTTGATGGTTTGGTTAATATGTGTCTTGGCATGTCTCTCCTTGGATTTATCCTGTATGGAACACTCTGTGCTTCCTGTACTTGATTGACTCTATTTCCTTTCCCATATTAAGGAAGTGGTCAACTATAATGTCTTCAAATATTTTCTCAGTCCCTTTTTTTTTTCTCTTCTTCTTCTGGGACCCCTATAATTCGAATGTTGGTGTGCTTAATGTTGTTCCAGAGGTCTCTGAGACTGTCCTCAATTCTTTTCATTCTTTTTTTTTTTATTCTGTTCTGTGGTAATTATTTCTACTATTTTATCTTCCAGGTCACTTATCCGTTCTTCTTCCTCAGTTATTCTGCTATTGCTCCTTTCTAGAGAATTTTTAATTTCATTTATTGTGTTGTTCATCATTGTTTGTTTTCTCTTTATTTCTTTTTTTTTTTTTGTTTTTT
>NC_041221.1:144218769-144224819 GCF_002837175.3 Physeter macrocephalus | reverse complement strand
GTTTGGTGGTGCTGAATTCTCTTAGCTTTTGTTTGTCTGTAAAGGTTTTAATTTCTATGTCGAATCTGAATGAGATCCTTGTTGGGTAGAGTAATCTTTGTTGTAGGTTTTTCTGTTTCCTCACTTTAAAGATGTCCCGCCACTCCCTTCTGGCTTTCAGAGTTTCTGCTGAAAGATCAGCTGTTAACCTTTTGGGGATTCCCTTGTATGTTACTTGTTGCTTTTCCCTTGCTGCTTTTAATATTTTTTCTTTGTATTTAATTTTTGATGGTTTGGTTAATATGTGTCTTGGCATGTCTCTCCTTGGATTTATCCTGTATGGAACACTCTGTGCTTCCTGTACTTGATTGACTCTATTTCCTTTCCCATATTAAGGAAGTGGTCAACTATAATGTCTTCAAATATTTTCTCAGTCCCTTTTTTTTTTCTCTTCTTCTTCTGGGACCCCTATAATTCGAATGTTGGTGTGCTTAATGTTGTTCCAGAGGTCTCTGAGACTGTCCTCAATTCTTTTCATTCTTTTTTTTTTTATTCTGTTCTGTGGTAATTATTTCTACTATTTTATCTTCCAGGTCACTTATCCATTCTTCTGCCTCACTTATTCTGTTATTGACTCCTTCTAGAGAATTTTTAATTTCACTTATTGTGTTGTTCATCATTGTTCGCTCTTTAGTTCTTGTAGGTCCTTGTTAAACGTTTCTTGTATTTTCTCCATTCTATTTCCAAGATTTTGGATCATCTTTACTATCATTACTCTGAATTGTTTTTCAGGTAGACTGCCTATTTCCTCTTCACTTGTTGGTCTCGTGGGTTTTTACCATGCTGCTTCATCTGCTGTGTATTTCTGTGTCTTCTCATTTTGCTTAACTTACTGTGTTTGGGGTCTCCTTTTCACAGGCTGCACATTCCATTCATACTTCCCATTGTTTTTGGTGTCTGCCCGCAGTGGCTAAAGTTGGTTCAGTGGGTTGTGTAGGCTTCCTGGTGGAGGGTACTGGTGCCTGTGTTCTGGTGGATGAGGCTGGATCTTGTCTTCCTGATGGGCAGAACCACGTCTGGTGGTTTGTTTGGGTGTGTCTGTGACCTTATTATGATTTTCGGCAGCCTCTCTGCTAATGGGTGGGGTTGTGTTTCTGTCTTGCTTGTTGTTTGGCATAGGGTGTCCAGCACTGTAGCTTGCTGGTCATTGAGTGGAGCTGGGTCTTCGCATTGAGATGGAGATCTCTGAGAGAGCTTTCGCCATTTGATATTACATGGGGCTGGGAGGTCTCTGGTGGACCAAAGTCCTGAACTCGGCTCTCCCACCTCAGAGGCTCAGACCTGACACCTGGCTGGAGCACCAAGACCCTGTCAGCCACGCGGCTCAGAAGAAAAAGGAGAAAAGAAAGAAAGATAAAATAAAATAAAATGAAATAAAGTTATTAAAATAAAAAATATATTTTTAAGAGTTAAAAAAAAAAGTAATAAAGAAAAGAAAGAAGAGAGCAACCAAACCAAAAAACAAATCCACCAATGATAAGAGGTGCTAAAAACTATACTGAAAAAAGAAAAGTAACAGACAGACAGAACCCTAGGACAAATGGTAAAAGCAAAGCTATACAGACAAAATCACACAAAGAAGCACACACATACACACTCACCAAAGGAGAAAAATGGAAAAAAATATATATATATATATAAAAACAACACAGAAGGAAGCAATGATATCAATAAACATTCTACCAATGATAATAAGCTCTAAATACTAAACTAAGATAAACATAAAACCAGAAACAAATTAGATGCAGAAAGGAAACCTCAATACTACAGTTGCTCCAGAAGTCCACCGCCTCAGTTTTGGGATGATTTGTTGTCTCTTCAGGTGTTCCACAGATGCAGGGTACATCAAGTTGATTGTGGAGATTTAATCCACTGCTCCTGAGCCTGCTGGGAGAGATTTCCCTTTCTCTTCTTTGTTTGCACAGCTCCTGGGTTTCAGCTTTGGATTTGGCCCTGCCTCTGCATGTAGGTCACCTGAGGGCATCTGCTCCACCCCCAGACAGGAGGGGGTTAAAGTAGCAGCTGATTTGGGGGCCCTGGCTCACTCAGGCCAGTGGGAGGGAGGGGTACAGAATGCGGGGCGAGCCTGCAGTAGCTGAGGCCAGCGTGATGTTGCAGCAGCCTGAGGTGTGCCATGTTTTCCCAGGGAAGTTGTCCCTGGATCACGGGACCCTGGCAGTGGCGGGCTGCACAGGCTCCTGGGAGGGGAGGTGCAGATAGTTACCTGTGCTTGCACACAGCCTTCTTGGTGGCTGCAGCAGCAGCCTTAGCATTTCATGCCCGTTTCTGGTGTCCATGCTGATAGCCGCAGCTTGTGCCGTTCTCTGGAGCTCGTTTAAGTGGTGCATTGAATCCCCTTTCCTTGCGCACCCCTAGATAATGGTCTCTTGCCTCTTAGGCAGTTCCAGACATTTTCCTGGACTTCTGGAGCTCGTTTAAGTGGTGCATTGAATCCCCTTTCCTTGCGCACCCCTAGATAATGGTCTCTTGCCCCTTACGCAGTTCCAGACATTTTCCTGGACTCCCTCCCAGCTAGCTGTGGCACACTAGTCCCTTCAGGCTGTGTTCACACAGCCAACCCCAGTCCTCTCCCTGGGATCCGACCTCAGAAGCCCAAGCCTCAGCTCCCAGCCCCTGCCCGTCCCAGCGGGTGAGCAGACAAGTCTCTCGGGCTGGTGAGTGCTGGTCGGCACCGATCCTCTGTGCGGGAATCTCTCCATTTTGCCCTCTGCACCCCTGTTGCTGTGCTCTCCTCCGTGGCTCCGACGCTTCCCCCCCTCTCACCCCCCATCTCCACCAGTGAAGGGGCTTGGTAGTATGTGGAAACTTTTCCTCCTTCACAGCTCCCACCCAGAGGTGCAGGTCCCATCTCTATTCTTTCATCTCTGTTTTTTCTTTTTTCTTTTACCCTACCCAGGTACGTGGGGAGTTTCTTGCCTTTTGGGAAGTCTGGGGTCTTCTGCCAGTGTATCTCCACCAGTGAAGGGGCTTGGTAGTATGTGGAAACTTTTCCTCCTTCACAGCTCCCACCCAGAGGTGCAGGTCCCATCTCTATTCTTTCATCTCTGTTTTTTCTTTTTTCTTTTACCCTACCCAGGTACGTGGGGAGTTTCTTGCCTTTTGGGAAGTCTGAGGTCTTCTGCCAGTGTTCAGTAGGTGTTCTGTAGGAGCTGTTCCTCATGTAGATGTATTTTTGATGTATCTGTGGGGAGGAAGGTGATCTCCACATCTTACTCCTCTGCCATCTTGAAGCTCCAGCCTGGGTATGATTTCTACAAAAGCAATTTGTAAAAGCCTCTGATTCTACCTGGAAATTAGTCACCCCAATTCTAATTACAAGACTTTTATAACCCCGGCTTCTGTGACTCGCCGCCCCTCCTAGTGCAGGCATTTCAACCACCCATGTGCAACATCTGGGGGTTGCTTAATGTCACCACCACTCAAAGAACTGGAGCTTCTGGGGGAAATCTTTCTGACCAAATCAGCTTAGTATCCGACTCAAGCCAAAAACTAAGGTGGAAGCCCACCCAAGACACTTCTTAGTTCTGCTGGGCACTGGGCAATACAGGATGATCCCATGAAGACCGGGGTTAGCTTTGCTACTGAAGGAACTGTGGATTATAGAACTGTAATGGCTTGTGTTGCTACTCTCTCAAAAGAAGTGGACTCCTTCCTCAGAGCCCAGCAAGGGGTGTACATTACCCAGCCATAAGTACTTCACTGTCCTCCTGGTTTCAGCAGCTGGTAGGCGGTTGTAAGAACACTGGGCCCACTGCCAGCCCTGTGGGGTCAGGGCACCCGGCCTCTTCAAGCCTTGGTATCCTCATCTCCTCTATGGTATAACTGTTTTGAGAATTGAATATTAATAATAATTCTAGATAACATTTTAAACACTTAATAACCACAGTATTGTTAATAAGAGTATTTACCAAGGGCTTCCCATGTGTCTTGCACTGTGTCATGTGCTTCACAGGGATGACCTCATTTAATCTTCAGAACCTGCTCTGGGGAGAGGTGTGGCCTGTCACCTCTAGAGATGAGGATACAGGCTCACAGAGGTTAAATGAGTTGCCCACAGCTGATGAAGGACAGACAGGGCGCTTGAACTCCGAACTCTGAGCACGTGTCCATCACGCTTTCTCACTGCCTCACGTGTTCTCTGCCACGTTCACTCTGTGTCAAGCCTTGCAGCATCTTAAAGGCACTTATAATAAATACATTTATCCTCACACCAAACATGGTATGTGAGTGTGAAAGTTCACAGAGGAGAAAGAGTCCTCTATACGTGCTCATTTTTATCCCACGTGAAGTTATCTGGCTTTCACAGTGAATGCCCCTGGTATTTTAAAGGGCCATAAAAGGAGGTTAGAAGGATTGAGGTCCTGAAAGGCCTATGGAAACTGTTGACAGATATTCACCAAGTAACTCTAATCTGGGTTTTAGAAAGTTAATTTTGTGTGAGACTTGGGTGGGAACTCAGGCTTGGAGTCAGACCAACTGTGCTCTGATACTTGGTAACTTTGGGACCTTGTAAACATGAGTTAACTTATTTGCATCTCAGTTTTCTTATCTGGAAAAGGGGGTATTCTAGAACGTGCCTTACAGGGTTGCTCTGAAGATTGAAAGAGATAGTGTCTTTAAAATTGCCCACAGCCTTGTACATAGAAAATATTCAATAAATAATAGCTATTATAAATTTTACCCTGGGTACTGTATAATAAATAACAGCAACTAATATTTACTGAGCACTTGCTGTGTATCAGGCATTGGGTTAAGCATTTGGCATGCATTGTCTCATTTCATGCTTCAAAACAGCCTCGAGGGTAGGTACTATTAACATCTCCATTTTACTGATGCGAAGCCAGGGCTTGGAGAATTTCAATAATTTGCCTAAGATCTCACACTTCGTGAGTCACAGGGGTGGGGTTTGGACTCGGCTGGTCTGACCCCAGAGCCCATGCTCTTTGCCACCAGGCTGTCCTGATCGCTTTTGCTCCTGACTTGGCTCCTTTGCAGTCTTGTCTACAGGTAAACCTAGTCATCCACTCACGTATCTTTTCAACTAATTGAAAGTACACCATGGTGTGTGTGTGTGTGTGTGTGTGTGTGTGTGTGTGTGTGTGTTTTGACAAAGGCCAACTCACCTGCGAGGAGAAATATGAACATTTACTCATAAGGAAACTGAGGCTTAGTCACACATGTTTGCATTTCCAAAGAGGAATTGTTGATCATCTTAATATGAATATATTTTATTTACTTATTAATTGAATATATTTTAAATGGCAAATGTCCTAGAGGGAAAGAGGGACTGCAAGTGTGACTAGAAATAGAAATAAATTAGAGAAAAAGAACAAACAGAGCAACCCACTCCATCCCTGCACATTCCACCATGAAATCTCGCTTGAGGCTGTCTCGGTTTCCCCAGGATGATTTGCCTATGAGAGAATGCAGAGAAAACTGGTTTGAAGGGGACACAGATGGAATGAGAGGAAAGGTTGTTTGGAAATGACTCATGGAGGAAAAGCAGCCCCCACCCCATTCAACATGCATGTGCACGCACACACACACACACGCACAAACGTGTGCACACATGTATACCACTCTCCTCCCCTCCAAAAACACATTCTTTTCTGTTTTGTATTCCATTCTCTCCCCAGTGCACATGGATTGATCCATAGGGACAGTTCCTAAATATCCTGGTTGCTACTTGGTGTGTGCCAGATGCCTCTGAGTTTCAGATTGTTGAATCTCTTGGGTCTCTGTGACTGCCTGTTGTGTCCCTGCCCAAAGTCCCCTGAATGGATAATCCCCAGCATCCATGCACTTGAAGGATGGGACAAAATCTTATCAGACAGGGAAACTACCAGTGCAATCTGGACAATATAGGGCTTCCCTGGTGGCGCAGTGGTTGAGAATCCGCCTGCCGATGCAGGGGACACGGGTTCGTGCCCCGATCCGGGAAGATCCCACATGCCGCGGAGCGGCTGGGCCCGTGAGCCATGGCCGCTGAG
>NC_041221.1:144162089-144218663 GCF_002837175.3 Physeter macrocephalus | reverse complement strand
CAGTGAGAGGCCCACGTACCACAAAAAAAAAAAAAAAAAAAAAAAAAAAAATCTGGACAATATAGATTTCTGCCAACAACTGTGCTAATATAAATAAGCAGTCTGAAAATGTCAACACTTTGCAATCTCCCAAACTCAGATTCAAGTCATTCCCTCAGGGTGATCCCCAAGAATACATAGTTCTTTTGGCCAAGCTATGGTTTCTGTTCAATGATTCAAAAACTGAGATGCGATTTCTGGATGTGTGGGAATTCAGAGATGTTCCCAGCTATGTTTCTTTTGCTTGAGAGGTTGCCCTAAGTTCAGATCTCAGCTCAGGGTACTTAGTATCTATGAAGCTTTAGCAAATCACTTAACTTTTCTGAGCCATGGTTCTTTCAGCTGTAAAATGGGGATAATAACCTATATCACAAGGTTCTGAAATTAATGAGTTAATGTGTCTAAAGCACTTAGCACAGTGCTTGGAATATAGGAGTAACTACATTATGGGTATGTTTAAGCCTATAACTTAAAAAAAGACTCAAAATGGAATTCAGTGACTGCAAAAGGAACCCAGTGAAATTTAAAGAAAATAAGTTACAAAACAACGACAACAGCAAATTCTTCCATGACCCAAGACATTTGTTTTCTGTGTGTTGTGTGTATATCTATGACTGTGTGGTTAAGGTTGTTTATATTTCCATCATGTTTGGGTTCAGTAGGGCACAACTAGACCAGATAAATCAGCATCCCAAATCCAAACAAGAAAGCAAAGTTACTACCCTTGAAAATGAGTTACAGTGATTATGTTTTTTGAACCGTAAGAGTGAAGACGTGACTGGACCTAGGGTTTTTATGCTCTTCTTCGGTGTGCAAGATGCAGATTTGATACACTATTGTAACTTCCCCCAAATTCCTGTGATTTAATGGAAAGATTATTTGAAATTGGGATGATTTTGAAAAACATAATTATAAGAGCTATAGTCCCATAATCACAGACATGTATTTGGAGCCAAGTTTATAAAACTAGTTTTGTAATATATTTTTAAAACTCAACTTCATTTTATCACATCCAGTGCAAACCTTTTCAAATTCAATAGGAAAAAAAATCCTAACTTCAAAATTTAATTTTGAAGTATTTAAAATGAACCCAGCTATTTGTAAACTGCTAGGAAAGGGCAGAGTCTTGCATAAATGATCATAAATGACTTGTGAGAGCAACTCAGGGTCATAAAAACTGGTAAAGGAATTTAAGGCAGTGTTTCAGTTACTTATTGTTGTGTAACAAACCACACCAAAACTTTGTGACTTCAAACAACTCCTTATTATTTATCTTAGCCCAGTGGGTTTACTGGGTTCACCTGGGAAGTTCTCTCTTGAGGTCTGTCATGTGGTTGCAGTCAGATGGTGGCTGTGGCTGGAGGAATCCAAAGACCCGACTGGGCTGGGCATCCACGACGGCTGCCTCGCAAGCTGGTGGTGGATGCCAGTTGTTAGCTGGGAGCTCAGCTGTAGCTCTGTGGTCAACTGGAGTGCTGAGATGTGGCCTTTCCATGGGGCTTCTTACAGCATGGTGGCTGGGATCCAAAAGAGAGCATTCCAGGAACTAGCATTCCAGTAGACTAAAGTGGGAACCACAAGACCTCTTATGACTTAGCTTTATAAGTTACACAGTGTCACTTCTGCTGAATTCTGTTGGTTGTACAGGTCTGGCTTAGATTTGGTATGGGAGGGTACTACTCGCTGGCATGAATACTGGGGTGTGTGGTTCATTGGCGGACATCTTTGAAGATGAGATACTAAAGGGGCTTTATGAGACCAGATGGCATTCCCATGTAGGGGAGGATTTTTGAAAATTACTTTCATTTCCATGGAAAAAAGAGAAAGATGCTTTGTTGCTTGCTTTTCATAAAATCCAGCCCATTTCCTTGAATCTTCCACCATGGAGCTCCTAGCACACATGCACAGGTTTTTATTATCTAGTGAGGCTGGAAGAAATCAACCTTATCTCTAAGAGATGCAGGAATGATAATAGACAAGTCACCTTCTCTGCCCCCATATTGGGCAGGCATGACTCTGCCCCTGGCCAGAGGCAGGTTCACTCAGGCTTTTCTTGTGGGCATCTGGAGGAGTGGTGGAAGTGGAGATGGGTTCACCTTTAAGTGCACTCAGTATAAAAACTAACTTGGCCCACAGAGTGATTTTTAGATGAGAAAAACCATGTTCTAAAGAACCCCCTCAGTTTTGGGATGAGGTCTAGAATGAGGATGTGACTTGGTGACTCTTATATACTAGTTAAGTGGTGTGGGAGTGACCAGGACTTTGTTCTAAGTCTTAATCTGATGATCCTCACTGAATCACTCCACCACCTTCCTTGGAAGGTTTTCCTTTGTTTCTGTAGTGGTTCCTGGGACCTAGTTTTTTTCAGAGTTGTATGTAGTGAGGCTCTCAGAAAAGTACCATAAGTTAGCTTGAGTGGGAAACCCAGCCAAATACATGGGGTTCATATGAAATATGCCTGAGACCATGGATGTAAAGACCACACAGGTTTCCTCTGGGGTGGTGCTGGGAGCTGGAGGGCCAGTCTTATCTCTCCTTCAAGCTATAGGAGAGTTTCAACTCAGGTAAATAACTCCAGGTTTATTAATGCACTCAGCAAATAGTTATTAGATTCCTTCTATGAGCCTAGCACCTTCCCAGACTCTAGAAATAGACCAGTGAGCAAAATTCACAAAGTCCCTGACCTCCGGGGAGAGTATTCCTGAACATTCCCAGTGGTGGCAAATGGAACCAATCTTTGTTCAGAACAAATATGGTTGGCAATTATATATTTTTTTCCTCCACAAAGATGAGTTATTTCTTTTAAAAAGATGATTGTGGAATGGATATAAAATACAGAATTTCAAATCTGAGAATTAAGCACAAAGAATTCCCATGAAAGAGATTAGTTACTGAGTTAATTCTTCATTTTCCAAAATTATTTCATAAACAATAGCTCCCTGGAGTGGAACTGAAGTCTTTGAAAACTCTGCCTCTCCTCAGAATTCTTGATATGACCTCATCTTGTTGCATTGTTAAATAATCTCAACCCTTTTGGGTGTAACTGATTTAACAAGTTAACACTCGATGCTGTTTAGACAATGCGTCCCTTACAGGAGCAAGATGGAGCAGGACTGGGCAATGACGGCATGGGAATGGGATTTAGGCCCCTTGAGTCTGGTTGCCTGAGCAACTCTCGTTCTCCCATTTGGCTTGCGATGCCTACAGGTCACCCAAACAAATGGCTTAAAAAGTTGTCGGAGAAGATATCTGTCATTTCGTCAAACCTGTTGTGAGTGTGAATGATTTGATTAATGTCCATTTTTCTAATCATCATTCAACAAACTTATTCAGGATCTACTATGTGCCGGGCAATGTAGCTAATAGAGGTTCCTACCATGGTAGAATTTAACTTCCACTGGTGTAGAGAGAGTACAACAAATGGGTGAAGCTGGGAATTAGTACCAGGGGAAAGTAAGACATGTGATAGGGAGTGATTGGGGGTTAGCTTAAGTTGGGTGGTTATTCCATTGCGGTTGGGACTAGCCTAAAAATTGGTTGTGTCTAATTGCTGTTCAAACCAGCCTTTAGAAGAGGTTTTTCAGGATAATGAGGGCACTGGACACAGGGTCAGAAGTTCTGAATTCTCTAACTAGCTTTGCACTTAGTAACTTTGTGTGATCTCAGCTTTTTAGGGCCTCTGTTTCTTCGCTGACTATCGTTGATTTAGGACTTGGTGGAAGATCTCGAAGGCTCTTTTAATTCTAACCTTTAAAAATCACATTATCTGTGCTAACATTTGATAATCATATGATCCATGCTAGTAAGTTTTAAGAATACCTGGGCTTGGTAAGATTGCCCATAGAAAGCTAAACTTACTAGCAATGCCTGTTTTCTTATTAATGCTTAGTGTTTAACTGCTTTCTGATTCCAGAGCTCTTTCCCATAAATTTTTCTCTTGATCCTCACAAAAACCCTTTAGAGATGAAGAAATGAGTTTAAAGTAGCTAACTATGCTATTTCACATGGGCAGTGAACATGGGGTCTATTGAACAGGGCCTAAATGAGAGACAGTTGATTATGATTGGCTCAAAACAGCCCTACTCAAATGACAAGATTTCCTTCTTTTATAAGGCTGGATAATATTCCATTGTGTGTTTATACATGTATAATCTCACATTTTCTCTATCTATTCAGTTGGTGACGGACACTTAGGTTGTTTCCATACCTTGGCTCTTGTGGCTAATGCTGCAACGACATAAAGAAAATCCTGCCATTGTCACAATGTGGATGAACCTGGAGGGTGTTAAGTAAGATAAGCCAGACACAGAAAGACAAATACTGCATGATGTCACTGATGTATGCAATCTAAAAAAGTCAGACCCTTAGGGGCAGAGAGGACAGTGGTTACTAGGGAATGGAAGTGTGGGAAATGGGGAAATGTTGGTCAAAGTTTCATATATGCAGGATGGGTAAGTTCTGGAAATCTAATGTACAGCATGGTGACTATAGTTAACAATGCTGTATTGTATACTTGAAATTTGCTAAGAGAATAGATCTTAATTGTCACCCTCCCCACACACACACATATACAAAGAAAACTATGTGAGGTGACTGATATGTTAATTAGCTTGATTGTAAATAGTTCACAATGTGTGTGTATATATATATATATATACACACACATATGATAATCATGTTGCACAAAATTGTACATACAGTTTTTATTTGTCAATCATACTGCAAGAAAGCTAAAAAAAAAAAGGAACAAAAAAACTCAGCCCTACTCAAAGACGTTGAAGCAGTGACCTTTAATTTCCTTTCTGACATCAAGGTTCTGCGTTTGTGTGTTTTTCTAAAACCACACTAGAGCTAGGACTCTGAGTCTCATGCCACAAAAATGATTGAGTGATATCTTTAGGTTACTCTGCTCTTACCAAGGACATGAAGTCCCTTAAGCCTTGATGGAGATATGACAATGTAGCTAAACCTAAATAAAATGACATTCCACTTAAAAAGGAAGGTGGCTACATTGCTGCTGGGAATGCAAAATGGAACAGCCACTTTGGAAAATGCCTTGACAGTTTCTTATAAGTTAAAAATACACTTAACCCACATTTCTACTCCAAGGTATTTGTACTAGAGAAATGAAAACTTATGCGGACAAAAACGTGTGAAAAAAATGTTTATAGTGGCTTTATTCATAGTTGCCGAAACAGGAACACCCAAATGTCCTTCCACTGGTGAATGGATAAACAAACTATGGTACATAGACACAATGGAGTACTGCTCAATAATAAAAAGGAGCAGATTCCTGATAGACTCAACAACTTGGATGAATCTCAAAAGCATTATGCTAATTGAAGGGAGTCAGATTCCAAAGGCTACTTAATGTATGACTGCATTGATACGACATTTTGGGAAACTATATGTCAGTTCAGAAAACAGATCTATGGTTGTAGGAGCTGGGAATGGGGGCAGGGATTGATTATCAAAGGACACAAGGGAATTGTTTGAAGTGATGGGACAGTTTTGTATCTTGATTGGGGTAGTGGTAACACAACTGAATGCATTTGTCCAAACTCATAGAACTATGTAACTAAAAAGGATGAATTTGATTGTATGTAAATTATGCCTTCAAAACCTGAATGCCTCAAAAAAGTAGCAATATGTATTTTGTGTGTTTTGATTTTAAAATGTTTTGAGTGAATAGCTTTGTGTCAGAAAAGCACCCCATTCTTATGCAGTGTCTATTTTTTGAGGATGTCAAATAGGGTCAGAATTAATAAAAGTTCCATTAAGAAGAATCTCAGTTAAACATATCAGCTTCTGCAAGTTGGGGGAACCATGCAAGCCAGTTTAGAAATGATCAATTAGTAACCTTTCATTGCTTCAATCTCCAGACTCACTTCTTATCCTCTGTTTTGCAAGCTTTTCAAATGCTACCTCTGTAATCCATTGTGCTTTTAGCATCATTGCTCATTTTGACCAGGTACAGATTGCAAACTATTTGAGGTCAGAGAAGTGAGTGGAGCACAAGGCACGCCAGGTCACGCAGGAAGAAGGTTTTTTCTTCAGAGTGTGTTTTGAGGACAGTTACTAGGAAGAGATTTACTGATGGCACCAAGTACAGTTCTTTGAGGGCAGGAACACCCACTAAACCTCTAGGCAGATGTGGACATTTACCCTTTTGGGAACACATGCTGACAAATTCCTGCCCATATCCCAACCTGAAAGACCAAGGCTTGGGAAAAAAAATGAAACACTGCCCAGTCCAGGGTGAGGCAGAGGACTGAGTCAGGGGTTTCATCTTAGTCAAAAGGATACACTGTTTTACACATCTCTTTCTTCTCTCTCTTCTGCCATACCTTCCTCATGAGTCATGAGCCCAAATAGGGCCCTCAAAGTTCTTCTCAATATAGTTCTTCAGGCCGTCACTGTCAGTCTGCTGGAGCTGGTGTTTATATGCAGGTCCTTTTGACTGCAAGAAACAGAAGGTGAAGTAAACTGGCTTAAATTATTAAAAAAAAAAGAAAGAAATGTATTTGTCCATGAGAATTAAAAAACCAACCAATTTCCGGGAGCAGGTTGACAGTACCTCAAAGCTGTCGCCATCTCTTATTTCTGCTTTCCTCTATTCCCAAGCATCATGCAATTTCATCATGGTGACCAACAGCTCCACATCTTATATCCCTCCTCCCCAAGTTTTGATAGTAACAGGAAAGTAAAGCATCTTATTTCACAAAGCTTTGGACAAAAGCCCTGGGTCTGATGATCACTGTGTGGCCATCCGGGGACACCTGGACCTACGGATGAAGCACATGGGAAGGGGCAGAAACCCCCCAAGTAGGAAAGCAGAGTATTGTTACTGGAAGGGGAATGTTCAGTTTGGTGAGATGAAACCACTGTGTCTTACCTCATTTAAAATCTGATTACTCAGAGCACTTTGGCTCCCAGGTATGCAGAAGCAGGAAGAAGGGAGCTGCATTTGGTTTCCTAGAACATCCATCTGGGTAAACTGAGTCCCACAGTTCAGTATGCATTTGTGAGGCTGCTCCCA
The DNA here is from genome assembly GCF_002837175.3 of Physeter macrocephalus. Taxonomy (NCBI): domain Eukaryota; kingdom Metazoa; phylum Chordata; class Mammalia; order Artiodactyla; family Physeteridae; genus Physeter; species Physeter macrocephalus. The sequence continues at coordinate 144,211,585 of NC_041221.1, read as the reverse complement.
CCCCACTGAATTTTTGGTTTCTTGGTGCTCCTTGCTCTCTGCCTCTTTCTGGGTCATCTTCTACTCAGGACCTGGCCTGTCCTGTCTACTGCCACATCTCAGGCCATAGTCATCTTCATGGCCAGGTAACCTTCGACAGAGAGAAGATGAGAGTTTCTCAAAAATCACTTTAAAAAGGCAATTAAAAAGAAGGAAACCAGTGAAGCAAAGTGAAAGAAAATACAGTATTCAAAATGCCTTAATAGGACTTATTATATAGAGCATGTAGTTTAATTCAAATTAAACTTGCCATCGAATAGATCCCAGAATGTCAGAGCAGTAAGGGACCTTTAAAAAGTTTCCAGTTTGGGGCTTCCTGGTGGTGCAGTGGTTACAAATCCACCTGCCAATGCAGGGGACACGGGTTCAAGCCCTGGTCCGGGAAGATCCCACATGCTGTGGAGCACCTAAGCCCGTGCGCCACAACTACTGAACCTGTGCTCTAGAGCCTGCGAGCCACAACCATTGAGCCCATGTGCCACAACTACTGAAGCCCGCACACCTAGAGCCCGTGCTCTGCAACAAGAGAAGCCACTGCAGTGAGAAGCCCGCGCATCTCAACAAAGAGTAGCCCCCGCTCGCCATAACTAGAGAAAGCCCGCGCCCAGCAACAAAAACCCAATGCAGCCAAAAAATAAATAAAGAAATAAAGAAATTTATTTTAAAAAAAAGTTTCCAGTTCACCCTCATTATCTTATAGATGGGGGCACTGAAGCCTTGAGAGGGAACAACTTCCCCAAAGTTAGCATCAGCATCAATGTCAATGTCAATGTCAGAGCTGGCCCAGGACCCAACATCTTTTTCTGGTCCAGTTCTTTTTGCAGACATGATGCTTCTGCTGCTCCAACCTCTTAAAATGATCTTTCATAAGGCCCAGATATGTTGAAACAGCTCATTTTCTTTGTTTTTTTAGCAATCTCTATGCTAGCAAATATTTTTAAAGCAATCTATATGAACATATAATATGTTCTCACGGTTCCCAAATAAGAAATTAACAGGGAATGGCATAAAAAGCCTCTCCCTTGACAAAGGATTAATACCCAAAATTTATAAGCAACTCATGCAGCTCAATAACAAAAAAACAAACAACCCAATCCCCAAATGGGCAGAAGAACTAAATAGACATTTCTCCAAAGAGGATATACAGATCGCCAACCAACACATGAAAGAATGCTCAACATCATTAATCATTAGAGAAATGCAAATCAAAACGACAATGAGATACCATCTCACACCGGTCAGATTGGCCATCATCAAAAACTCTAGAAACAATAAATGCTGGAGAGGGTGTGGAGAAAAGGGAACCCTCTTGCACTGCTGGTGGGAATGTAAATTGATACAGCCACTATGGAGAACAGTATGGAGGTTCCTTAAAAAACTACAAATAGAATTATCATATGACCCCGCAATCCCACTACTGGGCATATACCCTAAGAAAACCATAATTCAAACACAGTCATGTACCAAAATGTTCATTGCAGCTCTATTTACAATAGCCAGGACATGGAAGCAACCTAAGTGTCCATCAACAGATGAATGGATAAAGAAGATGTGGCACATATATACAATGGAATATTACTCAGCCATAAAAAGAAATGAAACTGAGTTATTTGTAATGAGGTAGATAGACCTGGAGTCTGTCATACAGAGTGAAGTAAATCAAAGAGAAAAACAAATACCATATGCTAACACATATATATGGAATCTAAGAAAAAAAATGTCATGAAGAGATTAGTGGTAGGATGGGAATAAAACACAGACCTACTAGAGCATGGACTTGAGGACATGGGGAGGGGGAAGGGTAAGCTGTGACGAAGTGAGAGAGTGGCAGGGACATATATGCACTACCAAATGTAAATTAGATAGCTAGTGGGAAGCTGCCGCATAGCACAGGGAGATCACCTCTGTGCTTTGTGACCATGAGAGGGGTGGGATGGGGAGGGTGGGAGGGAGGGAGACGCAAGAGGGAAGAGATATGGGAACATATGTATATGTATAACTGATTCACTTTGTTGTAAAGGAGAAACTAACACACTATTGTAAAACAGTTATATTCCAATAAAGATGTTAAAAAAAAAAAAAAGCCTCTCCCTTTCCCCTGCCCCTGTTTCCCCCTATCTATAGGCAATGCTTCTTATTAGTTCCTTGTGTATTCTTCCAGGAATATTTTGTGCATATATAAGCAATTTAGTGACATACTCTCCTTTTTTTTTTTTTTTTTTTTTGGCTGTGTTGGGTCTTCGTGGCTGCACGTGGGCTTTCTCTAGTTGTGGCGAACGCGGGCTACTCTTCGTTGCAGTGTGCGGGCTTCTCATTGCAGTGACTTCTCTTGTTGCAGAGCATGGGCTCTAGGCGCGCGGGCTTCAGTAGTTGTGGCATGCGGGCTCTAGAGTGCAGGCTCAGTAGTTGTGGTGCACGCTGTGTTGGGTCTTCGTGGCTGCACGTGGGCTTTCTCTAGTTGTGGCGAACGCGGGCTACTCTTCGTTGCAGTGTGCGGGCTTCTCATTGCAGTGACTTCTCTTGTTGCAGAGCACGGGCTCTAGGCGCGCGGGCTTCAGTAGTTGTGGCATGCGGGCTCTAGAGTGCAGGCTCAGTAGTTGTGGTGCACGAGCTTAGTTGCTCCGTGGCATGTGGTTTCTTCCTGGACTAGGGATCGAACCTGTGTCCCCTGCATTGGCAGGAGGATTCTTAACCACTGGGCCGCCAGGGAAGCCCAACTCTCCATATTTTTTTTTCCAACTGTCCATTTTTTTAAACACAAATTATAGCATGCTATATACTCTGCTTTGATTTTGCTTTTTACACTCAAGTTTTTATCTTGGAAAACTTTCCATATGAGTATATAGAGAGCATCCTCATTCATCTTACAGCTACAAAAGTTTTCCTTTGCACAATGGGGATCCTAGTTTATATAGCTTGTGGTGTCAATTTTGATGGTTTTTACCATTTGACTATTATAAACAGCACTGCAACAAATAACTTTTACACATGTCATTTCATGTGTTTGTCATTATATAAGTAAGATAAATTCCACAAAAATGAAATAGCAGAATCTTAAGGGTATGTGCATTTGTTGTTTTGATAGATGTTGCCAAATGGCCCCCAATAATAGTATCCTATAATGTAGACTCCTATAATTTTTGAGAGTGCCTCTTTCTCCAGGTCCTCTCCAACACAGCCTGTTACCAAAATTTGTATCTTTGCATATTTGATAGTAATAAGATGGTATCTCAACATTTTAAAAGTCAAGCTATAGAAATATAAACATTAATAACTGAATCTCCCTTTCTCATTTCTTCTGAATCCCTTTTGCAGGATACTTTCTCTGATCACTTTGATGATAGGATCTCATTAGGTAACTTTTTTTTTTTACTCAAAATACATCATTAGCATTATTCAAAGTGTACAGATCTGCCTCATTCATTCATACAACAGTTATTTCCTGAGCATTTATCAGGTTTTAGGCCCTGGAGATAAAGCCCTAAACAAGACAAATACATTCCCTGTCATGTGGGGCTTGTATTCTGGTTGGGAAGACATGTGAAAATGGATAAACAAATAGACTATTACTTAAGAGAATGTTAAGTGCCCTGAAGAATACACAGGGTGACTTGGTAGAGGGGCTAACATGGGGACACAGCCTGACCCACCCTCTGCCCCTAATATCATTAAGAACAAATAAGAAAACAGCTACTGAAGGAGCGAAATGCTCTCACAAACATAGTACTGATAGTAGTGATGTCTTGTTTATTAGTTTTGGCCTGAACTGACCTGTTGCTTTTGTATTACATAGACAGAACTTTTAGATCAGCATTAAGACTGCTCCGGAGGTGCTGAGCTAGAGACAGAAAAAGCCTTTCCAGTTCCCCTAACGGGCTGGTGCTAAAAGCACAAAGGTCAGTCTAATTCCCAAGGACACGAGCCAGAACTCAGTTAAAAGAAAATGATCTCTTCCCTTTCACCGAGCAATAAACAACTCATTGTCTACTGCAGGTTTAGAAAATCCCATTTGGATTTGGAGTCTAGCCCAGCGTTCATCACATGGATTAGGTAGTGGAAAGAGCCCTGCTCAGAGGATCAGATACAGGGAGCTGTGTTACTGATTCCTACCCCTTGCTGGACGTGTGACTTTGGACAAGCCTTAGCGGGAGACTTGAAGACTTCTGGGTAGGTAGCTTGATTCGAAGCAGAGTCGCTTGCTGCAGTTCTGACTCTGACCTTTGCCGTGAGTCATGGTTCCCCCTTCAGAAACCAGCCAGATCCCCACCTTGGACTTCAGTCTGGCATAAGTCTTGTCTGTATTTAAGTCCCAGCTTCTCCCAGGCGGGGACCTTGTTTAGCCCCCACTTCTCTCTCCCCGAGGGCCTGGCCCTGTGACCTGCTCTTAGACCTCCCAGAAAATTCTCTGGCCATTACCAGCTACCAGGCATGTAGTTCCATGTTCCTGAGAGCTGAGGAGTGCCTGTCTCCACCTCATCTTGCTGGACCTCTATCAGGTTGCTCTTTCCCTGGCTAGCCCCCATCTCTGCATTTTGTCACACACCGCCTTCCCAGAGTGTTTTCCCACCACCTTCAGCTGCCCTCAACCTGAAAGCATGTCTGGTTTCTACTTTCTTCCCCTCTGGCTCATACCATGGCCAGGGTGAGAGGTTGGACTAAAGTAGTGGCTTCCACCCAACTTTTTCATTAGCAGAACTTACTTTACACACAACTTTTAAGTGGAACCCCCAAACAGAAAACAAAACAAAACAAAAACTTGCTTAGGCTAATTAAATTTTCTTAAGAGAAACACATCATTGTTTGCTGAACCCAGCAAGCACCAAAGGATCCTAGAATCCCTCAAAATTAGCTCAAAATTCTGAACTAGGTGATCTAGTCTATCCCCTTCTACTTTGTAGGCAGCCTACAAAATTCAGTGGCTTGCTCGGGTCACACAGTGAGACCCGCCAAATCCAGCTTCTAGATTGTGTTGCCCCCAAACAGAATGTGAATTCTACAGTTGAGAGAGTAGAGACGTTTGCTGCCCTATGTTACTCCTGCATCCTCGGTGTATAAGTGCAATGCCTGGCTTGACTTGGATACTTCATCAATAGTGGTGAAGGAATGAATGAGTCTTATCAAGGAGCTTTTATGTGCTCCCAGCCCTTAGCTCTCAGAATAGAGCTGTGAATAAGGCTGACCAGCATGGTTCCTTCTCTTATAGAGCTCAGAGTTAAACAGGGACTTGAACCTGAAACCGATGATCACAGGGGGTTAATGAAATAATTGCAACTGTCTGGCCTTTACAGGCAAGAGGACAGAAGCCAGGCAGACCTCAGAATGGCCCACTGGAGTGAAGTGGGGAAGGGGGGTGAAGGTGAGTCCTGACCCCCAGGCCCACCTGTCTCTTTCTCATGCCTTGTTTTGCCTCAGAGAGCTGGCCTTCATCCTCTTGGCTAAGGGTGTGGCTGAGGCCTGCCTAAGGGAAGGCAGTGACCTCAGCTGCTCAGCTGCAGGAGCCCTGCCAAACTCTGTCACAACTACAGTGAGGGCTGTCTCTGCCTAGAGCCCTGAGCTGGGCAGATACTGAGTCTCCACCCATCAGCTGTATGCTCTGTTCCCTAAGCCCTTCCACACGATCTTCCCAAGCTGTTCTTTCTGCCTGGGGTAGCTGCTTCTACCCCTCATTGCCCATGAAAATCCTTTCCACACTTCAAGGTGAAGTTGAATTACCACCTCCTTCGGGGAGCCTGCCCTGATTACCACCCCCACTTCCTTACCTAGGAGGAAATGATCACTCCCTCTTCTGGCCTCACATAGTGCCCAGTCTCTCTCTCTTGTTGCAGTGACAGAAGCAAATTATGGTGTGTATTAGATCATTTATCCATTTATTCCACAACTGTTTACTGAGCATCTACCATGGATGGGGGGTTGTAGACAAGGACCCTGCTTTCATAAAGTTTGCTTTCTTATAGGAGAATCAGGACAAAAAAGTGAATAAACAAATGAAATATTTTCAGGTTGATAAGGGCTAAGAAAAAAATGCAGGACAGAGAGTTGGTGGTGGGGTGTGTGTATACTGGGTTAGACAGGTCAGTCAGGGACGGCCTTGCTGAGGAGGTGAAATTTGAGCTGAGCTATGAATGACAAGAAGCAGCCAGCTATGGAAAGAGCTGGAGGAAGGGCATTCCAGGTCGAGGGGAGAGTATGTGCCAAGACCCTGAGGCAGGCAAAAGCTTGGTGGGTTTGAAAAACAGGAAAAAGCCTAGTGTGGTGGCAATGAGTGTGATGAGAAAAGTAAGGAGGCGTCAGGGCAGGACCTGAGTCAGCTTGGGCCTCATGGGGGTGTTAAATATAAGGAACCACTGGACAATGGTAAGCAGGGGAGAGGTGAGAACTGACTGATGTCCTTTCATTCATTCAGTGATGACACATGCCTCCCTTGTGATGACACAGAAGGAGGTGCTGAGAACACAGGGACCACAGATGCTGCCTGCTCTCTAGTTGTGCAGGTGGAACAGAGGGGCCTCCCCTGAGTAAAGTCATCCTAAGCTCAGGGTCTGGTTTGTGGTTTTCTGCTTTGCTGATTCAGATACTTATCTGTCAGGTTCCTCTTATTCTTGTTATTGAGAGTATGGTACATGAGCCCCTGCTGCCATTACCCAGGAGTATGTTAGAAATACAGACTCCAGGGCCCCACCTAGACCCACTGACTCAGAATCTGTATCCTCCATCGATTTGTGCTTACATTAAAGTTTGAGGAGGACTCAATCCAGTCAAGGTATGGAGTAATAGACTCTTACTAACCAAACTGAGAGGATGGTAATGAGTCAGATGCCAGCTTAACAATTCATAGCTACTAAACTCTTATATCAGTGCATCTCAAAACTTTAAAAGTGCATGCACGTCACCTGGGAATCTTGTTAAAATGCAGATTCTGATTCAGTAGTTTTGGAATGGGACCCCACATCCTGTGTGTCTCTCAAGCTTTAAGGTGGTGCTGATGCTGTTGTTCTAAGGAGCACAGAGCTTCGCATGAACTGAATGAAGGGCAGGGAGGCCAAAGCCGGGTGAGGAGGGTAAGAGTGCTGTGAGCCAAGCTGGAGAGGCAGACAGGGGCTAGATCATGCTGCCTCTCTCTACATCTCCCACAGTGTTTTGATAGTAACTCTGTGAAGTCCTTTCCATGTTGGAGCATAATCCAGGCATCAGGGACCTGGTGTTTTTCATGTCTGTAGCCCCAGCACAGTGTCTGGTTCATAGTCAGGATGCACTAAACGTAGATTGAATGAGGGCTGATTTGAGATAGGATGGAAAGTCTGAGAAACTGAGTCTGGCTGATGTAGCATGTCCTATGCAATCTTTGCCGAATCGGCACCCTCAGTACACTTTATTCCAACTAATTCTGGTAGCAACTGGGCGTATGCCCCAAATTTGAAAACAGCTCCAGAAAAAGCCCTGGCTCTGGTTGAGATAAACATAAATCACCATCTCTCCCAGATGGAGGCAGAGCTGGACAGGAGGTGTTCTGCAGACTGACATAAGTGGTTGGTCAAGACCTAATCAATTTCAAAATAGAAACTGGAACTGAGTGTAAATGACATGAGAAGAAGGACAGGGGCATGGCCTCCCCAGGAAATCAGATAGGCTGGCAGGACAGCAAGCATTAGCAAAGAGGGAATCTGGCAGCTGAGCCTGGTAACTGGAAAAAAGTCAGACCCAACCAGGATGAGCAGGCGCCCAGGAGTGAGGGTCTGAGTCACCACTAATGAAACATTAAGCCACACTCTGCTTTTCCTGCCCGCCTAGTGAAAACCATTTGCTCAAATCCTGTTCTATTTCGGGAAACATCAGCTGTATCATAGGAAGTCCTGCTCTTTCCACATTAGGAACAAGAGTCCCTTCTCTTTGCTTGGATGCTCACACAACACTGGTCCTAGCGGGCGCAAGGCTATTGTGCTGCTCACATAAAATAGACAGGTACAGTTGGCCCTGGGAGGTTAGGCAGTCGAGGAAAAGCTGAATTTCAGAGTTGTCACCATAAAGCATTTCAGTCCCTCTGAGGAGCCTTAAAATATTCCTGTGCCAGCTTCCAAGGAAAGAGAACTGTCATATCCCCCTTTCCCTCTCTCCTGTCCTGTGAGAGGTGCTTTGAAACCCAGGCCTCATCTTCCCAGAAGAGAGTAGGGATGCTGGAATGCACCCTTCTTGACAAGCAGATGGCTACTGTGTCTCTGAGATTGATGATTTTCCCTGGGACCATTGCCGAGAGCTGCTCTTTGAGGTGGGTGGGGGGCAGGCAAATTGCAAGTGACCTTCTCAGTGGGCGAGAGAGGATTTCCCCCTCCTGTATCTACTAGACCTGATTTAAAGTGTTACAGTCAATATGTGGTGAGGGCTACTGAGTACAGGCTGCACACACTGAGAGTTTTTTTTTTTTTTTTGCGGTACACGGGCCTCTCAATGTTGTGGCCTCTCCCGTTGCGGAGCACAGGCTCCGGACGCACAGGCTCAGCGGCCATGGCTCACGGGCCCAGCCGCTCCGCGGCATGTGGGACCTTCCCGGACTGGGGCACGAACCCGTGTCCCCTGCATCGGCAGACGGATTCTCAACCACTGCGCCACTAGGGAAGCCCCATACTGAGAGTTTTATAGGACAAAGTGTCCTTAAGGGGTGGGGCTGGGTATTTTTTCCCCACCGAATTACCTTATCATAGCAGGTTATCTAAGGATGTAGGATGTTCAGAAGTTCCTACAAACTTTCTAGGTTTTATTTGGGATCTTGGCAGATATTTCTACTAAAAGAACTTCTATAACACATGGAAAATAAGTGCATGGAGAAAAAAGAAAAAGAAAAACTTGATTTTTGCTAACTAGAGGGATCACCATGTCTGCCAGTTTGAGATGGATTTGGGTTTCTTCCTTCCAAAAGTAAGATGGATCAAGACTGGTCTTCAATCGTGATGAAGAGCAAATGTAAGAATTTATTTAGTTGTTTGGTGATCTGCAGCCCACTGTAGCAGAACATACCGGTCTGTGCAGAAACATAGGGAGTTGGGGTTTGGTATCAGCTCTGCCATTAAAGTGCTGTTCACCCTTGGTCTAGTCGCCACCCGTCTCTGGGCCCCAGCTCCCTCTGCAAAATAAGAGGGCTGGATTAGACATGATTTCCTAAATCCTGTGACTGATTATTATAATATTAAAAACAAATCACATAGTAGACAATTGTGCAGAATTTAATTCTCCTTTAATCCTCCTGCTTAAGGAAAGGAGAACATCCCAGAGTAGTGTTAACATAGCTTTAACACCTTTTGAAGACTTCCTGATCTTACTCTTTTACAAAGTGAGAGCTGACTTCAGGCTCAGAGTCTTCCTAAGACTGCACGTATGCGTCTAGATGAGAATCTAATCACATTGCTTTATTTTTGTTTCATTTATTTTTATGGTTACCTTTGTTTTTAAGACAAGTGATCATGGTTTTCTATTTACAGCAATGATATATAGTTTTCTCCTAAAATAAAAGTGTTTACGTAGATGAGAACATCTAAAGAAATCTATGAAGGTGATGTTGACATATGGCAAAAACCGTGAGGTTGGCTCTTGAATGGTTGCACGTGGGAAAATCCATCTAGATGACCTCTAAGTGCCTTTCCAGCTCTTTGGGCCAGTGGATGTGAATGCCCCAGTTTCAGCACAGAGCATACTTTGCTGGCTTCCAGCTGTCTTAAATGTAAGCTTTGTGTGGTATGTGGCTTTTTGGTCACTGTATCCAAAACGTCTATAACCACTGTATCCATTCAGTGGGTGGCATGTGGTTGGACTTCACTAAATGATTCTGAAGGAATGAATGTATGTCTCAGGTGGAAAATACTTCACTGTGATATCTTTTCATGTTTAGGAGCAAAAGAGAAGGAACCCTCTGCATTTCAGACCCTGTGGAGTAGTGAACAGTCACAGGTGGGCACACACACAAACATGCTTTATGCTTTGAATGTTAACCTAAGTTGAATTTTTGTGATATCATTGACATTTGCAGAACATATGTAATACTATTTTTGTTTTTTAAATAATTTGGCTCTTGACATCTTAGATCCTCTCTCAAAAAAGGCAAGGTTTAAATAATGAGTGAGTGAATAAGTAAATATGTATATTTACCTTTTATTTTTGGTTTTCCTTGTTTTCAAATCTCATTGGTTCTCTGCTTGGAGTATTTTTAAATTGACTGGCTGGTTCAAATTATGCTTTAAAAAAGTTTTGGAGGGAGCTAGAGACCTGGTGTGTTTGCTGGGTTAGCGTTTGGGCGTGCCACCAAGCTGCTTTGGCTGGATGACAGTTTAAACACAACCAAACAGCTGGTCCTGCCAGGAGAGTCAATGGTGAGAAGATTCCACAGAAACATGCGTTGGCCTGGATATCCCTGCCCCTGCAGGGGCATCTGAGTGGTCCAAGGGAGACCACTGGATTCAGGGGAGCCATCACTGACCCTCATCCATCTCTTTTTTCTCTTTCCTTCTCCCCTCAGAGCTGTAGATGGTTCTGACTTTCAGTAGTTGTTGGGAACTACTGCCTCTGGAACCTGAGTTAGTGGAACAGAGAGCAGAGGTTGGACTTCCTTATCAGCCCCACCTCATGTTTCAGGTGAAGACTTGTCCCTACACAGGGGAAGGAAAGGGGGTCTGAGATCATCTTTCAGATAGGGCCATCCCTGCTCTCTCAGCCCAGCTTCAGCCATCTGGTTTCATTTTTTAGCCTCTTCTGAGGGCAAAGGAACATAAAGGGTGAGGTAAATGGAAGCAGAATTACTGAAATGTAATGAAAAACTTTCTAGTTACTTAAGCAGCACAAATAGTTATTACAAAAAGAACAAAGTGATATACTCCACAGGGCTGTTGTGATGAATTGAAACGATGTGAATAAAGCATGGCAGCTGTGTCCCGCCCATTGGATGCACTCCATAAATAACAGTTATGATTATTATTTAACTTCTTCCACAGTAACTGGCTGCTAGTGGGTCTCAGTAGATGTTTGTTGAATCAACAAATGATGGAACTGGCTGCCTTAGAGGGAGGAAACTAGAGGTGTCTAAGCTGAAGATATATATTACCGAGTTATGGTATTGATACTTCCATCAAATATCAAAATAGAAATGGAAGTGAGCTCCAGTGCTTTAGATCTGTCACCCATCAGCCCAGTTGATGTCCTTCAAGGCAAAGTGGCTTTGACTGGCCAGACAACTGCAGGAGGACTTTCCATGTACTCTCCCCTTTCCGTATAACTGCTGTTAAAGTTAGCATGTGCCTCAAATTAAGCCAATATGTCTTCAGACACCAGAGTTTTGCAGCAGCCCTTTAAAAGGGCAGTAGTTGGGGGCAGTGAAGCAAGCGGGCGTCCCCCTTCTGGCACGTGCTTTTAGAGTTTTTGAGGTTAGGTGTGAAGATTCAGGGATCCTGCTCCTGACTTAGTGGAGTATTAAGGAGGAGATAAGGTCTCAGAGTCATGTCTTCTGGTAGGAGTTTCTGTTTCTCTTTTTCTGCCCTAACAGTGTGATGAAACTAAGCTGCCAGAACTCAACACTTGACTCCAGTTGACTGGATTTGAGGGGGATGGCATACAGGACATTACTGAAATAACAAAGAGAATAAAATCCATGTGAAAGTTTCTTTCTGAGCAACAGTTGGTCCCATACTAGATATTGTTGGACTCCCAATGGTATGGGCTGTCCTTGTGGTCAATAAAATCTTTTTTTTTTTTTTTTTAATTTTATTTATTTATTTATTTTTGGCTGTGTTGGGTCTTCGTATCTGTGCGAGGGCTTTCTTCTAGTTGCGGTGAGCGGGGGCCACTCTTCATCGCGGTGCACGAGCTTCTCACTGTCATGGCCTCTCTTGTTGCAGAGCACAAGCTCCAGACACGCAGGCTCAGTAGTTGTGGCTCACAGGCCCAGTTGCTCCGCAGCATGTGGGATCTTCCCAGACCAGGGCTCGAACCCGTGTCCCCTGCATTGGCAGGCAGATTCTCAACTACTGCGCCACCAGGGAAGCCCGTCAGTAAAATCTTTTAAAGTTCCCAAGCCAAATGGTCTCCACATTCAAAAAGTTGTCCAGGAGCCATGATTCTGAAGGGAAAAAGGTCTCAGTTAGAGGCAGTTGTTCAACGGGCATGTTGTGGAGGGCCTTTAGCTCCACAAGAAGCATAAGTTATCATGAAAGACGCAGACGGTTAATGGACAGCTTACTGTGTGCCAGGCAGCGTGCGCAGCCCTTTAAGTGGATTGTCTCTGTCAATCCTCTGAGCGGCCCTGAAGCAGGTATGTGATGGTAGATGCTCATTGTTTGTGGTCCAGGCAGCACACCTACTGCCCAAGAGCCCTGTTTTCCCTTTGGGAGTTAGTCTCCGTGTTTCTGGTCTTGTTGGAATGGTACATCAGCTGTCTCCCTCTCTCACTATGGTGCCTGAGGTTTCTTCAAATCACACTGAAGGCAGGGGAGAGTCCAGTTGGAATTTCTCTCTTCCAGAACTGGGAATCCTGAGCTTATCATTTGAGAGCAGAAGAAATCCTCAGGGCTGGATTACAGCTACAGTTCCTGGGCCAGATTTCCAGGTAACTTCCGCTCCTGTTCTGAGTTTGTCCTAAGCCTTCTTTTCTCTTCCCTCTTGTGAGCTGCCCCACGCCCTCCAGTGAATCTGAGTTGTCTTGGGTCCAGGTCTGTTTACCTCCAGAGCCCAGGAACTGAACCATTATACAATATTGGATGGAACCTCTCTGTTTCCTTGCAGGCCAGAAGTTCTAAGGGGCTCTGATTCTGAAAGTCTGAGAGTGTACGATTCTAAAATGATATGGTTAATGCCTTTTCTGTGCTTTCAGAGCTGATCGGTGTTCATACCTGTAGGTCCTGCGGCCACATTAGCTGTCGGTCTGAGCTGTCGGCTGAGTCAGCAGCAGGGTGGGTGTGTGAGGGCTTTTAGACTCTAGCTCAGCTGACAGAACACATCCCTTTACTCGTGCCGGCCTCTCCCCGGAGGCTCCCTATAGTCGGCCCTGCCTGCCTGGTCTGCTCGCTTGTCCACAGACCAGGGGTTTACGATCCCTTAGGATAAATCCACAGACCACACAGGAAAAATGTGAACTTGAGCAACAAGGGCAAGAAAACAGGGGCTATAGGATGCTTCTTTAAGAGTTTTTGCCCTGGTGGGATGAATTGGGAGATTGGGATTGACATATATACACCAATATGTATAAAATTGATAACTAACAAGAGCCTGATATATAAGAAAAATAAAATAAAATAAAATTCAAATATTAAAAAAGTTTTTGCCCTGTTGACAATCCCCTGGGTGTCCTCAGGGTGGTCTATCAACTAAGCAGTGTTGAGCAGGGCCTCACGGCAGCTTCGAGAAAGACTTCACAATCTATTTGCGGAATGAAAGATTAGAAATGTTCTCCTGAATCACCACTAAGTAGATATAAACAGGTATTCATATTTAAGTGGCTAATCATTTCCTCAATGTATTCTTCATTCAACGAAGTAGACAATTTGAATTGTGTGAACAGATACATTTTTCCCATATGAGACTCAATAAATCTATTTTAATTTTGGACAAAAATTTAACCCAGTTTTTCCTGAGTTGCTCTTTGCCAAAAAATATTGCTTACCTTAGGGTATCCTACAGGCTTCTTCAGTGTAGGAGTGTGCCTTCCTCCATCTGATCTAGGTGCAGTGGCTAGCATGGGAGTATTCAGACTCTTTTTTGGAATGGAATATTTTTTTTCAGTCATAGTTTTACGCAGGATTGTAATATATGAAACAGATAAGATGGAGCTTCTCTCTTGAAGTGACCCCTGACCTGTTGGCATCCCCTTTACTTTTCCTACCTTGGTCCCTAAGGCAGCTCTGAAGAATCACAGGTGTTGAGGAAGCATTGGAAAACTACTGGCCCAGCACCTAATTTGAACTGAAGTGGGCACGGGGCTGAACAAGATCTGGGCTAGAAAGTTTGCATTGTTCTTCCTCTCTGTGTCTCTCTGTCTCTGTCTTATCCTCCCTTTCCTCGTCCCAATAAGGCTGAGGGACTCAAGAGAGTGGTTTAGGGAGACTAGAAAGGCAGGCCAGTGTATCCTTTAAAGCTGAAGCTCCAGGCAGAAGGCGGGAAGATGGAGTGCTGAGCTGGGCAAGAGGAAGCTTCCAGCAAATACTCAGGGTGCCGCAGGTTTACAGAAACTGGTGAGAAAGGCAAAGATGTTAAGAATAGGTGAGGGTAGCAGCTAAAAGACAGCCGAGGACAGGGTGTCACACGCTGAGCTGTCTGCAGCCTGGAGTATTTAGGTGATGCCCAGGCTTCCTCAGAGCAGGGTCAGACACAGCATAAGGGCCTTTGTACCAGCAGGAAATGTGGCTGGTTTCTTTTACTTTGCATCTGTCCTGCTCGCCATGCTGTTAGGGGTTTTTGTCCTCTCTCTAAAGAATATACTCGTTATCGGAGCCTCTGAGTTAGTGTTTGGGGCAGTGAAAGTCAGAAACGGGCCAAGCTGACGTATCTATGATTTTATGGTTTGCAAAGTACCTTTCTATACATGACCTCGTTGCTCCTCTGAGGTATGTAGGGAAGGTCTGTATGAGGAATGCTACACAGCACCTGATGTCACAGAACACTGCAGATGCCACCACCATGAGAAAGCAGAGCATTAATGAGCTAGGAAGAGGAATACAGTACAGACAGGCTAATTGCCGTCTTTCCTGCGTGCGACCTTCCACATATGCTTGGCCAGTGGGCAGGATGGTAGTGGTTATACATTCCATTCCCAATAGGTCAGAATGGTTTTGGGCTAAGTTTCCTGGATCGTGTCACTCAAATGTGTCATGTGTACTTGGTTGTCATAGCATGTTGCTCAAGAAGGATGATTTTCTAAGCCAAAGGTCACACACTGACTCTCCCCAATCTGTGTTGGCCCCCAGATGGGTTTTATTTGGTCTGCATCAGATTTAAATTTTTGAATTGGTTGCCAACACTAAAAAATTAGAAGGTATAAATATTGGCATTTCTGGTTTTCTTGAAAAACTGGAGGATCTGACTAAATTGGTTTTTACAACTGCCCTCTTTCCATGAGTCATGTGTTCTCCACACTTCCAGAGACCCTACCCAGCCTGCTTGCTTCTTTATGTGCCCCATGTAACCCCATGCACATTTGAGTTTGAGACCCTTGGCCTAGGTTTTTGTCTCATGTAACTTGCAATGTAGAACAGGGGTTGGCAAACTATGGCCTGTGAGCCAAATCTGGCCTTCCACATGTTTTTATAAATAAAGTTTCATTGGGACATATTGGACACAGTACTCAGAGTACAGCAGTTGCTAGAGAGACCACACTGTCTGCAAATCCTAAAATACTTTCTATCTGACCCTACAGAAAACCTAGCTGAACCCTGATCTAGACCATGGTTGGAAGGTTGACTTTTCACTACAAAATGGCCCATCAAGTGTTTTCTAAACAAAAGTTTTCACCCCTCAGAGGAATTCTACCAGGGTTCTAAACTAACTTCATTTTCTTTCTTTCCAGACTTTATTTATAGCCTACCAAACTGAGAGGGGAAATTGATGACCAGTTGTTCCCTGGGTCTGGGTTATTAGGAGGTCATGCAATGTCAGTTTTAGTGGCTGGGCCATGAGGCAGTTGGCTTCCTTTCATTTTTCCCTCACCTGCCATGGCCATGGAAAAAGAACAGGACTACCTAGAATTACTGGCATACTGCTTTTCTGTAGACTCTAAATAACGTTGCTGTTGCCATTATTATTTATGAGAATGATAACTTACACGTGTGTAGTGGAAGGGATTAACTCTTCCACAGTATTCCTGCACTTTTTCTCACATTCACTTCTCAAGACTAACCTGCAGGGCAGGTCAGTTGCTCACTCAGCAGCTTTTCTTCCTCTCATCCTCCTTGCTATGGAGCCCAGCCCTAGGTATTGACTGAAAATGCCAGAATCTTGATTTTCTAGCCTCCTACAGTGTCTGGGATGATCACACGATCCTATTCTGGCTAATGACAGATAAGGGAAGTCTTTCTGGAGGCATCTAGGGAACATTTTCCTTCCTCATAAGAAAGTGACATGTGCAAGAGAGATTTCCATGTCCCTTCCTTTCTGTTTCTGGGTGTGGCTTTGTGAAGATGTTATGCTTGGAGCTGCTGTAGCCATCTTGGGACATGAGGGGAAGCATCAGTGATATGTGGAGGGTGTTGGGAGGAAGAATGAGAAGATCCTGAGTTCCTGGGACATCCTCGAGCCTGGAATCATGGTCTTCCAGATGGTTCTCATTATGAGAGATAGTAATAAAACTTTCTTGTTAAAGCCACTTTGGGTCAGATATTCTGTTATTATACAGCCCAAAGTATCTTAATTTGAATGATCAACTATTACCTCCAGTTTACATAATTTTTAAAAATTAGCAAAAGTGTGTATAGTTATTACTATGTGTTATGTACTGTTTTGAGTTCTAAATCATGGCTCATTTAATCCTTATAATGACACTAGAAAATAGGTATTATTATCCCAATTTTATAGATGCAAAAAATGACCCTCAATAAATGCTAATACTGCATGAGTTCACATACCTGGTAAGAGGCAGATGTGGGAATTAACCCAGTCTGGCTCTGGAGGCCATGGGCTTAATCACTATTCTGCATTCTCTCTCTAGAGGAAAGGAAATGGTTTGTTCCGTGTCACATGACAAGTTATCTCACAGCATCTGATGCAACCCTTAGCTTGGGACAGGCACTGGAACAGACCTTTTACCCGTCTATCCTTATTACTCTCCAACTTCATCACCCATGAGCTTGTCACAGCCTGGATCTTAATGGGTACTCAATCCTAGGACTGGATTTCAAGCCTCTTTGCTAATCACCTGCTGCTCTTTCTTCCCTCCTCTCAGCTGCAGGCATCAAACCATTGCCAGCCCAGATAAGTTCAGTAGGGTACCCTGTACCCTATATCCTAATGAGGGACATTACATGGTGGCCATGGTACTGGGTTTGAAGTCAGGCAGAGTTAGGTTCAGTTATGGCTCTGCCACTTCTAGCCGTGTTACCATAGGAAAGTCCCTTCCCCTCTCTGAGCCTTGGTGTCCTGTCTGTAAAATGGAGTAACAATGACCCATCCAATGAGGTTGTTTTGAGTATTAAAATGATAGGGGTATAAAATGCTTAACAGGGGCTTCCCTGGTGGAAGTTGTTAAGAATCCGCCTGCCAATGCAGGGGACATGGGTTTAAGCCCTGGTCCAGGAAGATCCCACATGCTGCGGAGCAGCTAAGCCCGTGTGCCACAACTACTGAAGCTCTCGTGCCTAGATCCCGGGCTCCGCAACAAGAGAAGCCACCACAGTGAGAAGCCAGCGCACAGCAACGAAGAGTAGCCCTGGCTCGATGCAACTAGAGAAAGCCCGCGCGCAGCAACGAAGACCCAGCACAGCCAAAAATAAATAAATTTAAAAAAAAATGTGTAACAAAATACCTGGCACCAAGTAATTACCCAGTTAATGGTAGATACTATTATTAGCAAGGTTGCTTTTTTATTCTTATTGTCATTATGTTTGAGGCCGTTTGTGGGCCAACGTGTCTGTATGAGGTGGGCCTGAAATCCTGGGAGTAAGGGAGGGGGCTCACTGTGGTGATGACGTAGAAGTCAGGAGAGCAGGATGCTAGCCCAGTATTGTGATCTCAGGGACTCCCTTTCTCTCTCTGGGTTTATGCTTCCCACCTGTCAAATGCGTGTATTGACAGGGCCTTTCCCAGCTCAGACAGGGCACACTGTGAGATGCACCAAACACAAGGGCCTGCATTCTCTCCAGGACTCTGCACAGCTCAGGAGCAGTTACCGTCCCTGAGAGTCCTGATTCACTTTTCTTGAAAATCAGCCAAAGTTCCCTATGGGTTTCCAACCCATCAGCCCCTAGCATGACCAGTGCCCAGTGCCTGGCACGAGATACATGGTCAACAATTCTGAGTTGGATGAATGAATGAACTCCATTGAGTGAGTGAGTGGCACCTGTGGCCCCTGAAGGTTGGGCCATTTGGTTTCTTGTAACATAAATATTTAGAATATGACCATTATTATGGTTTTTGGCAAGGGTTAATCACTTACTCATGGTCATGGCCTTGAACCGAACCAAACTGTGAGCCAGCACCAGAATAAACTGCATTCAACTGCCAGCCTCAGAGCCAAAGGGAAACTGACTTTCCATTGACCCATGAGCCAGGTCTGATTTTGCAAAAAAAAATTTTACAAACAATCCAACATTTAGCAAACCCTGTCAAACCAGATTCTTCCTTGCATTTTCTTCTAAACCCCTAAACTGGAACAAAATTAGACACCAGAGAATCCTTGTTTATATTATTGCACAATATATTCAAATAATAATAATGTTAGCTAACAGTTGCAGGGCAATTTGTGCTAAGTGCATTATCTCATTTAGCCCTCAAACAAACCTATAAAGTAGGTACTATTTTTATTCTTTTGCAAGTGAGGAAAGTTCAATAGCTAAGTAACTTTTGCCAAGGTCGCATGGCTATTAGAAGGCATGGTGGACATTTGAACCCAGGTCCACTGGATTCCTCAGCATCATGACCGTACATTTAATGAGCATATGTTATGAGGCAGTCACAGGGCCGAGCATTTTGCACGCATATGCTCCATTAATCCCTACAATAGTACTGTCTGCAGTGTACCAGTATTAGCTCCATTTTAGAGATGAGGAAGCAGAGCTTTTGAGAGATTATGTAACCTGCCTGTAATCTGTGTGTGGTAGAGCCAAGCTCTCCCTATACAATGGCAGAGTTCAGAAAATTCTGGGGGAGAGACTTTACTAAAGTCACATCATGAGTCAGTGGTTGAACTGGGACAGGGTTTCACTGAAGACTTTCCATTCACTGCTGGGAGGGTGTTGTTGCAGTAACAGTGGGAGGGGACCTGCCATATGGCCGATCCACCATGTCCCTTGCCCTAATGACAGGAAAGAGAGCTCAGTGGATTAGATCATATGCTTTGGAGTCAAACAGACCTATGTTCAAATCACAGCTCCCAAACTATCTTGCTGGGTGACCTTGGGAAAGACCCTTTCTCTCTCTGAGCCTCTGTTTCCTCTTCTGCAAAATGGAACAATAACCAGGCCTGCCTTCTGGGGTTGCTGGAGGAATAAATGAGAGAAGGCACCTAGAGTATCTGGCACAATGACCGCCACACAGTTAAAGTGGAGTAGCTGTTGTTATTGTCACTGAAATGATCCACAAGCTGAAAGACGTTTGAGAACTGCTGTTCCACATGGAGAAGCCCTGAAATCTGCTTCACATTGATGACATTATGGTGGGAAGGAGGCCCAGAAGCTGAAGAGTGTCTGACTCTATAAGAGATACACATGCGGTTGGGACACACACACACATATGCACCTGCATACCTGCACATCTGGACACACATACCCTTGTGGCATATATGTGCACACACCTGTGTACATATGCATATGCACACATCACACACAATATACATGACATGTATATGTTCATACATACATGTGCATGCATACCCACACTACATCTATGGCTGTACACGTTCACACATGTTTGCATGTACCCACACACGTGCATACACACACATCACACGTACACACAATCCCTCCCCTTCTTTACCTAGCTAACACCTACTCCTTTAGCTCTCAACCCAAAAGTCACAGCCTTGGGGCAGCTGCCCTGACCTCCCAGGTGAGGCCGGGCCGCTCAGGCTGTGCTCTCTGGGCACCATGCATTTTTCCTCTTCAGTTTGCATCTTAATTGTCATTGAACAATTGTGTAATAAGTTGCTTAATTCTGGATTTCCTGCCAGAAGTTAGCTCTGCAGAGGGCAGGGACAAAGTCTGACTGTTCTTCACTGATGGAAGCTCCTAACACAGCCTGGCACGTGATAGGTTTTCGACAGATACATGCCATTGATTGAACAGAACCACCAGAGTCCCTTTTGCATGCAGGCTGGGGAATAGCTGATTCATCGTGGGCCACCTTGTATGGATTTTTTGCCTTGGGTCTATGATGGTTTGTAGGCTCACCCAGAGAGATCCAAGCCTCAGAATGCTGTGGAAGCTGGTAAGAAAGAAAACTCAACTTTCAAATGCATTCCTAGTCAACAGGAAAACAAGTGTCAGTGGTGGGTGGACTCTTAAGAAATCTGAAAGGCAGACGGCTCCTTGTTGCTTCTCTCTCCGTTTTCCGCTGGGAGGTGAGGGGACTCCAGCAGTTGCCACAAGTAATAACGTTGATCAATCACTGCTGGGGCTGGGACAGAGCTGTTTCCTTTTTCTCAGGCCCGATGATAGCAGTAAACAGGCCCCTTTATACATAAAGAGGGCAAAGGACGATGGACTGATGGAAATGAGAAATGCAGTGCTGGGAGGTCGGAGTAATTTATTTTCCTTTCGTTTTTGATTAAAGGAATAGTTCTGGGCACCTTCTAAGTGCCAGGCACTGTGCTAGCTGTTGGAGATACAGGAGAAAATGGGATGTATGTGGTTTTTGACCTCTGGGTACTCACGTCTGCTGGAGAGATGGACAAGGAGACAGGCAATCAAAATGCAGTGTGATCGGTGCTCCGCTGGAGAAGTCAGAAAAGGGGCCCCAGGGAGGATGGGGATGGCTTCTGAGAGGAAGATCTCTGAGCTAAGACCTAGAGAATCAGTACAGTTGGCTAGGCTAGGAGAAGGGGAAAGAGTGGTGTGAGTGGAGAGAAGTGTTTGTGGGCAGGCCCCAAAGGGAGAGAGGGCACAGTACACTAAGAGACAGGGCAGGAATTCAGTGTGGCAGTAGCCGGTGGGTCCTGGCGGGGGGGCCTGGGGGCAGGGTCCCATGGAATGCATAGCTTGTCCGTGTGGATTCTGAAGTCCCTGCCCCAGGGTGGTGGCAGATGGATCCTAGGACTGAGGTACTCATAGGCTGGGAGAGGACCGCTCTGGGGAGAAGTGGAGTCCATCAAAGGAGGCTGGAGCATCTGGGAGCAGTGAGCTCCGGCAGACCTGAGGATGCGGGATGTGGAAGAAGGAGCTTTGCCATTCACTGGCTACATGACCCTCCGTCCTCTGGGCCTGTTTTTCACCTGTCAAGTGGACAGGGAGGCATAGGTGACCTTCAGGTACCTTCCAGAAGCTGCTACCTAAGCTCTCGTCAGGCTGGATGAGCTGCGTGCTTCCCCCCCTCCCATAGCCACTCTCTGCCTCACCTCCCATCCCCACAGCTCTTTCTATCCTTCGATGTCCACCCTGGCCACCTGGACCTCATTTCCTCTATCACTGCTCAGACGCTGTGTCATACCAGCAACTCATGTCACATCTCTGGGCCTCAGTTTCCACACTGATGGGGAAGTGATGGGGGTGATAATCCCACCTATTTTTCCTCCTCATCTTGTGCCCTTCAGGCACAGGCCACCTGGCCGTCTCTCTCCAGCTCACAGAGCTATTTCTTGCCTAGAACTCTTTGCCTCTTCCTCCCCTCCTTCCCCTCCTCACTTTTCATGCTGTCTTCCTCCTCTTTCAAATCCAAGCTTAAGCTTGATACCTTCAGAGAAGCCTTCCTCAAGGGGTTCCATCGCTTGCTGTATTCCATATTAACACTCTGTATACTTCCTTCTTAACACTCGTCATAGAGGTACTTCACTCAGTTGTGTGTGATTGCTGCATACCCCACTCCCCTTCTAAGACATAAGGAGGGGCAGGGGATATATCTGACATCTGTCCTGGGTGTATATTAGGCCCTGGGTGATGAGTTGTTGAGTGGATAAATGAATATCTTAATGGATTTAATACATGTCATACATATGTAAGTTATTAATTATACTCAAGCTAGGAGTACAAACTTATTTAAACTGTTTTTCAGAAATCACCAAGTATAGTGACATGTTCTAGCCACTAGACGGCGATGTGAAACCATAAAGCTGGGGTATGGGAGGGGGGTCCTCAGGGACCCCGGCCCCTTTATAAGTTGGTGTAACATTCAGTCACTTTGTGTTCTATCCATACCCTGGATTCATTAAATAAAGTTCAAAATATATATCGACCATTATGAGTCAGAAGGCTTGCCAGAGCCTGTTTGGTCCAATCCTGGACACCAAGGCCTGAGGGACATTGAGGTCCCCCTGCCTTCACTGGTCCTATGGCACAGACTTGTTCCTGGCTGTGGGCAAACAGCCTCTCTTTTGTAATATTCCTATTTTCTATTATGTAGGAGAGACCATTGTAACTCCTGTCTGTCCAACCATCCAATAAGTATTTACTGACTTTCCACTATGTGCTGGGCACTGTGTTAGGTGCCAGAAATTCTGGTGTACAAAACAGGTCCCTGTCGCGTGGAATCAATCCACTGTCAAGTTGGGAAGAGCAACACTGAGAAACCATATATTGTTACAAACTGTGATTAATGTGAAGGAGAAAGTCGGAGCCTGTTAGGGACACCTGATTGTTTCTTGAGCTCATCCTTGGAGGAAGGGCCATTTAGCAGAAACCCAGAGGTTGAGGGGCCACCAGCAGAGGGACCAGAAGACCAGGCTTTTGCCCACAGGCCCATCCAGGCTGCCAGGTGCTGTTGGGCAAGTCCTGTCCCCTCTCTGTCTTCTGTCCTCCCACCTGTATAATTACAGAAGCATTTCAAGTCTAAGCTTTTGATTAGGAGGGGCTTGTACCTTAGATATTTGGGGTGCTCATGGGCATGGTTCTCAGTCCAGGAGCCTGGGGTCCAACTCTTGGGTGAAAAGGGGCATCTGCATGGTGGCCTCCCATTGAGCAGTGGGCCAGGGGCTGAACAGCCAAGCTCTACAAGCTCTGGGGAAGCTTTGTTCAGGCATAGGAAGACTGCTGCCTTAAGACCTAGCACAGAGTCTCCCACTGTGGCTCAGACTTCCTGCTTCCAATCACCCGAGAAGCTAGCTACATATACAGACTCCACTTTTAATTCTAGTTCTCTTGCTTTTTCCACCACATCTGCAGTTACTTCCTCCCCTGATGTCTTGAACCCCTCAGAGTCATCCGTGAGAGTTGGAATCAACTTCTTCCAGATCCCTGTTAATGATGATTTTTTTTTTTTTTTTTTTTTTGTGGTACGTGGGCCTCTCACTGTTGTGGCCTCTCCCATTGCGGAGCACAGGCTCCGGACGCGCAGGCTCAGTGGCCATGGCTCACGGGCCCAGTCACTCCGCGGCATGTGGGATCTTCCCAGACTGGGGCACGAACCCATGTCCCCTGCATGGGCAGGCGCACTCTCAACCACTGTGCCACCAGGGAAGCCCCATATACAGATTCTTGGGCCTCACCCCCAGAGATGGTGATAAGGCAGGTGTGGAGGAAGACCCCAGAATCTGCATGTTAAGGAACTCTCCAAGTGATTCTGTCTGGGAATCATTACCCTGGATCTTTCTGTAGAAAGGATTTATGACACTCAGTCTTCCAACTGGCTTTGATTTATGTTCTATTATGTGTATTCCAGAAAAGTTGTGGCTAAACTGAATTTTTGTTGTTCAGATTATATCCTGATTACACATAGGCATCTCACTTTAAAGAGTCAACCATTTGTCATGTGAATTTTCACTCCAATGGAGTCTTTCATGTGTGTTAATTTCTGTGAAGATCACACCTATTTATGCTTCACAGACTAATTAAAAACACCAGGAATTTAGCTTTGTAGAAGATTTGCAGTCTTAATTTCCAAAAGGTGGGGAGGTGGGGAAGATTTGTAGCAGGAGGCAAAAATAATTAAATTTCAAAGCCTAGAGTTAAGCTCCTCCAGGTTAAAGCACTTATTTATTGTCAAATTTATAATCACTGCCCACCTGCGACAGGTGGGCCCTGGCCCAGGGTCCTCTGAATACAGCTAAGAACCCGATGCCCTTGAATTTGCTATTGCTGAGGAGGCTACAGTCCCATGGCTCTCGCCTAGAACAACCATTTGTGGGATTAGGGAATGCTCTGATCCTCTCACTCTGGGCTGAAGAAGGGCTCATGCAGAGATGTCTTGCATCATGCAAATGTCTTGGCTCTTGATAAGGAATATTTTAATCAGAATCTTTATCTCTTTGACTTGTTGCTTCAGTTCCTGGCTTGTCCATCAAATTTCTGGAATTTGTGGGGCTGTTGCAGCAGGTGGCTAGGCTGGCCCTGAGCAGAGTTGAGGGCAGTGGTTCTCAGAGATGGGGCCACTCTCATGTGGCTGCCTCATCTGAGAGCTTGTAAGCATAGAGGATTAATAATGGAGATGGTGACCCAGTCAGTTTTGCCTGTCCCACGATGGCCAGAGATCTCTAAGGAAGAGATAGGGAGGTGATGAGGGCCAAAACAATGTAAATGAGCACAAAGGGGGCCGGTCTGTTTAGGCTAGTGGCTACTCTAGGTCACGCTGACTCAGCAGCCCAGGCTGTTGGATCAGAGAAAACAATCAATTGGATTTAGGGCCCAAAGACCACCTATAATTTGCATTTATGCAGAGGGAGGAGATGGCATCTGGAGGGCCTGGGAAGACGAAATGAAAACAGTATGAATGGGAGTAGATTAATGGAAGCCAGGACCCATGGAAGGGAAGAAGGGAAAAGAGATTGTTTCAAATGCTAGAGAGAGGCACTGCTTTTAATCATAATTCTTCACATTGTTGACCTCTACACTTCCTGCATACTTCATGTGTACGTGAATATTGGCCACTGTCTCTCCTTGGCTCCCCCACTAGTGCTGTAAGGCAGGCTGGTCATTTCCATATTACTAATGAGGACCCTGAGGCCTGGAGACAGCTACTTAGTGGCCTGGCCAGAAGAAAGCCTGGGTCTTTGCACTCTTTGCCGAATGCCATTCTGTTAGTAGTTTCCCGAGTTTAGCCTTGATCAAGTGATACATACGATGCAGGGAGCAATTTTGTAATAAGGATGAAGCTGACCCACTCTCTCAGATGCTCTCTGCTTGAGTTCCCACCATGGAACTCTGTTTAGAAGCCACCAGGTTCGCTGGTGCTCAGTGGCATAGGTCACCCAGAGCCACTGGCGCTCCTTGGTGGGGGAGGGGCACTGGCATCCCGTTACACAATGAAGGCCGCGTACTTTAATGTGATGCTGCTCGAAGGAAGGATCAGAAAGGGAAAGATAGGAAGAGGGATGGCTCAGGAGTAAATTGACAGTCGCAAAAGAGATAAGACACGTGCTGCAGTGTCTTATCGGGAATTCACATTCAGTTGGTCATGGGATGAGCAGCAGAGTCTGTGGAGGGGAGTAGGTGGTCAGCTCGGGGCCTGAAGGAGGAGTGACCATGGTGCCTAGTTCAAGAACCTTGCCACTGGGGAAGAGAGCACAGACCCTGGAGTCAGACAGACTCAAGTTCAATCCCTGCTCTGCCACTTTCTAGTTGTGTCCTTGGACCACACACATAATCTCCCTGACCCTTAGTTTCTTCATTTGTAAAGTGGGAATAATAATGGATGTGGAGATTAGATGAAATCATGCTTAAGAAGCACTTAACACAATAGTAACCACTAAATAAATGTCAGGTGTGGTCATAATAGTTGTAATGCATAATGTGAAGGGAGTGAATTATGTTGAATAAGGTAGATTATATTGAATAACGTAAACATGCTTCTGTCTCCTCCAGTTGATAGATTCTTCCCTTGATTTCAACCCTTCTGGACTACCTTCTTAAGTCTCTTCTGCCTTTCTCACCCGAATTATTTTTAACTTTTTTTTTTTTCAGATTCCATTCACTGAAGAAACAATTAACCTCATTCTGTGGATGAAGAAACTGAGTCTTGGAGACATAAGGTAACACTGTTAAGTAAGGTGACCAAGCTGATACATGTAGCAGTGCGCACTACCAATACCCTCAGCCGTTGCCTCTTAGCAGGGAAGACGGACTTTCCTATGAATGACAGAGAAGCACTAGCCTAATGCAGGGGATCAGGAAGGCTTCCCTGGGAGTTAGCAGTGCTGCAAGGGATCAAGGTTTTTCACTGGCGGAATGCCAGAGCTGGAGGCCAGCGATTCCCAGAGCTAGTATGAGGAATGCTTTCAGGGATCTGGAATGTGAGAATTAAAAAAAAATTGTAATAATTATGTACTCACTATAAATTATTGATGCGAGTCTCTGTTTTTACACTTATGAAGTGATAGCAGATTTCCTTTTGAAATACATAAATATGTGTAAAGAACAATACTAGGTAACCATTAGCTGTGGTGCACATATATGGCAAAAATCATGATCCCAGTAGTCTAATGTCTGAAGTTTGGGAAACCAATTTTGTACATTGGTTTTTTTAGAAGAGAAAAACTGAGACTCAGAGATACTAAACGACTTGCTTAATGTCACAGAGCGAGTTGGTGACTGAGCTTAGTCATATGAAAATGTGTTTCATTTCCCCCAAATCCTAAAATAATAGGAGAAGTGATAGATCAAGTTTGAGATTCAGGAGACATTTGACAAACGATTCTCAGGTCTCCAGGCAGCCGATACTCTGATTAGAATCTTGCCGGATACTTTCCCTATTGTTGTTGTTGTTTTTCAAATTAAATTCTTTTTCCAGTCTTTGTCTCCTGGATCCTCCGCAGTGATGAGTGGGCCTTGGCTTTCGAAGGAGGATTTGTGATCGAATCAATTTGCTCTTCTGGCCCCTGAATCATTAGGTTAAGTTCTGACTCTCAGCTGACCTTACCTGGAGATGGGGAGGGACAGACCCAGGATTTCAAGTCTGGATGGGGCTGCAGCCAAGCTAGACCTCTACCTTGGGGTGTGGCCATGAGTTTAACCTCTTCCTCCCTGGGCTGCCTACCTCAGGGGGCTGTTAGGAAGAGAACATGAGACCAAGTATTTGGAGCTGAAATGCCTGCCACTGAAGGGGCTGTTATGACCATTCGTGCCCTCCCTGTCAGCAGAAGCAATGAGGCACGTGAACAGGGACCATCAACCATCCTGGCCAGCTGATTCCAGAGCACGGGCTGACCGAGGGCTGACCCTGCTCTGACGTGCTTGGATTTACTCAACAGTCAGACTGCCTTCTGAGAGGGAAAACCTGCCGCTCATAAAATAGTGTCACAAACAAGATTTCATGTTGATTTTTACAGTCACCCTCAGAGTAATCATTATCATGACTGTTTTGGTAAGGAGGACACTAAAGCCGGGACCTGTGAAACAGATCTGTCCCAGGATGACCAGGCTGGTGAGTGTTGACCTTGGGACCAGCCCACGGAATTTCTGGCTGCCAGACAGGGGCTCTTTCCTCAGTACCTCCACTGCCACCACCCATTCTGCACTGAGCTGGGAGGGTCGCAAAGGCAGGACCTGACCTTCAGCGGACTTGACCATTTGTTTCTGCAGTTGTCATGAAGTGTCACACGGTCCTCATTTTATGGATGGGAAACAGGCCTAGAGGGAGGAGAGAATGAGAAGAACTACCATTAATCTCTAATTGATTTCTAACCAAATTAGGAAAATCTGCTTTTCACATAAGTGGAGATGATTGTGACAGTTGTAGGCTGTATTCTTCAGTAGGAGCTAGATTTCTAGAAGAATTTGGGCAGTTTGAATTCTTTGCCTCTAATATAGACCTTTCCAGCTTTTATCTGCTCATCCAATTATTGTCATTATTATATATATCTCTAGTAGTCAAGCTTCTCCAGAGAAATAGAAGCAGTAGGATGTGTGTGTAATATATATATGATGGGTATATATATGTATAGAGAGAATGTGTATATGTATAGATTGATTGATTGATTGATTGGTTGATTGATTTTAAGGAATTAGCTCATGTGATTGTGGAGGTTGCCAAGTCCAAAATCTGCAGGACAGTTCAGCAGGATGAAGACCCAGGGAAGAGCTGATGTTGCAGCTTGAATCCCAAGGCTGTCTGGAGGTAGAATTCTCTCTTCCTTGGGGGAGGACAGTCTTTTTCTATTAAGTTCTTCAAGTGATTAGATGAGGCCCACCATATTATGGGGCGTAATTTGCTTTATTCAAAGTCAACTGATTAAAATGTTAATTTAATCTAAAAATTACCTTCACAGCAATATCCAGCTGTGTCTGGCCAAATATCTGGGCACTGTGGCTTAGCCAAGTTGACACATAAAATTAACCATCACAGTATATAAACATATAATATGTGGGATAACATAAGCTAATATTTACTAACCATTTATTATGAGCCAGGCAACATTATCTCATTGAATAATTCCTCCTAATGATTATAGTACAGTACCTTACACATAGATAGAAATAAATGGTGGTTTTAAAAATCAGAAGGCAATTCAGAGTAGAGGTTAAGAAGGAGGGTTTTGGCACTGGGCAGACCTGAGTTCAAGTTCTAATTCTGCCAGCATCTGACTTGGGCAAATTCCTTAATCTTTCCAAGCCTCTTTTTCCTCATCTGTAAAAGAGAATTAAAAATAGTACTTACTTGGGACCTCCCTGGTGGCGCAGTGGTTAAGAATCTGCCTGCCAATGCAGGCGACACGTTCGAGCCCTGGTCCAGGAAGATCCCACATGCCGTGGACCAACTAAGCCTGTGCTCCACAACTACTGAGCCCGTGTGCCACAACTACTGAAGCCCGCGTGCCTAGAGTCCATGCTCCGCAACAAGAGAAGCCACCACAATGAGAAGCCCGCGCAGCATAACGAAGAGTAGCCCCCACTCGCCACAGCTAGAGAAAAGCCTGCCCGCAGCCAAAAATAAATAAATAAATAAATTTATTTTTTAAAAAAATAGTACTTACTTCATCAACATAGCAGGGACTTGATAAACAGTTATCGACAAAATGAAGGTTGAAATAACCTCCAGGGTTATTATGAGAATTAAAGGATATAATTTATCTAAAGCTCCTCACGTAGTACCTGGCACATGGCGAGAACACAATGAATTTAGCTTCTTTATACTATGATTATTTTTCCTCTTGACTTCTGCATACACAGAGTCATGGCTGGCAGCTGTTGGGATCCACCTAACAGGACCCGTAAGTTGTGGGTCCAGGAAGGTCTTGCCGCTAAAGGCCAGGCCAGAACAGAACAGAAATCTCCCTCGCCTGACTCAGAGGCTGGTTTCTCTTACTTGGCATAGTCCTTGGGGCGGTCAGTTTCCGCTGCTCCCAGAACTCCTTTCTCGGAGATCTGGCTGTGACTGGGTTTGGCAGGGAGTGTTCTCCAGGTGATGTGGTCTGGAGTCGGATGAGCTTCCCACATCTCTGCCAGCACACCCTGCTCCTTGTTTTCAGCCCGGCCATCAGCCCTGTCACACAAAGCTCGATCTACTGCCTCTCAATGGAAAATAGCTGCCTTCTTCTCCTCCTAACGGCTATGACCTCCCAGCAGACACTCACTCTATCGATTAGGCTAATCGTTTTCATTTATTCTAAGGCAAATTGCACTATTTGCACTTGGAGTATAAGGACATCAGGAATACCACAGACCAGCATTGTGTTAACTAATGCATTCATCGTTCAATAAAATATTGTAGAGCACTAAAGACTGGAATCCCAGCTCTGATATTTACCAGCTGTGTGATCTTAGTAAAATTTCTTAATCTCTCTTATGTCTCAGTTTCTTCATCTGTAAAATGAGGACAATATGAATGCCTACTCAGAAAGGTTATTAGGACATTTAAATGAGTATGTAAGACATGTAAATACATGCCTGATACATAGTAAGTGCTCAACAAATAGTAGCTATTACTATTATTATTATTACTACTGCTACTTCTAACTCTGTGCCAACAACTCTACTGGGTGTCGTGGGAACGGCAGTGAACACCTTTCAGACATTTCTAAAATTTATAGATTTTAGGTTACATCGTTTCCGCTGCTCCCAGAACTCCTTTCTCGGAGATCTGGCTGTGACTGGGTTTGGCAGGGAGTGTTCTCCAGGTGATGTGGTCTGGAGTCGGATGAGCTTCCCACATCTCTGCCAGCACACCCTGCTCCTTGTTTTCAGCCCGGCCATCAGCCCTGTCACACAAAGCTCGATCTACTGCCTCTCAATGGAAAATAGCTGCCTTCTTCTCCTCCTAACGGCTATGACCTCCCAGCAGACACTCACTCTATCGATTAGGCTAATCGTTTTCATTTATTCTAAGGCAAATTGCACTATTTGCACTTGGAGTATAAGGACATCAGGAATACCACAGACCAGCATTGTGTTAACTAATGCATTCATCGTTCAATAAAATATTGTAGAGCACTAAAGACTGGAATCCCAGCTCTGATATTTACCAGCTGTGTGATCTTAGTAAAATTTCTTAATCTCTCTTATGTCTCAGTTTCTTCATCTGTAAAATGAGGACAATATGAATGCCTACTCAGAAAGGTTATTAGGACATTTAAATGAGTATGTAAGACATGTAAATACATGCCTGATACATAGTAAGTGCTCAACAAATAGTAGCTATTACTATTATTATTATTACTACTGCTACTTCTAACTCTGTGCCAACAACTCTACTGGGTGTCGTGGGAACGGCAGTGAACACAACACATTCTGTCCCTACCTTTGTGAAGTTTATATACTTGTGAGTAGGGGAGAAAAAGAATAAACAGGTCAAACCAACCAACCAACCCCCCCCCCCCCAACAGATGCAATTACAAATTGTGATAAGTGTCCTAAAGAAAACCAACAGGATGCTTTGACAGACACAGAGTGGGCTGGGGGAAACAACTTAGAGAGGCAGGTAATGGAAGGTGTCACTGAGCTGCTACTAGTTAGGCTGAACTCGAAGGATGAGAAGGAGAGGGAAGAAAGGAACAGTAGGAATAAGGAAGAGCACGTATGAAAGCCTCGAGGCAGAAAGAACTTGGCGTGTTCATGAGAAAGGGAAAGGTCAGCGTGGCCAGAGTAAAAAGAAGAGCAAAGAGCGGTAGCGAACGCTGACAGAGCACTCGCTCTATGACAGACGCTCTGGGGCACTTCGCGTATGTTTAGCCACCTGAGGAGGAGGAGGTGCTGTCACAGCCCGGATCAGGACCTGCTTATGACAATCCACACATTCTCCTTGGCTCTTGGTGCCTGCAGCGTTAAGCACAAATTCTTAGTTTGGCATTTCAGATGCTTCAAAACATAGCCCCAACATAACTTTCCAGTTTTATTTCCTTTTTTCATTTTGCTGTTCACCTTGCCCTTTCTACTTACGTAAGTAAACACACTTTCCTTGCGAAAATTTAAAATGATACAGGTAAATTTCAAGTTCCTTTTACCACTGTCTCCCCTTCCCTATCTTTAGCTCAGGTGGCCTCCCCAGAGGTGATACTGCATGCAGTTTGCTGTGAGACCTTTCAGACATTTCTAAAATCTATAGATTTATGGTTACATCTAGCGAGTATATCAACATGTAGAAAATATATAGAATAGTTTTGTGTTTTTAATAAATAGAACAATTTATTGAATTGGTCTCACTGGATGATTGACTGACTCATGCCTCCACAGTCCATTGGTCAGAACCAACAGGAGGCTCCACCCAGCTCAAAGCAGTGTGCGCAGAGGTGGTGGGACGTGCTGGGATTATTATCTTCCCTTGTGCCTGGAAAGAAGAGGACTGAAAAGGGTGAGTACTAGAGGGTTCTACCACAGACAGTGATGTTGAAAATGTCCTTTGAAAAATAAATTTCCTGAAGGAAAAAGTGAAGCCATTTAAAAAGAAAACAAAACTAAAGAATGGTCTAGCAGTCTATAGGCATAGACTTACAGCAAAAATAGAGAAGGTGGTATGAGAGTGGACTTTGCAGCCTGGAAGGTGTGTCATCCTGTGCTCCTATGGAACTGTCAGATTTAGTGACAAAGGCTACAGGCATCATCCTGCAGAGCTCTTCAAGCCTACTGCTGCTGCCAGGTGCCCCCACCCAAGCTTTCCAGGATGTCCAGCCTGGAAAGATGCTGACCTCATGTTCCTTTCCCTCTCTGCTCAGAAACTTCAGTAACCCAACCCGCTCCCTGCAGTCCTCCTCCAGTTATCCAGCTTAAGACCCAGAGCCCCTCCCTAAAATGCCTGGAGACCTTGGCCCCAGGTAATGGCCTCTTGCTAGTCACCAGCAGCCCCCCAACATGTGCTGACTCCTTCCTACCTAAATCTCCTACAGCTCCTGAAAATACCATACGGGACGATGCTTTGAGGAGGATTGTGTGTTGTTCTGGCAGGGTTCTGTTTCAAGAAGTTTGGGAATGCAGCTAGAATGTGGAACAGCTGCAAGGGGAGGGGAGAGAGAGAAAGTGGAGGGTGGGAGGGTAGGGGGTGGGAAAGGTGGGGTCGTGGTGGTGGGAAAATCCCTGCTTCTCACTCTCAATTCTTCATATTTCTTCTCATTTTTCATCTTTTAAAATAAATGGTCACTTTGGACTGATGTCTGTCAAGCAGCACAAACGAGGCAGCTTTGCAGCGACTAAAGGTGTGAGGACCGAAGCACCGTTTTTAGCATACAGCACCCAATAAATGTTATCCCTTAGCATGATTTACAATAAAACATCACACTTGATCCTCACAAGACCCTTGTGAGCAGAGCATAGCAGGTACTCTCACAGCCGTTTTACAGACATGGAAACTGAAGCTGAGAGAGTTAAAATGACTAGAGTGAGGTTCTTTAGCAAATCTGTGATGGTAACTAGGGTCAGGAACAAGGTCTATGGACTTCCCATCCTACGCTCTTTAAGCTGATACCCTACCACTCTGCTTACCTTCTAGTCAATGATCAAAGAAAGATGCTTGTCTGGTTTTCTGTTTGTTTTTTCACGTACATTAGAGGAAAAGACGCTTTAACCTTTTTAGAAAGTCCTGTGGGCCTCACACTCAGAATATTCGGCTGAATTCCTAATGAACACACTCTGAGGTTTTCAGCGGCTTCTCCCTTGTGTAAACATGCTGTGGCTCACCACTAAGGCAATATTATGCAGTCTGAAGCAGTAATTAAATTGAAGCTTCTGTCCATCAACCCCAGTGTGCGTGGGTGGAGCCCTCCCCTGAATTATACAGTCATAATTCCTCTTGGTGGGATTGTGTCTTTTTGGTGGAGTAACACGCATTTATTTGACCATGTATTTATATTCCACAACAGTTACTGATATTCTTTGAGTGCTGAGAAACTGATACCTCAAGATATTTTGAGCTGTTGGATTGTGAGTGTTGGGGTGTTTTAGAGGGCTTGGAAAATAGCATCCCTTTTCCCTGCCCAAGTTGAGAACTAACTGAGCATCAGGAAAATGAAGATTAAGATGTCAGCATTATTACTGACTGAAGCTGGCTTGGGGGGTTGCTGCCTAGCTGTGGAGCCGAATGGGTGTGCTTATGCTTCTCACCAGTGCCTGGCAGGGCAGGGCCACCAAAGGCTTCCCAGCAGGTACAGAACTGGCCCCAAGCTTCCTGCAGGGCCTTGAGCACAGGTCTACAGTGGTCTCCTTTCTGCTGGAGCCCGTCCCAGGAGAAGTGAGGGTGCACCCAGAACCTCGAATCTCTTCTACACCGACCAGTCCGAGAAATCCCCTCTTCCTCCTATGAGGAGCACTGTGGGAAGAAAGACGGCAGGAGCGTTTTCAAGATGAAGTTCTTTTACATGGAAATATGGGTGGTGAGGAAGATTTTCCTCTTAACAGTGAGAAAGGAGTGGAGGAATTTATTAGTTCCAGCCAGTTCTCTGGGAATTCTTCACAAGTTATAGACTAGGTAGCCTATACACATTGAAGAATGTTAGGATCTGGGTAACCTTGCATCTGAATTGTCTGTGTTTCAAAGGAAAAATGATTGAACTCTGCTGGTGATGGAACAGGGTCCAGTCTCTAGTTTGGCATCCCAGGCTAGAGCAGGCTGTGTTCACTGGAAGCAGACACAGGGATGGTCTCTGGGGTGTTAGATGTTGATGGAGGATCAACACCTGTGAAAAGAAAAGGGAGGACACAGGAGTGGGCAGAGGAAGAAGTCAAAGCAGGCCCGACAAAGCCTCAAGTAACCGGGTGGGGAGCTTGGGAGTAAATGTTCCCCTTCAGCATCACCCCACAGTGAGCCAAAATGCCCCGCCTCCCTCTGTTGCTGGCGGGGACTCAGGCCCCATGGCTCTCTGTAGCTGAGGCAGACCCTGTGGAGCTGACGGCTAGGCAGCAGGATGTGGGCAGCTTGTGTGCATGTCTGCCACGAAGGCCTTTCATTTCCAGGTCCCTGACTGTGCCTGCTGTCTCATTCTTTGCTACTGCCTACCTTTTTCTTGACACTTAAATGAAGCCCAATTGCTTTACTTCCCACAAGCCCTCATGCCTCTGGTTGTCCTCTAGATAGATCATCCTTTCTGCTCTCTCATTCTCGTGTCTGTGACTCCACTTGGGTATCATTTCCTCTAGGAAGATTTCCCCGACCCCCAGGCTGGGCTGAGTATCACTCCACCGGTACTCATAGCATTCTCCTAGCACTTACCAAATGATATTACATTTTCTGTGGACAGACTTATCTCTGCCAGGTCTACGTTTGTCTACAGATTGTCTCTTGTTCACCTTTGGACCCGGAGTTCCCAATAAGGTCCTGTTACACGGTAGGTGTTCAACAGACATCTGTCCTCTTATTCCACCCCCTGCCCCTTATGAGAGCCATGTCCTTGTCCAATGAACATTCGTTGAGCACTTCTGTGCAGCTGTGACAGGGCGTCACAGAGCAGTGGGCCGCCTTCATTACTGTAGCCATGACAGTGCCCAGAGTAGAACCTTTTACGTTATCGTTTTTCGGGAAATACTGTTTTTTTAATCGGGCCCTATCTTCTCTTGCCAAAATTGCTTCAACGCAGCATCTGGAAGCTGTGAAGGACTTGAGCAAATATTGCCAGGCACAGGGACAAGCAAGGCATTGGAGAATCTTTGAAATAATTTCTTAGGGGAGGAAACCGCTAAGGTAAATTGCCCTTCTTGATTTGCTTTTATCTGTGCCAAAGAGGAATTACTCAGAGCTCTATGGAGATAAATGAATCCTAGATGATTAGATCTGTAAAGAGTATCAGGGTGATGAGGTGGAGATGGGCATGGAGTTTGCACAGAGTGCACGCAATCACACATTCCCCAAGAAAGAGGAAGAATAAGGAAGCTGGAGAAAGTTTGACATTGTCTCTCCCCTCAAGTCCAGTTCTGTGGGGATGGAAACTAGTCTCACGAAATGCTCAAGAAGAGCCGGAGAGGCCACAAGATGCAGACCCGCTCACCCCAGATTGGCATGGAAATCTGAAAACAAATGCTTTTTGGTCTGCTGGCTGAGCCACAAATCCTGCGCCGAGGCAAGATCTGATGGGCAGAAGCGTATCAGGGGCTTCAAACCAGCCAAACGGGAAAAGGAAAGGCCCCCTTGAATTGTTTGAGGGAGAAGAGGAAGACCAAAGGCAATATTATCTTTCATCAGCCACTCCCTGTGGGGCAATGAGCTTTCAAAAGAGTACAGCCTCCTCTTAGCAGGGCAGAGAAGAGCCGCCTCTTTCTTCACTAAAAAAGCCTGATTCTGACCAGATATCAAATCTGTGAGAACTGGAACTACTTGGGGTCCAATCAAAGTCAGTCACTGGGTTGGCGTTGATTATCTCTCTGCAGTGTGTGTGTGTGTGTGTGTGTGTGTGTGTGTGTGTGTGTGTGTGTGTGTGTGGAGGGGTTGGTGGGGAGGACTGTGAGATTTATGCTGCAGGGGTTAGCCAGGTTTGTAAGGAGTCCTGGCTTCTGACCTGTGCACTGGGGACACAGATAGGATTATGAGCCAGTTCCTGCCCCCAAGGGACCAGAGGCCAGTAGGAGAGACAGACATGCAGCATTAATGACGGCAGCAGTAACCGCTACGTTATTGAGGGCTTTCTGTGGACTGTTGTGATCTCATTTATTCCTCATAACAGCACCAAGGGACGTTATTACTCACAGCAGCTCTCCATAACACCCACGAGGAAACAGGCTCAAAGATCTTAGTTATCTATTCAGTCACCACGGCAAATAGATGGTAGAAGAAAGACTCAAACCCAAGTCTTTGTGACTCATACTCTAAGCCACAGTTTCTCAACGGGGAGTGATTTTGGTCCCTCCCCGCCACTCACCAAGGGACATTGGCAATGTCTTGGAGGCATTTTTGGTTGTCACGATGTGGGAGATGGCCATTAGCATCTAGTTGGTAGAGACCACCAGAGCTGTCAGACATCCTGTGGTGCTGAGGTCAGCCCCACCCGACCCAAACAGGACATATTGTCGATGGGCCCCAAATGTCGTGCTGCTCTAGGCCATCTCTGCCCACTTCATTAAAACAGGTCTCCACCAGCCCCCCATTATGTTTAGCTTAGTTCCTCAATGTTTCATTTATGGTGCTTATCACAGTGTATTATTTTTGTTTGTGGTTTCGTTTGTTATCTGTCTCCCTCACTCTAAGCTGCCTGAGGGCAAAGACCGCCTTCCTCCTTCAGTCCTGTATCTCCAACACCTGGCACACTGCCTGGTACATAGTCAGTGCTCTGTAACTATTTGTTGAATGAGTAAATGAGCAAATAAACAGAGAAATTAAACACTCTGTACAAAGTCACAAGAACAAACTGGCAAACATAGTGTTGAATCCTAGGTCTGTCTGATTCCAAATGTGCTCCTGACCCACATGCACAGGACTAAGACAATTTAGTGTCATGGGACAGAGGATTGTCCTCTAGGAGCTCTGAGTCCCGCAGAGGAGAGAGAAAAAGTCAGTGCGTGTCAGGGTCTGATGCCAAATTCAAACTGGGAGAGAAATGAGGGAAGCAAGGAGATGGGAAGAGGCTCAGGGCTCACAAGGGCCCTGGCACTTACAAGTGGAGAGAGGACTTAGTGGAGAGTTTCCCAGGTATTAAAAGAACGGCTTAGAATGACCAGAATCAATCTTTCTCCTCTTTTAGCAAAGATGGGCAATACATCTATCTACTCCCAGTCCTCAGGGACTCTGGGCCTCTTTTAATTCCCCCAAAATAATGGCTGGTGGCACCACAGAGGCATGTTCAAGTCCTAGAAGCTCCCTAAAGTCAAGTTCCAGGCCGGCTCCATTAGGCGAATGAGGCCCTGGCAGCAGTTGTCTCCTGTCCCGGGCTTGTGTCTCCTCTGCAGCCCGCCAGCCTGCCAGCGACAGCCTTTCAGGAGCCAGTGGGAGAGCAAACTCCCATGACTCATGGCTGGGGAAGCTGTCAGGGTGAGGGGAGGCAAGGGCACACGAGGGCAAGGGCAGCGAGAGAGGGGAAGGCAAAAGGAAGGGGAGTGGAGTGGAAGGCGGGAGCCAGGTTAGTGACTGAACAGGGAAGAAGCAAGCAAGAGAGGGAGAGAAGGAGGGAAGGAGAGCAATACTATGAGTAATAGTAATGATAGCAAATACTTGAAGTATTGACAGTGGCCTCAAATTGTGTGAGTCCTTACAATGCATAATCACCTTTAATCCTGAAAAGAATTCTATGATGTAGATTCTTTTTATTGTGTCCTTTTTATGGATAAAAACAACAAAAAAACCCCCACAAGTCACAGAGACCTTAACCAATCTAAGGACACGTGGGTTGTTGTTGGTGGATTCAGATGGGAAAGAGGGAAGGAAAGAGCTGGTATGGTAGATGAGTGGAGAATAAACTCAAAGTTCCATAGTGTGTCGGGGGCAGACAGCAGAGTCCTGGAAACTGAACTCTGGCTCAGAGTCTTAATGAATGTCTGTCTTTAACTGTCCTACTCATCTAGTATCTTAGGATCAGCCCGAGAAGTTTCTTTGCTTGAATGGGCTTCAATGACAGCTTATATTGGAGAGTCCTTGGTGACATGTGAGCCCAAGACAATTGCAGTGCCATCGTTAGATATTGATTCTTCCTTCATAACACAAACATGAGTCACAAAAATAATCCAATCTTATTATGCCTGGGGGCAAGGAAAACAAACAAAGAAAGAAAGTTATATTAAAATAAATACAAATAGCTTCTATATGCTTTGACATCTATTGGTCATTTTCACATCTGTTATCTCATGTGATATTTTCGTTTTGTACTAGGTGTCAGGCTCCACATTGCACCAAAGAGGAAATAGGTTCAGAGAGAGGAACTTCAATTAGTAAGAATCTAGGATCCAAATTTGGGTCTTCTCCAAATCTTTAGCTTCTTCCTAAATACAAATCTTGGGGACTGTATTGAAAGTCATGCTCAGTGTCTCTTAAATGCAATTATTATTATTATTTTTTTTCAAACTAACTTCCCAGAATGAAAAGTTCTGTTGAAATAAGACCCTGGCCAATTTTTCATGAAGAGAAGATAAATGCTAGGATCTGTTTAAAATCATATTGCTTATGTCAAATGTCCTTTTAATTAATTAATTAATTAATATTTTTCGTTGTGTTGGGTCTTCGTTGCTGAACGGGCTTTCTCTAGTTGCGGCGAGCGGGAGCTACTCTTTGTTGCGGTGCACGGGTTTCTCATTGCGGTAGCTTCTTGTATCGGAGCACGGGCTCTAGGTGCGCAGGCTTCAGTGGTTGTGGCACGCAGGCTCAGTAGTTGTGGCGCACGGGCTTAGTTGCTCTGTGGCATGTGGGATCTTCCCAGAAGATAAATGCTAGGATCTGTTTAAAATCATATTGCTTATGTCAAATGTCCTTTTAATTAATTAATTAATTAATATTTTTCGTTGTGTTGGGTCTTCGTTGCTGAACGGGCTTTCTCTAGTTGCGGCGAGCGGGAGCTACTCTTTGTTGCGGTGCACGGGTTTCTCATTGCGGTAGCTTCTTGTATCGGAGCACGGGCTCTAGGTGCGCAGGCTTCAGTGGTTGTGGTGCACGGGCTTAGTTGCTCCACGGCATGTGGGATCTTCCCAGACCAAGGCTTGAACCCGCGTACCATGCGTTGGCAGGAGGATTCTTAACCACTGCACCACCAGGGAAGTCCTGTCAAATGTCCTTTTGATAATTATTTATAAAAGGGCTTATTTAAAATACAAAAAGTTGGTTCCCCCAAAAGTAATATGTGTCCTCCTAGGGACAAATTAATAGAAGCAAACAGTAGTGTTCTTGGAAATCCCTTGGATACATAACTTTGTACACGCTGTTCCCTTTAGCCCCACCTTACCTGGGGCTACACCTTGTTCCTCTCTTGAATCAACTCTGCTGAAGTCCTCTTATTCTCTGCACTCTGGTTGCCTTTCCTTCCCTCCACTCCACCTCCCACACCCTCAGCTCCTATGGATCTTTCTTTCCATGTAATTTCTTAGCCCTTCCTATCCGTACCTCTTAGAAAGCAAACCCCCTGGGGTTGGGGCCTGGTTTTTCTTCACTGTCACTGTGACCTCAGCATGCTGCCTGGCTCATAGTAGTTGAACAATAAATATTTGTTGGATGAATGAATGCATGGGTCACCCACTACTAAACACAGCCTGGCTGTCACTGTTAATTCGAGTTCTCTCCTTCTTTATTTGTCTCTTCTATTTATACTCCTAACAACAACGCTGGCACACAGAATGGGAGCTCTGTTTGACAAGTGAATCAAGGAAGGAAAGAAATACTGAAATATTGTTTTATAAAACATGCTTTCAATAGAAACAGAATTTATCCATCTTGTGAAATAACATCATATCTCTCCTGTGTCCTGAAGAGAGTGGAGATGAGATGTTGGGTGGTGGAGGTAACTTACAGTCTCTATAAGTGGGTGCATTTTTACAGCGCGTTTGCATGATCACAGATTCCTAATGCTTCTGGTTGACAGAGACCTTAGCAATCAAGCGGCAGTAGTGGTAATAGATGTTTAACAGTTATCGAGTACTTTAGTCCAGGCTCTGTGCCAAGGGTTTTGTTTGTATTAACTCATTGTTTGTATTAACTCATTAAATTCTTACATTAACTCATTAAATTCTTACATCCAACCTGTGAGGTAGGACTGTTTATTATTCCCATTCAACAGCTGAGCAAACTGAGGCACAAAGAGCTACATAAACAGGACTCTCTGAAGACTTATGGGTGTGTGGGGGAGCTTCTAGGCTGCTCTGGGGATGAGGGGAAAGTGCAAGACCATGTGAAGGCAAGGAAGGCTATCAGGCAAGAGCCTTCGCTCTGCTATTCTGTTAAATGTTTTACATATCAGGCTCCTGCAAAAATATTTCTTAGGGGAACAGGGTTTTATCTAGCTAGAAAAAAAGACAGATATTTTAGTTTTACAGATAAGATACAAAGATTTCAGGATGTTAAAACCCTTGGCAATTGTCATCAGTGGCTAAGCCAGGTCTAAAAATCTCGACTCCAAATAGTCCAGGAATCTATTTCCTATGCCATGTTATTCGGGTGCCCAGGTATCTCCATAATGGCACTTAAATTTGGTATAACTCATTGACCATGACTTCTTTGTCCAAACTTTTGTTTGCGGATGTTATGTTCTGAGCAATACTGAGTAAAATAAGGTTAATTACAAGGTAAATTTAGAAGTATTTGTCTTGCAGAATTGTTAGAGGAAAACAGGAAGGATAAGGCAAAGCTAGACACGGCAGGAAGTAGAAAGAGTACTCAAGGCATTTGGAGAAGACCACGGTATGTGTGTGGAGGTGGGGTACTGTGTATGACAAAATAGGCAGGCTTCTGACCCTGGAATAAAAATGACAACAGCAATAACAATAACAATAACATTTTTTTTGAATGCCTAACATGTGACATGGTCACAAAGCTCAATGGTTTACATGCACCATCACTTTTAATATTGAGGCCAACCAGCTCTCCTTGTTTCTTTGAAGAGGAAATGGATGCTTATAGAGCTGGTAAGTGGCAGAGAGAAAACCAATGTCTGTCTGGCATCAAAGTGCATGCTCTGAATCCCTCAGCTACACTGTGACTTCAAAGCCCCCAGACTCACTGGGACTTAGGCATTTTTGTACCCAGCGGCAGTTCTTGGGACAAGGTCTACCTCAGAGCTAAGGCCCCTGACCCTGACTCAGGGACCCTATGAGAAGCTTGAATTAGATCTACCTTTACAGCAAGCTGAGCCAGTCTAGGGTGATTCAACCACCTGCTACTTGGACGCCTGAGATTCTTTGACCTGGGGACCAAGGCTTCCATTCCCCAGTTAGAGATAAAATACTGAGGTTCTTGGTGGCTGCATGTTAGTCAGTGAGCAAGTTGGAAATGATGGCCAAAGTAATCTCTGCACTTTTATAGCCTTTTAAGATTTTCAAAGTATTTCCCCTCTGTGTTTTTTCAAGGTCATTAGGACAGATGTTACAACTCCTACTTGACAGATCAGATCA
Source organism: Physeter macrocephalus (assembly GCF_002837175.3). NCBI lineage: Eukaryota > Metazoa > Chordata > Mammalia > Artiodactyla > Physeteridae > Physeter > Physeter macrocephalus. The sequence continues at coordinate 144,170,360 of NC_041221.1, read as the reverse complement.
GAATGAAGGAAGAATTTATGGAGAGTTACACACATCTCAGAAGTGGTTGACCAAGAACTCAATCCCTCGTCTTTTCAGGTCATTTCCTCTTTGCCAGGCACTAGAACGGTGAAGGTGCTAGAAGGGATTAGAAGTCTTAAGGGCAGGAGAGAAGCTCTGCTGAGGGGCCCAGTGTGGAAAAAAACCTGGTAAGTGACTCTTCAGAGGGTACAGCATTGGCTGGCCCTGCTTCTCTTCAGTTGGGTGGGGGCCCAGAGGAACTGTGCCTGGAGGTATTTTTGTCTTGTTGTTTCAGCTCAGAGGGCTCCACTTGGAATGATTTATGATGATTTCTTGGGTTTGTTTTGTAAACACAGTCCATACCACAGGAGGGAGTTACATTCTCAGGGTCTTCCTTCACCAGTGGTATTGCTCTAAAATTATTTTGCTTTGGGCTGATACTATACTGTTAAGTGTTCTCAAGTTGTTGAACCTAGAACTTTTTTTTTTTTTTTTTTTTTGTGGTACGCGGGCCTCTCACTGCTGTGGCCTCTCCCGTTGCGGAGTACAGGCTCCGGACGCGTAGGCTCAGCGGCCATGGCTCACAGGCTCAGCCGCTCTGCAGCATGTGGGATCTTCCTGGACCGGGGCACGAACCCGTGTCCCCTGCATCGGCAGGCGGACTCTCAACCACTGCACCACAAGGGAAGCCCCGAACCTAGAACTTTAAGATGGTGAAAGGCCTCAGAGGTTACCCAGCCCATCTGTCTCATTTTATAGTTGGTGAAACTGAGGCCTAGAGATGGGGAAGGAGTTGCCTGAAGCATACAACCAGCTACAGCCAACGGCTGGGCTAGAACATCTATATACCCTCAAATGTTTCTTCCATGATTACTATACCTCTGGGAGGAGAAAAGCGAGCCCAGCAGATACAGTCTACTGCTTCATGGAGCTCAGACTTTATTAGGGGAGATAGACCTAACAGGTAATTAAAAACCACTTTGAAATATCACTTCACACCTGTCAGAATGGCTATTATCAAAAACACAAGAAATAAATGTTGGAGCGGGTGTGGAGAAAAGGGAACCCTTGTGCACTCTTGGTGGGAATGTAAATTGGTGCAACCACTATGGAAAACAGTATTGAGGTTCCCCAAAAATTAAAAACAGAAGTACCATATGACCTAGAAATTTTATTTCTGGGTATTATCTGAAGAAAACAAAACAATAACTCGAAAATATATATGTACTCAGTGTTCATTGCAGCAACCTAAGTGTCCATCAATAGATGACTGGATAAAGAAGATGTGGTACATATGTACAATGGAATATTACTCAGCCATAAAGAATAATGAAATCCTGTCATTTGTGACAACGTGGAAGGACCTAGAGCGTATTATGCTAAGTGAAATAAGTCACAGAAAGACAAATACCATACGATTTCCCTTATATGTGGAGTTTTAAAAACAAAAACAAATGGACAAACATAAAAAAACGGAAACAGACTTCCAGATACAGAGAACAAACTGGTGGTTGCCAGACGGGAGGAAGGTAGGGGGATGGGTGAAATCGGTGGTGAAGGGAGTTAAGAGGTACAAACTTCTAGTTATAAAATAAAGTCATAGGGATGTAATATAGGGAATATAGTCAATAATATTATAATAACTTTGTATGGTGACAGATGGTAACTAGACTTAGTGTGGTGATCATTTCATAATGTATAAAGATATTGAATCTCTATATTGTACACCTGGAACTGATATAATATTTTAAGTCAATTATACTACAATTTAAAAAAACAAGATAGGGCTTCCCTGGTGGCGCAGTGGTTGAGAGTCCGCCTGCCGATGCAGGGGATATGGGTTCGTGCCCTGGTCCGGGAAGATCCCACATGCCGTGGGGCGGCTAGGCCCGTGAGCCATGGCTGCTGAGCCTGCGCGTCCGGAGCCTGTGCTCCGCAACGGGAGAGGCCACAGCAGTGAGAGTCCCGCGTACCGCAAACAAAACAAAACAAAACAAGATAATTAAAAGTGTTGCCGGGAAGGAGTAGAGGTGCTTCGAGGGCTTATAACAAGGGGGCATAACATGGCCTAGGGTTGAGTGATGGCTGCCTTGAGGGCATGAGTTTCAGAAGGAGGAGGAAGAGCTGGTCCACGGAGCAGCAGGAGCGACCTCGTTCTGGGAAGAGGGGCCAGCACGTACCCAAGGCAGGTGGAAGCATGAGTCTGAGGCTCTGAAAGTTGGCCGGGGCAGGAGCCAGGCACCACAAGGCAAGGTTAGGGACAGGGGCAGGGAATCTGGCGGGCCTCATGGGAATGTAGTCTGTACTCTAAACAGAGTGGAGAGCCATGAGAGTTTCAAGCAGAACAGGAAAGTGATGAGGTTTGGTTTGACTTTTAAGTCACACCCCTCCACCTGCTCTGAAAGAAATGGGCTGGGGAACATTGATACAGAGACTGGCTCCTTCCCCTCTGCAAAGTGGCCTCCGTGCCTGAGAGTCCCCCATTAGCCTATGCACCACTAGGATCGTGGATTCCAGTTGTGGTGTCTTTTAGGGCAGGTGTCAAGCACAAAAGTGGGTACAGGACACATGCTCTGTAAAACCCTCGTGGCCCGAATTGGGGCAAAAGCCAGACAATGGTGTCTTTGCTGGTGTTCGAGGGACACAGTGGATGTTTGTAGGGCCTGAAGGAAATGCCTGGGGTGGAGGATGTGATGACAAGGGGCAGGGTGCAATCTGGTGGATTTTGATGGCTGGCCTGGTCTAGGTCTCTTGACTTGGATGGGAACAAAGCTGTGCTTGCCAACCTGCAGTTAGAGAAAGCAATGCATGTCTTCAAGTGCCTGTGAATTCAGGGAGCTCCGGGGCTCTGACAACCCAGCCCCACAGCAGTCTCTGCACACCAAGCAGGGACATCAGAATCTGGAATTTTCCACCCCAGATTTCCGGTTTAGAAAACCTGTTATATGACTGATCTAGAGAGGGCCCCTCTCTCATACAGGTCTCAATGCTTCCTTTTACAGAGTTTTACAGCTCAAAAAGCTATTTTAAACGCTCTTTCCTTTTCCTGTCTCTCTGTTGTTCTATCTGCTTCCCCATCTCTCTTTCATTTTTCCCCTTAGGAGGCAGTATGATGCAGTTAAAAGCAATTGGCTTTAGAGATAGGCAAGTCTGGGTTTGACTTGTGGCTTTTCCACTCGCTAGGTGATTTGCTTTGGGCACATTTCCTAACCTCTTGGATTCTCAGTTTCCTCATCAGTAAAATGGGTATGTTAATATTTTAATCATGGAGTTGCAAGGTTTGAATCAGGCAATATGCATAATATACATAAGAAAGTGGCACATAGTAGGTGCATAATAAGCTACTATTGCTGATCATTTGTTCAGTGTTTATCTGGTAGCTACTGTGGGCCAGGCCCTGGGCTAGGTACTGGAGTCATAATGTTGATCCCCAAAATACCTCTTTCAAGTCTTGGGCAGGGATCAGTGTTTCCAAAGCCCAATTGTAGCATGTGAAGAAAATGGCTCCCCCCCACCCCCCAGCCAAGGGAGGATCTGGAAAATGGCCCCAGATCTAGAAATGGATGTAGGTGCTATTTAAATGATGCTGTCAAGGACCTAGGCTCTCACTTTTTGCCATATTTTCCCCTTGCAGTTTCCTTGTTCAGTTTTGTTCAAATTAAAAATCACATCATGCTTACTACCATGTGGCAGGCCCTGGGCTAGGTCCTACAAAGGACTGCAAGGTAAGTTGTGGGCCTTTGTCAGTCTGATAGTGACCATAGGATGGCAACTAAGATGGTCATGGGACAAGACCTGCCCCATGAGCATGTCTGCAGGGGCCAATCTCTTTAGCTTGATGGTGAAAGACTCAGTGAACCTTCTAATTTCTGAAGCCTATCATAGGAAAAGGGGTCACATATTATTTTGGGGTCCCCCGGAGGCAGAACCAGGGCCCATGGCAGAAATCACCATAACGCATATTTTGTCTCATTAAAAGGAATGGAGCTTTCTAATATCTTCAGGTGTCCAGCAATTAGGAAAGTCTCTCTGGTAAGCAAAGCAAGCTCCATCTCTGGGAATACTCAGGCAGGGCTGGATAAATACCCATCAGGATGTTGTAAAGAGAATGCCTGATTTGGGTGGGGGCTTTGATGCGATGACCTCTAGGCTTCCTAGTAGCTCTTCGATGCAGGGATTCTAAGTTTCCATTGTCTGCCTGCCAGCTTCCTCCCTCTGGGGCTCACCCTGCAGCTTACCTCACTCCTTCCTGAACCTGGCTCCAGAAGCTTGCCATGGCAACTTACCAACCCGGGTCCAACATGTCAGGCCACCGGGGCATGTGTGAAATAGATTTCACTCTGTGTTCTGGCTGAAAAATTTAGTTTTGTTATCACATCAGCCCCTTTTAGAAATCTTCCCCCTTTAGGTATGTGGGTTTTCTTTCCCAGATTTATATTTCATACACATTTCATATAAAAAGATATACCAGCATCTGTTACTATACTTTTAAGTTTGATATTTTGGAAAATCAACATCATAGTAGTTTTAAAGTTGTTGAATTCAAGTCCTAGCTCTACTACTTACTATCGGTGTTGTCCTGGCCAAGTCTTTTAATCTCTGTAAGACATTAATATCTTAATACCTGTAAGACAAGGTAATAATGACATCTAGGTCATAGAGATGCTGTAAGACTAAACAGATAATAACATGCAAAGAACTTAGAACAATGCTGGCACATTGTTTTCAGTAAATGCTAATGGTAAATAAATAATCATTCAATAATAATGTCATTCACTACACTTCATCTACTATTTACATATTAATTTTAGAACTATTTCTTGCACATTTTAGAAGTCAGAATATATCAGCTTTGAAAGGGTTCCAGAAGTTACCAAATTCAACCCATCTTTTTACTGCTAAGGAAATTGAGCCTCAGAGGAGTGAAGCTACCTGCTCATCTAGAGGCAGAGGCAGGAGGAGGGTGCAGGGGTCTTTGTTCTTGTCTGACACCTTTTCACACATCACGATTCCCTAATGAAAATTAATTAAGGGTTACCGAATTTTTCTGGTAGGTTGCTTTAAGAAAATAGCAAATCACAAGCATGTAACTAACTAAATAAATACTGAAACCCTTCCAAGAAAATTTATTGTTTAAAGAATTGGAAACAGGAAAATGGGATTTATGTACTACTTTCTATCTCTGTATTTGGGAGGACTTTGGACATTGGCTCCCAGGGATCCAGCAGCCCTGCATCCCTACCCCACCCAGACTTCCATGCCTTTTAAGGAGCTAGGGTTATCCCTGAGATAACCTTGCATGAATGCCTCTTCTCAACAGCCCTCCTGGTTTACTTCTTGGAATACCAGTTCCAGGGCCGGTGCTCTCAGCCTGTGTGGTTTAAATTATTTACAGATGTGCTGCCAAACTTTCTTCAGTGTGTGTAAGATTTATTTTTGCTTCAGCTGCACATCGCACTGTTGCAAGGATGCCTGCTGGGGAGAACTCTGAGCTAAGTGGATGCTGTGGTGTCCTGCAGAGCTGGGTCAACTGGCTGTAAAGAGGCGTGGTGTGAAGCTGAGGCATTCCAAGGAAGACTTTACTGGAGTAGGTGGCAACTTGGTTTCGGGAGTTTCTAAGAAAGTTTATGATCAGGGCAGAGCCAAACTCAAGTCAACCTTCAACTCAGCACTGAGTGAATCACGCAGTTCTGGCTGTCCCATGGAGAGACCTTGTTAAACACGAGGCCCGCCTGTTCCCATTGCCTGTATTCCTGATTTCAAGTGTGCTGCCCCAATTCCAGAATTTGAAAATGTACTATGAACAAAAAATCTGAGAGCCATTGTCCTAAGGGTGATATGGAACAAAGTGTTCCCGGGTGACATAATTTTGTGCAATACTGATTTGAACAAAATTCAACCTGATTCCTCACTGCAGGATTTCTCAGTGCCTTTAATGTGCTAATGTATGTGGTAACTCCCCCAGAGCAGGTGTAGAATGCAGCATTTATCCATCTTTTCTGGTCACAGAGTCATGTTTTTCTTTCCAAAAACATGTGGGGACTAGTATCCTGAGGAAACACTTTGGCAGATACTGTTTCAGAAGGATTTCACCTTCTTTCTTTTTGTCTGAGTGAAGTCTGAAGGCTGTTATACAACTCAGCCACTCACCTGGACACCTAACTCTATTTAAGGTACTTTTTGAACACATCTCAGGAGGTTTGAAGAGCTACTCACTCTCCTTGGGGGGAGATGGGACCAGTTCTTACTGCAAAAAGGGAAGATGGTAACTCATACACTCTACCTTAGGGTTAGAGCATCTTTGGGGGCTCTGACCTCCTTAGCCAGATATTCTTGTAAATCCCTTTTGCTTACAAGGCTGCTTCCAAGATGTAGCTGCCAGGCTGCCCCTGCACAGGACACACTGTGTGTTGGAACTGATTTCTCTCCATCTTGCTGTACACTGTGGAAAGCCTTCATGTTTTGGCCTGAATGTTACAGGCTGGAGCTGATCCTTTGGCCAGCATGTCATTAGCCTGATTAAGTTAATAGCTTGGAATGTCTTCCCAGTTTTTTTGGACTCATTTTTTTCTCATCAGTAAATGCAACAAGCACTCACAAACATTTGCTGAACCTACCTCAAGCTAGATGCCATGCTTTGGCAATGCACAGTGAATACAATAGGGTTTTTTGGATAGATGCATGACAATAAATTAAAATACAGCATGCTGGGGCTTCCCTGGTGGCGCAGTGGTTGGGAGTCCGCCTGCCGATGCGGGGGACACGGGTTCGTGCCCCGGTCCGGGAGGATCCCACGTGCTGCGGAGCGGCCGGGCCTGTGAGCCATGGCCACTGAGCCTCTGCGTCCGGAGCCTCTGCTCCGCGACGGGAGAGGCCACAACAGTGAGAGGCCCGCGTACCGCAAAAAACAAAACAAAAAAAATAAAATACAGCATGCTATCTGCAAAAAGTGCTGTAGAGACAGAGAGGAAGAAGTGATCACTTCTGTCTGGATGATCTTTAAGGCTCCTTCCAGCTCTTATGGTATTCTTAGATACCATACCTCCAGGAGGTTTTCTTCTCGTTGCAGTTGGCCCAGAGCCTTCTGATCCTCAACACAGCAGAGAAGGTTGAGGATCTCTGTCATTGGGTGCTCGATGACTGTCAGCTGATCTCCTCTTGACTAAATTTCACCTGGCATAGACCTCGACTCGGCCCAGGCCAGCAGGGCCGTCCTGCCCCACTCCCCCAGGTAGGGGTGCATGCTGGTCCTGAACACAGTCTACCTTAGACATTTGGGCTGGAATGGAGCAGGAGCTGTGTGCTGTCTTATTCATCCCCTGGACCAGCCTCCTAGTTTGAGAGGGAGAGGATGGGTTTCCACATGGAAACCTCAGGTTCTAAGCACTTCTCACGGCCTAAAGAAAACAACTAAAATTCTTCACCCAGGACCACAAACCCTCTCAGTTCGGCTGCAGGGTACGACCTGGAGACTCACCTTCTTCCCTGTTCTCATTTCTTTCCTCCCACTATTTTTCTTCCTTCTTCTCGCCTTCCACATTTCCAAATACCATTTTCCGAGGGCGATTTCAGCAATAATGAAATCATCAATGCTAATGAGATGCTGGTTATAGTTTCAAATACAAAAATCAGGACACATGGTCTGATAATCCCCAGCTGACCCAGGGTGTGAGGAAAGACTTTGGCTCTGAGCACCTTCAGGCACTTCTGGTATACTCTAGAGAGCTTGGACCATTCTCCCTTCCTTAACAACAACAACAGAAAGTTTTATTCCATCAGGGACAAAATACCCGGAAGCAGCATTGTTAGTAGTTGTAGCCACAGGCCACCCACCCTCTGCCCTTCCTCACCTTCATATCCCGAGGGACACTGCAGCAAACAAAGAGTTGTGTCTGGAGAGAACCAAAGGTGGGCTGGCACAAGGAAGCCTGGAAACCTGGAATGGGGAGTCCAGGAATGGGCGGGCCTTAGCTGGGGGTAATGAGGAGGAACTCCCTCCAATCCCTTCTGAGTAGTTAGAAATCAGGTGCGCTCATCTCCTCAAGCCTTCAACCTGAGGTCACCACCTCCCCACTCTACCTGCCTAATCAGGAAACCACCTCCCACCCACCTTACTGATAAGTCTGAGACCACCCACCATTTTCTCAGAACTCTTAGGATTGTCAACCACCATCTCCCTCCCTCCTTTCCTCTCTCCCTCCCTCCGTCTTTCCTCCCTCCCTCGCTCCTTCCCTTCCCTTCCCTTCCCTTCCCTCCCTCCCTCCTTCCCTT